>NW_020450717.1:138224-184051 GCF_003343035.1 Apteryx rowi | reverse complement strand
GGCCTCGCCCCTAGCGGCCGCGGGCGGGGCGGTTGCGGGAGCGGCGCGGGGCGGGGGCGCCCTCGCGCCTCGCTGCGGCTGTTGGGGAGCGGGCGGGTGAGGGGCAGCGGCGCTCCGCGCGTGTGGCGGGAGGGGAGCCCGTCGGGACAGGCTCTTCCACACGCATTTCTCGGCGGGGCCCGGTCTGCGGCCCGGGAAGTTCCCTCTCTGCCGCCGCGCCCGGCTGGCTCACCTTCTCGGCTCTGCGCGGCGCCTCGAGCGGCGGTTTGGACCCGCAGAAAGAGAGGTGCCACCATTGACCTTTGCTTAGCGCCAAGGTTGTGCAACGTGGGCTCTTTTATTTTCTTTCCTGCCTCCTGGGGTGTGTCGAGGGGAAAGGAGGGAATCGCAAAAGCAGTTTGTCACCTTTACTGGAATTGAGTCAAAAGCAAGCGTTCATAAAGCTCCACATCAGGCATTTAGTAGACTGTAGGCCCTACGATTTTTCCTCAGTAAAGCACAGAACCAGCAGAACAAACAGATTACCTGTGTCTTGTTCATGCCTGAACCTCTTTGAGACTAAATTTCGGCATTATTGTTCCTAAGTCTTGTCTGTCCTGCGTTACTGAGATTTCTGTTCTCAATAGCAAACACAGCAGCTGTGCACATTTTTATTCAGAATCATAATCAGTGATGCCTTTTTATATAGTGGGCCACTGCTGAGACTACATGCCCAGGAAATGAAAGACTTGGACTCAATGCCCTTCTCAGTTTGAGAGGTTTTAAAAATCCAGTTTTGACTAGTTGGGTACCCTCCACTCCTCCAGCTGAAATACGATGCAGTGAGACCACACATTCAGAGACAGGCCTGAGTCAAGAACTACTTATGCATTTTGTATCAAAGCAAGATACTTCTTCCTCTGGTAAGAAGTGTTGCCTATGACGCAGTCCCCCAAAGGCCCAAAGCCCCCCAAAGTTCAATGACCATGGAAAGAGGGCTCCAGCTCTGTCCTTTCCAGTTGATGTGCCCTCATATAGGGCTATGGGTTTATCAGTTGGCTAAGGTCAGACCCCTTCTCTATTTCTGGCCCGACGCATCTTGCATACCCTTCTGCACAAGCACACGGCTTCAACAGGAAGAGGGACGTGTAGAGACTCTGTTCTTGTTGAGTGTTTGAGTAAACTGAAACAATGCAACATCTGAATTTTGAAAGTGTTGCTTTTTTAGCAAAAATTTTAATATAAACAGGGGAAAAGCCCTTGTTCTTAAGAACAACTCACCAGAAATATTCAACAAGCACAGGAGGAGTTAGGGGAATTTTTTAAGGCTCTAAGCACACATATAAGATAATTTGCTTTTTCACAAAGAGCTAAGCCAGCTGGCCTTTAGTTTTGTATAGTCTGCTTTTACTTCTTTTCCCCGCACATTTCCGTGCATATCACATTCACAATGCTAAGTCTTTGGGCCCTGGCTGAGGTTGCTTCAGCATCTAGTGCACAAGTGTGATGATCATGCCTGCAATGCCTTCACTCTGTCAGAATAAATATTAAATAATTCAGAATATTTAGATGTACATTTCCTAGCTGTAGCAGTCTGGACTTACAGTGCATGTGAATCTGGACCCTGCTGCTCTAAAATGTTTCATAAATTTAAGCTTTAACATTCCTACCTTTCTGCAAAGTTAACATCAGATTGCAAACTCACATCTTACACCAGGCACTCTGGGACAGAGAGATTAGCTATGGAAAAAAAAACAACAAAAAACACATGACATCTTCCATTTATTGTTTAAGAATGATGAACTGAAGGCTAGAGTACAGCACCCAAGTTAGTGCTCCATTCATTCCTCTCCAGCTGTGATCTGTCTTGTCATTTTTGCTAGTGTACACTAATGGCATCACATAAGTTAAAAAAAAAAAAAAAATCAAAAAAACCCACCCAAAATTAGAGTAAGAAGGTTTGTTGTGAGACTATTAGGGAGTTTCAGCTAAGCACTTCAAGAATATGAAATAAGCAGGCATATAAACGTGGGCAGTAACTCTCACTAAGGTAACATACAATTTCCTTGCAAAAGAAGGTACAGTTTCACTTGCTTTGGGGAGGGAAGAATAAATATCATTGTGGCTGTCTTGATTTTTTTTGTTGTTTTTTTTGTTTTGTTTTTAGTTTGGTGGGGCTTTGTGGAAGCAGTAATTTAGAACCTAACTCTTTCAGTAAAACAAACCCAAGATAAGGTGATTTCCAGACAGTGCTCATTTTAGTATTGCTATCTTTTATGAGATCTATGCCCTAACACTTCCCCTTACCCCAAAGTACCACTGTTTTTAGTATAACACAATATAATTTAGAGAAAAAATAATGAATAACAATATTTTTTACGAATGGAGGAATCTGCTCCTGGATAAACAGATAAAGGGACTGTGTTAAGCAACAGGTCAAAGTAGTGAAAGAGAGTAGAAAACCATCTGTTATGCTTGCCTGACTAGATACGACAGCACACTACACAGAGACAATTGGCATTTATTGTATGTACAGCAGTAGCTATTTATTTAAAAAAATCTTCAAGCTTTTTAGTGATATAATAAATCTGTACATCGTAGACTTTTTAACTGTGTCAACTTATTTGTGTGCACACACACACGAACACAAAAAAAAAAAAACACACAGAAGAAGGGCCTATCACAGCTGAATGCTAGGAATAAAGTGTTCTACCCCATCTGGAATATCAGAGCATACTACATTGTTGGGAAATACAAAGTTATAGTATTGGCAAGACCCCAGTCCCATTCTTCCCAGTTACTTTCACACCACACTAGCACTTTGCATAGCAGCAGCTTCGATAACCCAAGTGAAATGATATTGTTCACCCTTGACTTAAAGTAGTCACCCTTGTTATATAGTTAATCTTGAACTGTTTGTCATCAAGGCCATGACTGAGCAACATAGCGAAGCATACGCTCACTTTAAACACATGAACAAATCCACGTAGGTCCTGTGAGGTGTCAAAGTATGAGGTCAGCTGTTCCCACTCACAATGGGAATTGTCTTAGCCTAGAACTATGGTATACTTAATTTTTTACCAGCATAAGCACTTATCTCAAACATCAGCTCTACAGTTCAAAAACTGCAGTAATCTGAGAAAGTCTTGTGACTCTCACCTTGTATAGAGCTCTTGCTCCTTGTAACAACTAGAATTACCAGAGCTGAAAGAGATGTTAGAGGAAGAGCAAGACTCTTAACTTTGTTTCCCTGTACACATTTGATAGCATTTTATGTAGTCAGCTTCACCCTTTTTTCCTATTATATTTCACACATCCAAAGAACCAAACTTTACAAGAAATACACATCAGAAAGCATTCACTTGAAAGCCATTTAGAACTAGCAAGGAGATGCAGTACCAAAAACTAGTGTAAAATGTCACTGGTCCTCAAAATTGGCATTGTTACCAGGCAATAGAATCCTTCTAAAAAAGCAGCACCAGAAACCAAGTCCTCTCTAGAGCCACACAGTAACTACAGGTCTGTATAACCTAGAGCCCCAAAGTCTCTCCCAAAGAGCAGGGGAAAAAAAAAAATCTACTAGAAAGCATTAGAATAACACCCAATATCCATGTCTGTACAGTTTATATCTCCATTATGTCAAACCATCAAACAAGTTTGCTAATTGTATTTTGCTTGTTAAGTGAATATGTACTTTTGTCCACTACCATGTTCCTTCTCCTTCCTGCTGCCTCAAACCTCACAAGTTTCATATATAGCTGGAGTAAAATGAACAACATTTTTTCCTGGGGTATTTGGATATGCAGTACCAGTGACCTAGGAATAAAGGATCTCTTCCCTCCATCTCAGTCACTTCAAAGTCACCTAGCTTGCCTTCACATTTGAGATATTAGGTAGCTTTATTGTTTTAATCTACAAAGAGAAATTCAATTTCTGTAGATCTTAGCAAAATTTCCATTAAAGCTGAGGCAAATCTTGCTTAGGTGAGGATGCAGGTTTTCTCCATCAAAGCAAATGAAAAGCTAAGATACCATAAAGCAAAACAAACCACATAAACACAGGTTAAAATGATTCAATTATGGGCAGAAAAATTCTTTGGAAAGGAAAAACAAACCTTCACAGCGTAGTCCCTATAAAATAAATACCATGCTTTCTTTGGTATACATAACATCCAGAAACACAGAACCGTAAGAAGAGGGGCAAAAAAGAAGAAAGATTCTATAAATTGTTTCCAAAGTATCATTTTGAAGTAATTAAATTAGAGGACAGAAAAGAAAAAGTTTTCTATGTAATATAATGCAGAGATTTATCTACTGTGCTCTTCAAATGTGTAGTTATTAAAATTTTTAAGACTGCAATCTTAATAATTTGGGGGTTCCCTTTGGCACCTTTCAGACAACTGCAGAGGAAATACTCAGCACCTGATAGGATTAGTCCCTGCATTAATTCCACCAATTTACAAATCCAGTCCTCCCTACTCTGACCTGTAGCATAGCTCACACTGGTTGTCAGGACCCAACTCACACCAACATAACTACTAGTACACAAAATACAGACTTACATCTCCTGATCTTAAAAGGCAACCTCCCGGGAAGCAGGAACAAGGTTCAATATTATGGGCCTTTGGGGTTATCACTATTGAGGAATTCAACCGTCCATTTGGGTTTAGTACTTTAGCTTGTTACATTACAGAAATTACTTATACAGGTGTAGGAAGAGGGGAGGAACACAGCAGCCAGATATGGAGGTCAAACATGTTATCAAACCAAATGATATTTATTTTCCTGAGGAGTGAAGGCAATTAAAAACAAGATTCCCTTTTTACCCAAATGCCTTGTTTTCCTCATCTGCATAATTCATTCTTTCTCAATATACGCAAGCTCAAACCTATGAACAGTTTGCAGTATTGAATGCTCTCAGTTCCCACCATTAAGACATGCATTTAGGCAATCACCAAGACCTTAAGAAAGATTTAAAAAAAAACAAACAAAAAGCCTTCAAGGCTTATTTTTCTTTGGGGTAATATACAAGCAAACCCTAATCCTGTGTTCTGCAAGTTACTCAGCATTAATTTCACCACATTCTACAGTAAAAAAAGCTTCTGTAAATTAAAATCCCAGTTCAGTAATTTAAACAGAATTCAAGTAGTGATACGTAATCCCTTTACATTCCCAATTCTACAGCTGTTAGCTTTTAGTGTAAGGGGGTGTCACCTTAGTCTCACCTTAATTACACTTTGATTTCTTGAGCTCAGTGCTCAGTTTTATTTTTCTCCTTCAGCAAACAAGACTAAACATTTAAAACATGATAGGGACTTCATTTCTCCCCATCATGCAAAGAGCTCCTACTGAGGTCAATGGGAAAAAGTGTATGCTGAGGAAACATAACATCAGTGTTCTAACGCTCAGCTCATGAGCTGCTATAGAGCAAAAGAAGAAGCCTAAACGAAGAAGCCTAACTTCTACTTTGTATTAATTAACAATAAACAAAAGTTTTCAAACACATTTAAGCAGGACGAACCTGTATTACTGACCTGGGATTTCTAAGCACATTAAAGGTCTAGAATACTCACGTGTAACAAAAATTTTTTAAACACAGAATATTAAAATGCCTTCAAGTGTTTCATAATAACAGCATGCTTAAACATACAACTGTTTGATAGTCTGGGACTGCTGTACTACCACAGTGATTTTACTAGGCTACATAAAAAATGTATTTTTAAACAGTAGGCTCAGTTAAAAGATTTTGGCAGTTCATTTATATGAATAGTTTGTTGGTAAAATTAAAAAAATCCACTAGATTTATAACCTTTGTAAAAATATTTGCCAGGGAACCCAGAACCCACCAGAAGTTTTGAAATATATTTCTGTTTTTCAGTGAATTTCTATTTTTGAAGGATGCTTAAGGTGTAAGCCCAATTATCTGCCATTTTTATGGAAACAAGTCTTTTAAGGGGGGGAAAAAAAATCACTGTTGGCAAAGCAGGCACAAATCTATCATCCATTTATGTCAGTAGTTTTGATGGAATGGGTGTTTTTCTTGGCTAAAGAGAACAGGCTTGGTCCTTTGTTCTCAGCAGGAATGTATATGATGGAAAAGTACAGGTATGCACAAAAGATGCTGCCTGTGAAATACCAACTGATATTTTACTCTTTTTAAATATCTAAAAAAAACCCCCAAAAAACTACACCTATACTTTCACCGTTTTTTCATTTTAATTTAAAGGAGCCAGCTGCTATATTTAATGAAGAAAAAGTCAAAAGCCCAACCAACCGCTCACCATGTGACAACACCGATACCTCTAGAAACTGAAGTTAGGGGATTATTATTATTACTTTTTTTTTAAAAAGAAGCCGTCTTCACAACTGCATTTGCTAAGATCTCAGTAAGTGTTTAGCATCTAAAACAAGCTGTCTAATGAAAAGCTTATATAGGGTTAAATATGCTCTGTTCAACACTTATTGCTCCTAGCTTTGCATTTGATACGATGATTAATATACTTGTCTAACAAGTACTTGAGAGAAGGAATTAGAGCCCCTCAGACAAGTTGTTGCATTAGCAATGCAGCTTCTCACACAGGGAAGAAAAGCTACATGTAGGAATTTTTAAATGTTTTGTTTCCAAGTAGACTTAGGTAGACTTAGAAAAAGTTCTGGTTTTTAAGCATAACTTATGCACAGAATATTATACAATATGCTAGGATAAGTATTTGCATAATTTATTGATTTATGGCTAATATCAAAGGCATCTCTCCACCTACATGGACTGAGCAGTTAATACAGCAGGCTACAGTTATTACAGCTGGCTATCTTAATCAGCATTTTAGTTCTGCCTCTAAAAACTTACCCGTTTCCAAATTACAATACAAACTGGATCTGGGTCTCTCTTTTGTCTTTCAGCCTGACTAGAAAACCAAGTTGAGACTTGCATTGCTACTATTCTGTGTTGCAGTAAGGAAGCACAGTGGTATGTCATCTCTTTTATAGTGGTTCAGGCATATAGCAGGTAGGATTTTTCAGTTCTTAGCTCTCCACTAATGTAAACTAGGTGCTCGCACAGAAGTCCTCCCCACCTGCACCATTCCCCGTCTTCCCTCATCTTCTACAACAAACCACACAGTCCTCCAAATGCTGTCATGATACAATTCACACTTCTTGTATTGGGAGGAGCAGCTCATCAATTATAAAGGAAAGCATTCTGGAAAAATAAACGAAAGACAAGCTTTCTGTTTATTCCTGGACCACTGTATTAGTGAACATCATTTCATGCAAGTCATCAGCTGCATATGTATTCTCTAGTACTGCTCTGTAAACAACTGATCAACTGATGTGCAAGTATCCCATTAGAGAGTGGTCAGTCTTATACGGATGGGTCTGCTGAAGCACCATTCGGTTTGTTCTTGCTTTTGTTTTTGGAAAGGAGTTTCCTGCTAAGAATACGTGAAAGTGTTCCTCCCTTCTTGTGTGTTTCCTCTGACAATGGCTGCTGCAAGTAGACAAGATCGTTATGCGACTGACTCATTCCTGGATCCTTCTGATGATGCCGCCGACGAAAAAAGAGTTTTGCGCTTTTTTTCAAAATCCCACCTGAAGACACAAACAGCAGAGGACACTTTAGACAGAACAGCATGCTTTCCTGTTAGGTCTCAGCTTTAACTATAACTGCAACAATACTGAAAAAAGCCTTGGTCTTAGTATTTCTGATTTAAATTCACCCTTTTAACTATTCAGTGCAAAAGCCATGTTAGAAAGCTAACATTGTAGTAAAACTAAAGCAAAAATATTGATGACCTAGAGGTCATAATAGTTCATGAGTTCTGTCTTGGACCAAATCATTCACGTTATTTCACATAGTGGTAAACTCAAGTATTTATTGTGCTTTCTGCCAAAGGCACACATACATGCACTACGTGCTACTGAGTCCGGCTCACCCCACTGCTGATCCAGCCCTGTCCCAGCTGAACACCACTAAGAAATTTAGGCTGGACAGAAGTATGCATTCTCTGCTTCTCATTTCATGCAAGTATCATGCAAACTGAATCGCTTAGATTCATGACAGACTATGGTGGTTATAGATCTATGCGTATACATACACTCTTAAAGTTAGCAGAAAAGTTCAGGAAGATGAGCTCAATTGTACTGCTAGAGGAGCACTGAAGAAAAAATACATTTTCCTTCAGTTCTTGCAGAAACAGTCCTTCATTGAAAGAAGGAAGGAAAACTAATGTCAAACATGTCTATCAGCAAGCAAGTATCAAATCTGATTTTCTGAAGAGCCAATCCACACATCTTGTAGAAGCGTCCTTCCTTATACTTTAATAGTTTCAAATGCTCTTCTGAAAGCTATGGTAGTGTTCAAACATACACATGCACAGCATTTGGTGTGGATTGTATGCTGGGTTCTCACATGTCAAACAGGCATATTCAATCCTTCCAATAGATTAATAGTACAGAATATTTTATGAAAAGAATGAAACAGAGGAAGTAAAGAAATGCTATAGTGCCTCTCTGCTGCTTCACACATCAAAGGAACCAAGAAGAAAATTTTAGCCCATTATGCACAAAATGAAGTTGACATTTTAATTCCAAGTGCAGGATACTGTTGGTTTCYGAGAACAGTACCTGGTAGTCAACCTTCATGCAGTAGGCCCACACAAGTAGACAACATGTATTCTATAAGAATTTGAGAGCACCAACTAGAGTAGAGATTATGAAGCACTTGCTGTTTTAAAATCCTGTTAGGAATAACAAATCAGCTCAAACAGATTAAGAATAATATTACATCTGCTTCCAGTAGGCTCCGAAATCCTCCCAAATCCCTTCTGTGGTAAATTAGTTTAGGCTGCTTCATTTCGTTGTATTCTTTCCCTTGATACCATGTCAAATCTATTATGTAGTCATAGCAATTGCAGCTAGCATCTCACCAGGGACTTATGTTCACAACACAAAACACCAGTAGCGTCTTCTCCCTTTGCAAGCCTCAATTTTTTGGTAGCCACCATTCTGAAGAATTCCACCGCTCCTTTCCATATGCGCACGTGTGCCCGATGTGTAAGGCAGCATGGTGGCAGCTGGCAGGAAAACTGCTCTGAACTACCAGGAACACTCAGCCTGGTATCAGTATAGCAGCCTAATGTTAAAATAGCAACTCTAGTTTTGTGCAGAATTGGGTGGTGTCATTGTCCAAGTGGCACAAGCCAATTTGAACAGAGGAGGACCCAGATATCAAGCCAACACAGGAGCCTTCTGGCAGTCAGACCAGTATGTGAAGGCAGTCATCTCCTTGACAAAGCTTCCATAGCTTGTGCCCATGCCATTATCAAGCTTCCCATTCTTTTTCAGCTCAGCTACTAATTCCTATCACTGCACAATCTCGATTCTGCTTTTTCTCCCTGGTTGCAATAAATACAAATAATACCACATAATAATTCTTTCACATAATAATTCTTTCACATAATACTGTGTAAAAGCTAGAATTGTCTTCTAAGGACTTCACACAGGCTGCATGCCGTTTTGCACAGCAACAGCTGCAGAATAGGCATTTCATGGCAGCTCTGTTCCATACAGCCAGATGCTTCTTTGTTCAGACTGGAACAGTTACAAACATGTGCTTGAGATTATTACTTTTTATTTTAAGAGTAAGCACTCAGCATCTGGGAAGATATTCTAGTATGTTTTGTCTTGCTCCTGACACATACGCGTTCTGCAACTTTTCTCATAGAGCATGATGGGATCAGAGCAGAAGTCAGCTGAAAGCAACTGGAACTCATAGATTTGAATCTTGACCGCTCTCCCATCACCTTCTGGTTGATGTTTTTGACAAGGCCAAAAGCTTGGCTTACCACTTCAAGCTGTTGTCAACAGCATTAAAAAAACACTGTTCTACCCCATGATACTGACAGTTGTTAATGTACAAAGGCTAGTGGGGATTGATGAGGCCTCACTGCTGTGTAGCTTTTGTTTTAGCAGTCAGCTGCTCTGCCCAGCAGTCTTGGCAGCTGCAGCTGAAGTTCTGCCAACAGAAGGAGCAGGACAGAAGAGCTCATCCATAAACAACTGTTTAGTCCTATCCATTCAGGCTGATTTCCCATATTAGGGAACAGAACCGAAGCAAGGAATGCTGCAAAAATTGTGGTAGTGACCTGGGACAACTTGCCACAGCTGAAGAACTGCAGGAAGCCATTGCCTGAGAACAGCACAGGGTCAGCACAAGCAGAAGCCCACCAAAGTGAAAGCTCGCTGCGTGTTTGGAGGTACTGAGGTCACTGCTACCTGGAAGCTTGCCACATCCCCACTGCCACCCATCAGTCTCTAGCCAATTTGGCACGTGCTGCCTGTCAGTGGCTCCAGCTGCTGTGGAGGCATGCACCCCTATTAAGAAGGCAGGGTAGGGCAAATCACAAACTTGGTGATGCTTGTGCTATTTGCATGCTTACTTCTCAAGTTTTAGAGGATCCATAAGCCAACTCCACCCCTAAAACCAGGAGAATATCAGAGAGCATGTCAATAATGCTGTACAGCCTGATCGGTCTTCACAGGCTCCTGAGCAGTAGCTTAGGGTGCTCAGAAAAGGCTTGTGGGGCTAGGATCACTTCTGAGTCTCATTTTTGTTAAAGAAGGAAGATTTGCTCCCACATCTACCTGGATATGAATAGAGATCACTTCTCTCCACTCCTTCCCAATTCCAAAACAGCTTTTACTCAGAAGGCTGTGTAAATACCTGCCAAGATACTTATAGCTCTAGGAATTGGGCTAGAAAAGAGATCTGGAAAACCGAGCAGCAGCTTTTAAAATAGGCATTTTGTGTATGCATATCCAGTTATGGGGTCACACATGGTTTGCATGAGAAGATGGTTGATTGATAACCAGAAAGGACAGGAATGGTCATGATAGAGATCAGGAATGTACAGTGCCCTTCCAAGCCTTCCTTGCTGTCCATTCTGCATGACCCAGCTGGATAGCACATCTACCACTCAAATGATTTGTTACAGCAGACTAGTCTGCTAAGAGGTCTGAGCACAGGAAGGTATTTTGGAGGGAGGAAAGAAATGGATGGAGGAAGAAGAAAACAGGTGCCAAACTACATTTTGCTTCAGTTTTACAATGAGTGTTCCACTGCAAAGCTACATTTTCTTAAAAGAATATAAGACAAAAATAACTTACTGTGTAGGCAATTAATTCTGGTTGGCATAGTAGTCCTCTTAAGTTTACAAAAGGGAATGGGTAAGAAAGAGGAAGTCAGAGAGGTAGAAAACAAAAATATGCAAGAATAAAAAAAATAATGACACTTTTAACTTTAAATCATTAACACTATACATGAGATTTTTTAAAGCAGGTCTTTTTTTTTGGGGGGGGGGGGGAAGCATTCAAGAAAACAGAAGCCTTGAACTATCAAAACTAACTGAAGGCAGGAAGGTGGAAATATGCTATCTCACTCCATGAAAGCTACTGAACTGTGACAAAGCAGGGATTCAAGACTTCTGCAAGGAGATCTGTTTAAGTCATTTTTTGAAACAGGTTTTTTATGTTTTTTAGGATGAGACAACTCTTCGAGATCGTTTGTGCTTTTTAGCAGTCCTATCCTGCACCGCATAACCCGAATCTTTAGAAGCCTGTTCTCTTTGCAACATACTGCACAGGGAAAAATGCAAGCATAGCTTTTGAAGAACAAAATTAGGCAACAGCTCACATACAAATTTCCACTTCTTTCTTTTAGAATAACATACTAAAGAAGAGTCCAGAGGTTTTGCAAAATCTCATACAGCTTCCTAAACTTTTCCAGGCTCCACATGAGAAATATTACTTATACTTATCCCAGCCCCTCCCCCCAACAACCCCCAAGCTTCCTAGTGCCTGCCCATCCATGCCAAAACGATTGCTGGTATATCATCTTAAACTATCAGATGGAATAATAAAGCTGTGAAAATAACAGAAAACCTTGACGTTCTAAGAGAGAGCCTTTGCAAAGAGATACAATATATACCTTATGTGGGGGGAATACTACTATCTAGCAATATACTGAGGTTTTGTACTAAGCCTTTATACAGTATCTCTGGGTAAGGAAAAAGTACAAAATAATAAAATGAAAGAGGAATGGACACTGGTGAGAAGCACAGAAATTTTTGCAGCTCCTGTGAGCAGCCTGTAAGACTGCTCTGCCGCTTGTTCAAGGAGCAGGTGGGAGTACCCTGCACCAGCTCTTCTTTCAGACTTTTTAACTGTCACCTGTGTTTACCACACAGCCACACACCACTACAAAAGCCTCAGAGGTTACTGGAGTTATACAGAACCTTAAGACATTTTCAAACTACAACTATTCATTGTTTAACTACATGAGCAAAATTATCTGACAATTTATTTATTTTTAAAATCAGCCTCGATTCCATTTTTTTTTAGCAAAATGCATATTGATGAAAAAGGTGAAAGGGGAAAACTGTTTTAAAGGTAGTTAAGAGTGCATTTCTGGCTTTGTCCTGGAGTTGCCTGAACATACGCTTTTGTGAAGGCAGGGAAGTTACGTACTCAGAGATGCGAGGGAGGGAAAGGAACACAGCAGAAAGCAACTGTGGTACTCTGCCATTTTCACTTTAGCAAAGGGGTTCCAAGTATAGCACAAGTCTTTATTTACAAAAACACAGGTTTCATCAAGGAACTGACAATTTGGCCAGTTATCTCCCTCCCAGATAACTTAGCTGGACTTAGTGATCTGCCCTTCAACTTCTAAGGATGAGCCCTTCTATTTCCTGATGAATAAGGAAGCCTGGACATGCCTGTCTGAGAGCTGCATAATGCCAGTCTTTATGGTTGTTTGTAAGGCTGCTTCTACCAACATCAAAACCGCAAGAAGCTTAAGGACAAAAATCAGTAAGAAAGGACAACCTACTCCAGAGTGTTGCATGACACTGCCAATTATGTACAGAAAGCAGTAGTTCACTAAAGGGGAGGTAAGGTCACATACCTTTAGATTTTTTCATGCTCCCGGTTTCTGAAACACTTAATGAGCTCCCAGATATTTCTTCACAAGTCTGATCTAGCAGTGTGTTGCTGTTCCACTGCTGGCTGCCATTCTCCAAACCCCAAGCCTTATGGTCACTTTGCTGTGGGTCAGTATCAGGTACTGTTTCTGAAGCACCTAATGATAGCTTTTCATCAGAGGTGACTTTTGCAATATGCTCCTCCACAGTGGGTGGATCTGCTTTTTTGCAAGAGCCATCCATGGCTGCAGCATAGTCCATCATCAGTGCAGCTTCACTGTCCTGAGATAAAGAGATCTGCCCAGGGAAAATAAGAGACAACACTGACACAAGCCGCTCTTCTGGAAAAAAACAAGTCTCCCTGCAATGGTTCTGTTCTTTTCTCTCCTTACACTTCTATGTGTGCTGCTTAGGCCTATCAGAAAGCCAGTGTGAGGTTCCCGTGGTTCCACTAAAGAAGAGGAGCATATAGCCAAGTTGTAATCATATCATTAAAGCCAAATGACTGGAAAAAATATTTAATTACTTGCCTCCCACCTATCCACAGCCCCTCACAAGTAACGACACTTTTTCCTACATGTGCTGCTGTAATGAAGTATCAGCTTCCATAGACAAAAATCTCTCAGCATTTTTAAGAAAATAAATATCAAAATATTTCATCTTGTACAAGAAAGACTTCTTGACATCTGTATCAGCTAAACACAAGTCCACACAGTCCCAGTGCCCCCACTTTCTAAGCAGACACATCTTGCACTGTGGTGGCTGATCCTCATTCTCCCCGCCTCAGCACAGCCCAGTGATGACAAGGGGATCAATGCCAACTGAGCCAGCTTTTCCTCAAAAATTTTTAGGGAAACTGTGCAGAACAAGACGACTCTACAGCAAATGTTTGTACAGCAGCCTGCAGGGAAAGGACTGCAGGTAGGAACCAAGTAGGGAGACTGGCGGTGTGGATGAGGGAAGTCTGGAAGAATACTACATACACTATGTGAGAAGCAGTCTTCTGTTTCCCCACCCTCTTAACAGAGCCCAGAGAGGACTAGAAGGTTTTTCAGAGGGTTTTGTTTAAACAAGCTTGACAGGTAGAAAAATCTTTCATAGTTTTTCTGTGCATCTTCACTCCACAGCAAAGCATAGGGTATGACTATCCTCTATTCTCACCTAAATTGGTCAGTCCAAATCCCTAATCATCCCACACTTGTCAGGCATTTTTTAGTCAGGCTGTCAATCTAAGCCTTAAACAAACAAACAAACAAACAACCTCCCAAAACAAACCCACCCTGATTTGGCTTAACTTGAAACAGTCATTGAAACAGGCACACACAGCTAGATCCTACAGAGCCTGCTGAATCAGAGGCAGCAGAACACACATTAAGTTAGTGTCATGCTCAGCAGAGCAAAGACTCTTTGGTATTAAGCATTAAATGTGAGTGTTGTTTTCTTGTTTACCTTTGACACCCCTGATATGATAATGGTGCTTTTCTTTCTAGGAGACTTCAGCTTCTGCTTTGCAGACTCGCTTAACTGTCGAATAGCTGCTTCTGCAACAGGGTCAGTGCCATTCAATACCAGCAGTTCTGGAAGGAAAGCATTTTTTCAGAGGGGAAAGAGAAAAACAGGAAAAATCAGAGCAAAGAGAGGCAGAGTTTCTTCTTGACTTAAAATTCAAAGCAGTTAGCAGAAACGGTTTAAATACCATGTGTACCAAACCACCTTCCAATCAACCACCTAGCCGTTGGGTTTCTTTCCCTTCCTTTCTTCTCAGCTTGGTCCCTCTTAGCCAGTTTTCTGAGAACAGGCATAAAAGCTTCACTTACAGACCCAACCCAAAGCATATATGAGGTTTTGGAGGCTTACACAAAACATCCAATTATTTCAGTGTATTACTACACTACAGTGCAGCAACTGTTATCCAGCTGTAAGTGGTGGATAGTGTCAGATACCACAGTCATTTAGAGCCATAGTGCTAACATGGTACATAGCTAGCATGTGCTAGTACTTCTTCAGGCAACTATTTTGCTCTCTTTTCCTTTCACTGCTCAGCATTTCCAGATTTGCTGATGACACTATGATAGAATGGGGAAGGCAAAGTGGCAGCTACTCTGCTCTTCATAAGCTGCCTCTACAGTCTGGAAATTGCCCTTCCTTTTCGCCTACAAATATTATATAGGAATACAGAACCTGCCTTACAAAACACTCTTTAAACACAGGAACAACAAGTTTGCTTTTAAATGTGGCTACTTCTGTCACTCAATGTGCATGTACTTCGGACACAGCGAATATACACTAATCAAGTTCATCAAGCTTAGAAACAAACAATACTAAGAAAGTTAATGAAACAAACAAACAAAAAAACCCCCTTATTTGTCTGAGATGGGCTCTTTAATAAGAAATTTAACAATAAAAGAATACAGAGAGGTATAGCATTAGTTTTAATTAAACTGAATAGTGCCTTTAGTTATTATGCTATTAAGGCACTAAAAGGTGAGGCCTAAACAGTTATACTGCACTAAGTATCTAAAATACTTTCAGAACCTAAGAGTATGTGTGCACAAGTGGTATGCATGCACACACGTCTGCCTGCTGACCACAAACTCCTCCTTTTCCATCTTCATAGACACTGCAAAGCCCCACAGGAACAGCTGACAGTGTCCAGGACAATGTCAGTGGCACTTGGTAATTCTTATTACTGCTATCATTTAGAATCACAGTAAGGCCATGGCATCTTTTCCATAGTGCTTGTTGTTGTTTTCTAGCTAAGAGCAGAGAACAGGCTTCGTAGTAGCATGATGTTTGTAATAGCTATTACTTAAGTTATTGCCATCCTGAATGCTCTTTTGTATTTCTTTCGACTCAAGCTTTTGTTCTAATGAGTAATTCTTCCTGCTATGTCATATAATCATTTCACAGAAATTCCCCTGCACTGTCACAAAAAGAAACACACTGTCCAAATCTATTAATTGGCTCTAGGTTGTATTCAGATGAGTTTTCCAGTAAGTGCTTTGTATCTTTGATACCATAATCAGTTACGAGAATCAACATGGAAGTCTAGCACTATCTTAACATTTCCCAGATTGGCTTAGTAATACCTTCCTGCTTTATGGTATCACAGTACTTTTTTGTGTAGATGCAGGGAAAGATTCAAGTGCTACTTGCCATTCATGGTTATTGGTTCATGCTCTTCCCCAGCTTTTTGTCCTTTCTCCAGTCCATCTCTACCTCTATTGCCCAGCAAGCATTCTGACTGCTCCAGGAGCAGTCTAGATCATCTCCAGATTGTCCCTATGTGCACCTTGAATCTACACAGAGAAAACTGATCTCCACAACATCTGCCATTTGCAGCTAGACTGGATCACCTCTTTCATTACTGTTGCCTACAGAGCTACAGAGAGAATGAAAGGTGACCATGCAAAAAATTGAAAAATATGCTGAAGATTCAGAGTTGCACCTCAATAAGGTAAAATGTGACAGAGTCAAAATCAGGATAATAAGTTAAAATATGGTCAAAGTGAATTTATAAGTAAAGGTATTATCAGTGCTACCTGACATTCTGAGGGTACTTCATCTGTATGCTGGGTGACTTAAGAAGGTGGACAAACAGGCACAGCAAGATTATGTATTTGCCTCCACCCAAAGCCCAGTGGCAGGGCTGGGAAGAGAATTTAGTCTTCCTACTCTTTCAGCCTGCCTTCCATTGAACCAGCCACAAGGACTTACCTTCGGACAGGGGACTCCACAGTGGCCAGAGAGGTAAGCGACATAGGGTTTTCACTCAGTATTTTGTGCAGTGTCCCTCATGGCTTAACAGAGGAGGGATCTTTCATTCAAAAGGAGGAGAAAAGCCAGGCTGGCTTTTCTGTAATTGCCTTGCCTCTCCAAACCACAGCTCATTGTTATTTTTTCAAAATTAATAATTTAAATCACCAATTAACAACAGACTTCTACTGCAAGATTGTTTGTTACATCCCTAACCACAGCCTTTGCTAACATAAACATCTTAGTGCCTGTTGAAAGGCAGTAGTCATACGGGTTTGCTGTTACTTTAACAGGATTACAGTAACCCCATGTGCAACAGAGAGAGATGTATTCAGATTAGAAGCTTTGAAAGTTTCTGTTACCTGTATCTGAAGATGATAAAGTTTTGCTGACTGGAGCACCATGGGAATGGATAGCTTGAATAGAGAAATCCTTTTCAATCACCTTTACTTTAACTGGAGTTTTCACAGGAGAATCTGAGGAGCAAGTTTCTTGGTTATTTATTTAAACTGTTCAGGACACTTATAACCAAAATAATAAGAATTTGTTATACCAGCCTGTTCAAATTGTGTCTGAGAAAGTTGTTTAATACAAATTCTCAACACATGTTGTCTATGGTAACCTGACCCCAAAAGACCTTTAAAGTGGAGGAATTTATTGTTTTTAAATATTTTACTGTAATATGCTAGACAATATCCACTTAAGTAAATGATCTGCTTTGACAACTTAAAAGAATGTAGCTCTTCGTGTGAATTCACACAAAAAAACTGTTTAGAGGTTTCACTTTCATACTTATCCCAAGAAGAACCAAAGAGCCTACTCCTGAAAAGTATTCTAAAAACTTGGTCACAAGATGACACCAATCCTCATTAAAGATTATCACCAAGGTTAGAAGACACAGGACGGTCTGCTATCAGCAGACATTCTAAGAGTCTGACACTTTTGTAATGTGGAAAGTCAGCCACCAAAATCTTGCTCTTCTGCTTATCACCCTACCATGAAACTTTAAAGCGTGTACAAAATATTAAATAGAGCAATAGCCACTCCTTTGGTTTGAGGAAGGCTTCATGAAAATTAAAAACCTGCTACTGAAGAACACAAAAGACACCCACCACCACCAACACATCAGAGAAGTCTGGATGATCATGGCCTCCCTTCCCACCTTTCCCCAATTTCTTTTCCGCACAGATAATCCTAACAGTGAACACAGAAAGAATTGGACTTCCTCACCTGTGCTCAATGGAGAAGATCTCCCTTCTAGTCGAGGTTTGGTTTTCACAGCAGTTACAGTAGTGACCACAGTCCCACAGGGCATCACAGTTCGATCCTTTTCTATCTTGGTGGCTGGCACTGGAGAAGAAACTTGCCAAGTCTTTAATTCATTAGGTTCTATAAAAAAGAACTAGGAAGACAAAAAAATTTCATTTCAGAGGCACAATTAAGCAAGAAGGACACTAACACTCCTATCTAGTACTCTTTTACACATTTTGACCACCTTTCAAGAGCTAAATTGCTAATTCTTCTGAAAGGCACAAATACATCCTGAAATGATACTATACAATATGAATGTGCTATTTTGACTTGGCCACACGTTGCACTGTGCTGTGAATGACTGTCCAAAGCACAAGATGAGCATTCACGAGTACTTCCAGAAGTCAACCATCACAAAAGCATTCAAATGCAGTACCTCTGCGCTAACGGATCCTAGCCCAGGCCCCAGCTCTGGGCTGCTCTCGCTGGCCCGGCTGTTCAGTGCAAAGCTTTGTTGGCCAGAAGGCTGTTTCCTGAACAAGTCGAGAAGTACAGTTGCCTTTGCCAACAAAGAACCTAGAAGAAATAAAAGCAATGTAATCACCACTAACCTGAGCTGTCAGTATGTTTAAAGGTGAGAAGACAGGGAAGAGGGAAGAACAAATGCAGCTAACTGCAAGAACCGGTTCTCACCACAGTAAGTTTTCAGAGCTTTCTTTCCTTTATATGACTATTCTTCATGCATGGCCTAATACTGTGCAACAGAACAGAATGGAGACATGAAGAATTACTTGTCTGCTGCTATTTCTGGCCATTTCTTTCCTCTATATGCAGAATGCTTAGGGGAAAAGAAAAAAAATCTAGAAATATTTGGAACGTTACCATTAGGTTCTTGAATAATCTCCACAACAAATTACCTTTTGTCTTTCATTCCACTCCCTGGATTCCTGTTAA
This sequence comes from Apteryx rowi, assembly GCF_003343035.1. Classification (NCBI taxonomy): domain Eukaryota; kingdom Metazoa; phylum Chordata; class Aves; order Apterygiformes; family Apterygidae; genus Apteryx; species Apteryx rowi. The sequence continues at coordinate 165,138 of NW_020450717.1, read as the reverse complement.
ATTGGTGTATCTCATTAGAAATATTCTTTCTTAATTTGATCTTTAGTACAAGGTGAACAGTTCTCTTGTTTCTCCCACTAGTTTATTAGCTACATTAGACTGGAGCAAACTATTAGCAAAATTACTGCATGATTTCAGGGATAAAATGCTAGCTCTAAAAAATAAAACAATCAAATATTATCAAAACACAAATCCTACCCCAAGCCTATAGGGAAAAGAGCCATTAAGGATTTCATTACTGTTACAAATGCTACATAGAAGGAAACTGAGATTTTCATGCTATTATTTTTTCCTACGAAATCCAAAGACAAAGAGAAATCATTATATTCAGACTACCTGGCTCTTTCCTTGCTAATATGACTCTACTTTGAGTTTTTCATTCAAATTTTTGGAAAAAATAGCTAAGGTGGTATGGAGGGAAGAAAAGTGACTGGCAGTGCAGCCAGGTAGGATGTTTTTCTTCAAGACACCAGGCAGAAATTTACTTGCATTCTCAGTATGAAGAGGAATGTTATTGACATTTTTTGAAAGACCCATTACTAGAGATATTTGGGTACAGGCAGCACTACTCTTTATTCAAGCATCAGTATGCATTTTGTGACTGTATATAGCTCCTATATCCTTAAATTAACCTTTTTTGAGGAGGAGGAGGAAAACAATTTATGAAGTGCATTCCACATAGTTCTGTTACAACAGTCAGTTTGGAGTTTTCCACTTAAAAAAACCTACACTTTTTTACAAACAGCATCCACTTCAGAGAATTTTTTTAAAGCACTCATCTACCATTGACTTTCCAGTCCTGCAAATAATCTCTGATTATCTTGCAAGGAATTACAACACTTTTTTCATACCTAGACTATTAGAAGAAAAAACAAAATCCAATGCTACATACACATTCCACTTGGCTGTATTACTTATTAACTGTGGCTTAGATAACATATTATTACCTAAGCCAGATTTAATAAATTATTGGCCAATACTTTACCCACTATAACAGACACCATAGGAAAAGCAGATTTTTACTGCTGGGTGTGGAGAGTTTTGGCCAATACTTTGTAGCTTTTTCCTGAACTAAGATGAATACAACTGACAGTACTAAAACAAAAGAAAAATAGCTAAACATCAAAAAGTAATGCTTCCTTTTTTACAGATGAAACCTGATATAAGCAGAGGCAAGCAAATTGATCCAAGAGGTGAAATACATGATTACTCTTTCTAGCTAAAGCAAAAACTTTGCACCAGCAAAAGAACATACAGAGTATATTTCAAGAATTTACCATGTGTCATCACTTTAATAAAGCCCAAGTAATGAAGTACTTGGGGTTTACAAGTTTACAAATCTCATACAAAAAGCTCAGCATGCTCTCTGGTCTAAAAACCTACCTTCCCCTTAACCTCACTAGAAATGCAATGCTCATCCAACTAAAAATTCAATAGTGCAATGGAATTTTTTTTTGCCATTGAAGGCTAGTTGCAACTGCAACAACAGAATCAAGTAGTAAAAACATTTAATTCCCCAGGTTTTACATTTAATGCAATATAACTGGAATTAATGTGTTTTCTACCGGGTAATGGCTAGGTGGCCTCTGGGGTTTGGAAAGGAAGGATTTAGGATTAACCATGATTTCCCGTCAGTCAGAGAAAGGCAAGGAAAGCTTAACTTGAAAACAAAGTTACTCACAGTGGATCTGTTAAAAGTTTAGAAGCCTGAAAAATTAGGATATCAGCAGATGGAAGAGTAAGAATAGTGAAAGGCTAGAAAGAAACACAGACTCAAGTTTTCTTTGTAATTTTAACTCTAACTAGGACAAACAGAGACACTTAAACAGTGTACTTTCTCTTATGTCCATGCCTGCAGATGGAAGCAACTGTGTACACAGATAGCACTTAACTCAAGTGATTCAGGTATCACCCAAGAACTCACACTGTAATTTTCCACGTATTTTTAACTCTAGGACCTTAATATGAAGACAGGCTTACAAAGATTATAATTTTTCCTCCATCTAGGGTTCTCCAGAGCCATTATTGAGGCGTACCAGATTTAACTACCAAGACAAGTCAGCAGAACATATCTACACTTGAAAATAGGTTTCAGAAAACTTCTTATATGGCTATACAGCCAGGTAGAACTAAAAGAGGACTTAGGTCAACATTTAGCAGTGCTTGTGAAGTGATTACGCAAAATAATTCAGTTTAGTACTTACTATCCGACTTTCCATCTTCTACTATTTGCAGTTGCAATGCTTTTGATTTGGCACTTAATTCACTGTGAAGTAAATGAAACTATGTTAGGTCTTTGCATGCAAGTATTTTAATTCCCTTCCCACTTACTAGATTTTCCCCTTCCCTTTCTAGTTGCCAGCACCACAACTTTTCTTATCCTGCACTAAGCTAAGCAGTAAAACTTGCTAACTGAAGCAGGCAGAATTGTCAGAGTGCTGGGAATGCTCTGCACATAGTTTCTCTTGGCCTCAGATAAGACTGAGGGAAGGGATCATGGTCAGAAAACAAGTTTGGGTACCTCCAGCATTGTTACAAAATATCAGCTGGCTAAGATTTCAGAGGCTTTTCTCTCCCCAGTATTTCACCAATACTGCTGTTCAAGCTGATGCTGGTCCCTAGTCTGATTGCTACACAAAAGCAGTAAGAAGCTGTTTTTTCTTGCAAGCTTGAAAGTGAGTTTTTCCCAAATTTTTAAGTCGAGATGCTGGAACAGGTCCAATCAACAAGTTATTCAAGGCTGAGCAGTATCCTGCCAAAGCAGGAAAGTATCCTGCAAAAGCAGGATGGAAGCAAGTAAATAAAAGTAGTTACAAGTCTTACATGAGAAGAGTGAGGATTACTTTTCCAAAATAAGGCTGAAGAATGTTTCAAGAGAATAAAAAACAGTTGCTAACATAACAGAACCAATCTGAACTATTAGGAGAACTACTGGCATTTGTAATACTTTATGAGATGGATTAGACAAGAGATACAAAACCTTCCTTCCACTCAAACCAGTGAAGCAAACTCAGCACCTACTGAGGAGTCTTGTAAAACTTGATTTTATACCTTTTTCAGTAAGTATTCTGCCAAAAACCTTGAGGGCGTGCATGTATGTATTTTACTTTTCGACGTTTCCAAATCAGGGTGATGTGATGTTGGTTGCAGACATTTCACACCCATCAGATGCCTTGGGACATTATCCATGCAGCAGGTTTCAACCTTTCCCCTGCCACTATCTGTATCTCCAAAACTTCAAAGGAAACACCTCAAAGGTATCAGTTGCTCCTCTTCCTATAAAGCTAAAGCAGACACTGACATAGTGGTCAGCACACTTGTCTTCAGGCTAGTGAGGTATTTTGTTTGAAGGAAAAAAGGGGAGGGGAGAAATGAACATGAAAGAAAGTATGCAGACAAATTCTGATCATTTATCTTTAAAAATCCCACAGGACTTCCCCAAGCTTACTTCAGGCACTTCTAAAAAATACCCAACACCATGGAAAATCCAGCATTATCCCTAGTGTGAAGGCCAAATTCCAGTCAACTTAATCACATCCTGCTTGCTTGCCCTCTCTCTGCACTTTCAGTAGGAAAGGGTATTCTGATAAACTTCCCATCCGAGAACGCTGGGTATGTCTCTGTTCTGCGACACTGAACAGACATGCTGTTCCACCAGCAGATGGCTGAAGTGATTCACAAACCCAGTGGGTGAAGCACTTTGAGATACTCCAGAATAGAAAGTTGCTACAGAAGTGGCTTGTTGCTCTTACTGTGGAAAACAAATCACATCATATTAATCCCCAAGTCTTGATGGCAACATCGCACACTGTCACAGAAGAATGCAGTCTGATCCGTGGCTTTCCATGAAAGCCTTAGATCCTCGAAGCTAAAATCAGACTATGTAAGAGAGAAAGTCACTGGACTGCACGTGTCTTAAGGAGGAAAGCTTCCTAGCTGTTTTTCTAGTTGGCAGCAAGATGAGAAGCAGGAGCACACGCAGGCCATATTTCTCCATCAGATGAAGCCTTTCAAGTGTAGTCATACAACATCAATTTTTCTTTGCTGTCTACAGTGACTTCAGATCTCCCCCAGCCCTCGCACATATTCAAGGGGACCAGGCAACTCCTGATGACCAATCTTGGTGCCTTCCTTTAGATCAAGCAATCCCTGCTGCTTTTCCCCCCAGCACGCCCGTTTCTGCAGTGCACGCACCCATAAAATACACAAGCACAGTCCAGCAGACTGCGCAATGAGGAAGAAGAAAGATCTGTACACTGAAAACTCACTGCCCCTCAAAATTGGAGGGAAGCATGCAAAAGTTCACACTATCCTCAAGGAAGAGAGGACTCAGCACTGACAAGAGCAGCACCGAATGCACATTCAGTTTCTTACAAGCTAAGCCTCTGCTTTACAAGAGAAGGAATGCATAAGTGGATGCCAGGTTGTGACTGGACAGTGAAGAAAACGTCATAAAAAAAACAAGCAGCACTATTCTTTGATATCCATATATATTTATATAAATAAATAAATAAATAAACATGGAGAGAGAGAGAGCGCAAAAGAGGGAGGGAAGGAGGGAGGGGTGGAACTGTAGTGGGATAGGAAAGCTACAGAAAGAAAGGACCACAGAGATTTGCTAGGCATCAGGTACCTCTCACATGAATACCCTGGTAGAAAAAGCAGCATCTGCAGTACATCACATGGCAGCATCTCTTCCCTGTTTTCCTAGGAAGCTGCTTGTGTTCTCATGCGTGCGTGCCTAAAGCCACTAGAGAAACATGCCTTTGATCCACCCCATCAGTGGCTCCCCACACCCAACCCAAACAATACAGAAGCTACCAGGTATTTTCTGCTCTGCCACTAAAAGGTGGAAATGAAAATAGTTTTAGAACTGTTTGCTTTTGATTGTATGCATGGAGGCTGTATAAGTCACAGAAAACTGTGCAAACCACCCGAAATTCCCATTTTCATTCTACAGAAAAATCTAGTTAGTTTTACACTCTCCTTTTAGTAATAGTTACCATTCTTTTAGATGGTCAATTTTTTTCACACATTTATATTTCCCATTGGAGGGAAGGATGGGAGAGAAATCACATTTTCTGAAATGCATTTTTAAAGAAAAAGTGAATTCAAAATCTTGCCAACGTTTTTTTTGGCACTTACTTAAAGCACAGAGTAATTTATCATGCCTGTTATTGCTGTCATTTACTAGAGTCAGGTATTTGTCAGGGAAGATCTAGACCTGCTTGATATCTTATCCATGCAAAGGGTAATTAGGTATCCTGAAGTCCTTACCAGTGCCAGATTTCTGAGGCCAGCTGACACATTTGACAGGATATATTTCAAAATATCATTCTTCCCTTGAAACCTCACATAGCTTAAGTAAAAAAAAAAAAAAAAAAAAAAAAGTTTTACTATAAAAGTGTTCTCAGTAGGTAAGTTACTTACAAGATAAACTCTTCTTTCCAAAAGGGATTTGCAGCATTTTTGGCTACAGAGCTGGAAAACTTCTGCATAGGGTCATTCAACTGAAGTATACACGCAAGGTTTGTGCTGCCTGTAAGGGCAAAGAAAAATCAATATCCAGGTATTAATATTCCATCACCAGTAGGCACACTTACTCAAAAGAAAGTGAAGACCCTCATCCTTATGTACTGCCCATTTGAACAAACTACTGGAAATCCTTCCTCAGCCACCCATAGAATAAATTTCTCCTTTCCATTCAGTTTGTACTCCATCTGCATCAATGGCTGTGGTCAAGACTGGGTCATCATTGTCCAATAAACTGCTCAGCATAGTGTGAAACATGATGACCCGATTTATATTCTGGCATGAAGCAAAAAGTTGTATGAAGGCGTAAAAAGACCAAAAGGGCTGGGGACACAGAACAAATATCAAGCAGATGGTGGTGGTGGACAAAGTAAAATTGTTTTGAGCTTCTTAAAAAAACAAAAAAAAAAACCTCACCAGACTTTTTCAAAGTTCCTACTGGGCAAAATCACAGTGGTTTCTTTGGAAATCAAAGTAAGGGGTTTTTTGGAAGTTTTTTTAGCAAGTGAACAATCACAGTAGTGTTAATTAACAATGGCTTTAGGGACTGCAGCTTTTAACAAATCCATGGCATTTTAGAGTGCTGGTGCAGAAATATCTATATCCTGATCTTGCAACTTGATAGAGTTGGTGACTGGCATATTAGTTATACTGCTATTCCAAGGGGAAATAGCTTGCACAATGTGTTGCTCATAAAATAGTTTCTTTTGTATGTTTTTTACAGCATCAGAAATCATCATTCAGTCTTGGAGTTCCAAAATATCAAGGAGAGCAGCAAGAAGCTCAGCACTGACTTTGTGCAAATCAAACACAAAACACGCTGCTTCCTGTTCTCTAGGGCAATCTAGGTTTATATTTAATACTACCAACTCAAAATTATCCTCTGCTGGTGTATCTGGGCTGTGGATGAGCCCTATCACAGGCACACAAGCAGCTTGAGCCTGGCAAGGTTATTAGAGGAGACAAAGCGCTATGTACATGCAGCTTATTTGCAATCTAACCCTGGAATAAGTAGTTTAGCTGCTTTCACAACGTGCTGAGCCTGAGTTAATGAACCCAGGGCAGTTTTCTGTGGAGCCAGCCATGTGTCTCTGCAGTACGCTTCTGCTGCCAGCAGTGCTAAGCAGCCTGGTGCAGAAACACTTGCATAGCTGCGCCTGGAATCACACTGGAGCCACTGAATGACCGATAGTGAAACAAGGTATTTCAACATCACTGCCCTGTGCTCTCTGGTCTACATAACTAACAATTTTTTTCTTTATGGCAGAAATCACATTTTTCCCCAGATGATGCACTGTGGACCATATGGTACTAATCTAGGACATATGCTGGTTTATATACATAAAAATAAGGAGACAAAAATAAACACAGCCCATAAGTAAAGGCCAGTTCTACCATGGCTTGCTCACCAGTTGAACTACTATGCCTATAGGTAAGCCACAAGCTTCTATAAAGCAGGTTAGCAATCCATGCTTTAGCTTAATGATCCGGAGAAACAAACACTCTCCCTCCCCAACCCACCATGTAGCCGTGCAGGTTAGCCTGCAATGTTGCAGACTCTTATTGCGGCTTAGAGAGCTGCAACACGATGGTTAAAGACTGTTGCAAGACAATGCCAAGAAAAGGGAAGGGAACAATAATTAAAAAGCAGCAGGCCAAATCCAGAAGCTAGCATTGCCAGCTGTGCAGTATTTCCATTGCATTTAAAGTGAGTGACCAGCTAAACCCCAATATGCGGCTCGATTTCTCATACTAAGTTCCAATACGTTTACACTATAAATAAGAGTTGCTAGGGAACCAGCAAAATTTCCTCCATCTCCTTTTAGAAGGACAAATGGTTATTTGGATGTCAAAATCTGGGTTATCATAATCAATTGTCCCCTCTTCCCCTCATTTCAAGGAAGGAGCAGAGGGGCTTCTCATAGGAGGAATCCTTTATCGTACGCATTCCATGCTCATAAAGGTAACTCATGACTTTTAAAGGCACTTCAAATTAGATTGCCCTCCCCCATCTCCTCCAAAAATAAATAAATAAATAAATAAATGGGCAAGCAAAGGCAGCCAAAAATGATCAGCTCTTTTGAAAAGCTTAGCTTGCACTATGAAATTGTAGCATAATAATGAATTCTTAATGAATTTTTTTGCAATCTACAGTTTTCAGCACAGTTTTATTTATACATGACATTTCACTGCAAAGACTTCCAGAATTACTACAAAAATAACTTGTTTTTAAAAAACAGTCTGTAGAAAGTTTTTAGAGAAATCACATCCAACCAGGAGGAGCAAAGCAGCATTATGCAACAACCTAGGGCAGAAACTTATTGTACCTAACTGAAAAAAGAAGTACTGCAAGTAGGATATATTTATCCAAAACTAGTGCCTTCACCAACTTAGCAGCCACAACTGCCACTAAAAAAACAGTTACGGAGTTGTTAGTGACCATCGGTCACAGGACCTCAAATCTGCATTTTCATTGACAAAATCTGAAATATGCTTGCTCATGCCTCAAGCAATGATGCAGGCATGCTTGCACTTGAAGAAGCTTTAATACTTGTTAGACAGGCTTGGAGCTTCTTTCCTAAACCAACAGTGCAACTTCATTAGGCAGTGACCTCCTTTTTGGCTTCATTCTCCATATGCCAAGAGGCACCTCCCCCAAGGTACTTTATTAAAGGGGAAAAAACAACAACAACAGAACACAACCTTTAAGGAGAGTTTACATAAAGGAGGAGAGTTTTAGATACATCAACAAATTTCTCAAAGTAAAGAAAAGCAGCTGTAAAAATATGGTAATACTGAATCAAACAAATATCACTGCTTTCAGCTTAATAAAGAGTTGGTTTTGAGCCACCTCCTCCCCCCGCCCCCCAATCTTGGGTACACCCAAAGGGGTAACTTTTAAAAATTAAAAATAAACTCCAAAAATAATCAACCCATTTTATAAATTATGCACAATTCAATTTGTTCAAAAATGATGGATTTCTTTTTTACAAAAAGATCAAGATGCTTAAATAATCAAATAACCTAAAACATCCAGAGTTTTGTACAAACACGACTAAGTCCATGTCTCAGAGTACAGCAATTGCTTACAGTTTGTTTGGGACAAGTTTGTAAACTAGAACTTCCAAATGATTTCAGCAGAAAAAACTCTGCTTGAAAATGAGCAGCATCATATGGACTACATTACCTGCAGCATTGTGATCAGTTAGGTTTACCGTGATGTTCTTTACCAGCAGTTTCAGTTCATGAGCCCTTGGAGGTTTAGGCGGACTAGTGCCCTGAGGGACAACGCTTATGTTTTGTACATTCTGTGAAAAGCAAGCGAAACAAGAGGGATCGTGCATATGCAAATACCAAATATTTTAACTTCTGTCACATTAATATAGTGAAGCAGATATCTGATGTGGTGTAACATCAACAAATAGCCACATGGGAGTTATAATCACAAAGCCTTCAGTGCCAAAGGCTATGTTATTTTAAAGTATGTGTTCCAGTTGTTTCTGATCACTGAACTGCGTTAAACTTATTCATTTGTGGGTCATGAATAGATGATAAAAACACTGACCAGAGGAGACTTATCAAAAGATTTAGGTAGGACTAAAACTTACCCGCACCTCCTTTATATCTGCAGGCTTTGTACTCAACACTACAGACGCAGAAACTGAACTAAAGAGGTTCTTCAAAACATCTCTGAGCGTTTCAGATATTGCACATGTCCCTGCTGTCTGTCCCTAAAAGGAAACAAATAATCATGCTTCTAAAAATTCAGAAGAATAAAAGTTAAGGCAAAAAACTAATTTGGTACATCCAAACTACCAAAGCTATCCAAAATTAACTTTCTGAGAGAGAGAAAAGATCTCTGCTGCCAACAGCAAAACGTACCAAGATACCATGCAAACCATTACTTAATCTTAAATCTTAAGCTTTAAAGGAAAACTGGAAATATACACTAAAAAAGTCACAAGCTGTTCTGAAAGTTCATGAGGCAGAGCCATTGCTAGCCACACACACACAAAAAAGGAGTTTCATTATCAATTTATATCTTATGATGTTGTTTTAAGCTTTTTGTACTGATTCTCACTCCACCGAGAGAGAGGGTCAGGTCATCAGATGAGTAGACTGGCACAGTTCCACTGATTTAAAGGGAGTTATGCCAGCCTGCAACAGCTGAGAACGAGCTAATTCTGTGCTGCACAGAAAAATTATTATAGCACCTCTTGGGGGACTGCAACTTTGCTAAAAAGTGCACTGTATGGATGGAGAGTCACGCTGCTCCAAGAAATTGACTCATGTGATTGCCCATCCAAAAATCTCGTGATAATCTGCATTTAACAACACCTGCTTACACACTTCCTCTTTGACACATCAGAACACATCACAGATTTTGCTTACATATGTAGCTTCAAGCAATTACTTGTGAGGTTTATCAAGACAACGAGCCATCCCTCCCCTCCCCGTGACCCTGCAGAAGTCTGCTTTCAGTGTCACACTATTGAGAAGTTCTGTTCTGCTTAGTGTCTTCAACTGAGTGAGTTTTGAAGTTAGGTTAATCACAGAAAGCACAGTTTGATACTCTATTGCTCTGAAGGTAGTTCAGGAAGACGCTCAGTGAGGTTTGTTTTCTATTCTTTAGAAAAGCATGAAGTAGGAAACAAATCTGATGTAAACAACATAGGACTCATCCATCTTTTCTTACCTGGTATCACATTTGAGAGATTATACTATTACAGAACAAGGCTTTAAAAGAAAGGGAACCGATTTACAGATGTAGGTACAGAACAGTTGGACAATTCCATAATTATATAAAGCAGAAAAAAATGTGTCCTTCCGCATGCTGTAGTGTAATGAGAACACACCTATAACAAGTGTGCCATGTTTGATTCAGACTAAGTAGTGCCTACAAGTGAGGCCCTTCTGCAGAAGACRATGCACACTGATGACAGGGACACCGAATTTGCACCAATGGGGAGATCAAGTGAGGAACTGAAGGCTTAATCCTGGTATTTTAGCACTTAGACTGTGCACTATCAGCTGTCAACACTTCCCACTAGCTTACCTGATCCACACTAGTGCAGCCACACAACATAACAAAGCCATGAGGAGGTGACAGCTCAAGTCTGAAGCAACCATCACCGAGCAAAGCTGTACAGCTCTGCTACCCTGGACATCCTGCACCATGGTCCTCTGCTATAGGGACCTTGTGCCCTTTGGCATACAGTGCCCAGCACAAGAGAGACCACAAGAGATCATTTCAGAAGTCTCAATCACATTCTAAGTGTAGGAAAACTATATGGAATTATTTTTGCACTTGTAAAGGTACGCTTGCAGCTTGTACAACAGGTCAAACAAATTTGGAGCAACAGCCCTTTCCCAATTATTGGAGCATTATGGGAATGCTCAGGATGTTTCATAAAAATCCCAGGAACGTTGTGTAGAGAGCACTACCCGTTTCACTACCTTCTTATGTAATCACCCTTTGATGACATGGAGCTACTGTTCAAAATGTACAACAGTATCAACTGATTTCACTGAAAGTAATTTTGCTTTGTTCGTGCTATGCTCCCTAAAACAGCTGCCAAAGAGGCAGCAGCACATTTCTGCAACTTCCCGATAATACTCCACAATTTTTAAAAAATATTAATAAAGTAAATTAGACCAAAGCCTCAGTTTCAATAATCATCTTCGTGATTTGTGATATGTAAATAAGCAGATATATCATTGTAAGCTTTCATAATTTGGGAGGTTATTTCCCTCCCCCAGACCTTACTTAAATATTGCTTGATGAAGAAAGTTGTAAAATTCCAGCCAGCTCTAATTTGCCACCAAATTGGTCTGACATTTTTTACTTTGATAACAGCAGCAACAATAGCAATCAGACTTCTACTCACAGGCATTTTCTGCTGTTTTCATAGTTATTTGCAAAGCAATTTGGTTAAAGAGCCTCCTTTCAGCCAACCTCATTTTTAGCCATCGTAATTTGGAAAGAAATGCTCGATCACACCTCACTTCACTAGAAGATTAAGTCATAGTGGCTTAATTGCCAACCAAAAAGATTTAAGAGAACACATGTTATCTCGAGCTTGACATGGACTAGGGGTCTGCAGTCAGCTACTGTGGCTAGCGTGATGCACAGCAGTTCATTAAGTCACAGTAACATCATGACATGCAGGACCAAGCCCTGCAAGTCATCCAGGTGCCCAAACATAACTCAGGTTCATCCAGCTTTTATCAATAGAAAATAGACTCTTATTATTTTCACCTTGTCTGACTGATGACGGAACTACTGTGTAAATGATGATCAGCACTTAAAGTTCTTTATTTGTGCACAAAATATTTCTTTCAAAAGAGGAAAAACCAAGACAAAAGCTGTCATTGAAGTTTAGGAGCTGAAGTGATTTCCAAGGTGTAGGTTGCTGACAGGTTTCAGCTCTGTTTGCTTCCCCTCCTCCCCAAATGCTAATAGAAATTTCAAAGTGAAAATAAAGCCCTTAGCTATTAAGAACTTAAGAGGCTTGTTTTAAAAAAAACACAGGCTGAGCAGAGTGAGTTACAACTGCTTTGTAACTCTGGTGTCAGGCATCTTTCAAAACACAGGTTTTAAATTCCAGCTGAACACACTGACTGTTGCAGAGTCATTTGCATTTGTCAGTAAGTACTTAATGATTGTTCAATATGTGGATAATCAACATGCCAGGCCTATGCACAAAGGTCACTTATGTTGCTACACGTGCCAGTAGAATCTACATTAAAAACACACTTCAAAAGACTTGTTTGTCTTTAGTTATGAGTTTTACATTTTTGTGTATAAAAGCTATGGTAATAAATTATTACGATACTAGGTCACTCAGTAAAGATCTTCAGAAACAACTTTACTATGGAATAAAGCTAATTCTTAATAAGACCTTCAGTCAGAAAAGTGACCTCACAAAATAAAAGCAAGGGAAACATGGTGCACCTACTGTTGCAAGAAAGGCATAACAGCCACCATTCTTGTGCCCTCCCCACTCCCCCCCAAAATAAAAAGAATTATGAAGGATGAAAGGCAAAAGAAAGTCTCAAATCATGAAGGAGCTTTTACAGGAGATTCGTAAATAAAGCCCCAGTGACTCAGTGCTTATATACTAAGGTAAGGTGCAATTCAGAAAGCCTCAAGATACTTTTACATCACCTATCTTTTCTTTAAAAATTTTTAGTTTTTCAGAGCCGTTTCTGAACTAGGGTTGCCAGATTCCAAGGCTGATTTAAACTAAGGAATGGGCAACTTTGTAATTACTTTGATGGGAATACCATTACAAATTTTTTAGAAGTGCTCTGAAAGAAGGTATTTGGGAACAGCTATTTTTCACACCTTTAAATTTGGATGAAAAATATTTGCGAAGTCATTCATTTGTTTGTGAAATGCTTCAGTAATCTTGAGAGATGCTCTTAGATTTCAGAGATTCAGGGTTTTGACTGATGAGCCTTGGCAAATTTCACTGAAAGAGTTTAAGACATCACTGCCAATAGATAACTGCCCTACTCTTCTACCAAACAGTCAGCAGAAAGGAACAGGCATTTTTGCTTCAGTTGTTCCAGCCTGGGTTGGTATCTTAGCTCTAGCCACTTTCATTGCTAATCTAAAGCAATACCTTGGGTTTTGCACTGAAGGAGCTGAGACAGGTTTTCTCAGCTCCCCAAGGTAGAGGGACAGGGTGACAATTAGGGGCAGCAGCAGCAAGAGTTGGCAGCGGTTGTCTAAGGCCTCTCCAAACCCGGACTACATTTTTGCATTAGACAATTCGTTACAACAAATAAATAAAACTTACTGACTGACCTCCTGCACTGATGGCTGGATTTCAAAATTGGTTTCAGAGGCATTAATGAGGAACCACTCAACTTTGACATCTTCTCCCTTGTCTTTCACGTAGAGCTGAAGCTGGGGATATGAAAGAAGATATGGGAGAGTGTTTTGGTATTCTGTAAAGAAATGGTAAGCCACCCTCCATACTAAGGCTCGCCAAAGCAAGATTGATATCAGTTTCTGAGTGAACAAATGCCAAAGTGACACTCTAAGAAGACAGAAGAAGTTACTTAAGGTTTGAGAATGCATGCTAATCAAAAAAGGGCATTTTTTGTTCTATGCATCTGAGTAGTCTATCCAAAGTGCTATTTATCCAGTCCTCCTACAGAAGAAGCTTACTTCACAGATTTATCACTTGCACCAGATGAATTTTATTATTATTAAATAATTATTTAATATTATTAAATGTTTTACCTGAGTTAACATGACCTTGTATGCATTTTGCAAACAGGTGATGAAAACCTGAAACCACCTTTCAGATCTTGCAGCTTAGCCATGGGATTAGATACAACAACAAAAAAGAGAGAATAATAGATAACACTTTACCTGCAAGTGAAGTGGAGACAGTTTCACACTGTATGACTGACTTTCTGCAGTAGTGGGTGAAGTATGTGAGACATTGACAACAAATGTAACGGAATCTCCCACAACATTACAAGAAACCACCTAAAGAAAGGAAGGGTGGGGGGAGACGAAGGGAGAAAACAATTTAGTAGTTAGAAGAATGTATGGGGAGTGTAGGAAAGGAACTAGGAAGGGCTTTAAGCTACCAGAATTGAGCTAAATTCTGTAGATGGAAGATTTCCAGGCAATCCTTACTTCCTTCCATACATTCAGTTCTAAAAATGGTACATCACATTTTCACTTCTGGACACAGAATTTATAATATCCAGCAACTATGGTATTTTCCAGAACTCCTTTTGTATTGTTATCTAATACAAAACACACACACACACACACACAAAACACACACACACAAACTCAAAAGTTTTGAACTTCAAAAGAAATTCATTCCTCTTCCTCTCCCGCTCCAAACTAAGCATCTTATCACCGGATAGCTGTTTTTACCTGACATTAGTTTCTGGGCCAAAAAATGAACTAAACAAGATTGCTTTTAACGGTATCTCACAAACAGGAAACTTTGCCAGAACACTGCTGCTGCAAAGAAGAGGATTTTGGTCAAGTAACGTCAATTCCCAACGGGGTAGTGAGGGACAGGAGACTTTTAAAGGCTATTCAAGTTTTTTTTATTAAACCAGGAAAGGCACTGAAATTCGGTAATGAAGCTAAATGTTTGAGACAAGTTTGTATGCCACTTGACTGCAATATACTTCATTAAGTACACTCCTGCACTTTTACAAGCAGTAATTTAACGTGTTATCGCACCAAGTTTACAAACAGAATCGTTTTTCCTCCTGCTCCTCTGCAAACCAACTTAGGCTCCAGAAGTGCTGTTCAAAATTCAAAGAATGTACAGAAAGCATCTTGCAGCACAGGAAAGCCCCAGATACAGAAGAGGGAAATCATTCATTAAGGTCACAGAGAGAAGTTCACTTTGCAAACAGCTCTGCTGGTTGCAGACAGCTGCTTGTCACTGTTCCTCTGTGGCTACTGTCCTCACAGCTTCAACTTTGGAAAGGATAGTGTGAATGCTCCTTAAACTGATTCAAGCAAAGTTAATCAGGTTAATGCAACGCACAGACAAATAATTCGCTGCAAGATTTGTTTGACGGAAACTCTGTACATATGCTATTAAATTATGTTTGTGTGCTTTATTGCTTCACTTATGGGCACTGAAATTGAAGTTGAAGGCTTTAAAATGAATCATGTACCTTCTGGAAGGTCCTTATCAGTCTCTCCTTAAATATATTTCATCTCCCAGGGCTCTACAGAACATATTATAAGAAGCACCAGAACATTATCAAGAGCTTCAGAGCATTTCCATTAAGGTAGAGACTTAATTACAAAGGAGCAGGAAAGAGAGGCGGGGGGCAGAAATCAAACTAAAATCCCAACCACACCCACAAGCAGCAAGATTTGCCTTTTCAGGTTTACATCTTTGGCCAAGGGTAGTTTGGAAGTGGAAAAATCTGTTTTGCTCATTACTCCCCTTCCCCAAAATCTAATTCCTTCAGAAATAATTTATGTTCCTTACTCCCATACAATCAACATGAACAGCCACTATTATGACGTAACAGAAATGAGTTTTAAGCATGTTTTTAGTAGCTAACAAGACCAAAGAGCTAACTTTCTGCTTATTTTGCTTGTAACTGAGTTGAAACACGGAATTACTCATTTTATTCACTGTGAGGATGGATTCTCATGGCTTTTCTTTAAGCACTTTGAAAACGGATAGGTTCCTCCCTCTTTTTGGAGCACAGAGGAGGAAAAAGGACAGGTATAATGCAAAAATTGCTGACACTTGCATGTCCTAAATGCAGTGGTTTACCATCCACGCACAACTGATCCACACATGCCTAGGAAGTTCAGTGCATTCAAAACAAGTTTGAACTTGCTGCACATTTGATGTAGAGTCATTCCTCTGGAATTTCTGGAGCTCTAAGAGGCAAGGTTGCCAGGACTCAACTGATTACTATTAAAAAAACAAGTGTGGCAGGAGAGTTGGTAAGTGTGTTCATGTGCTTCTTTATTCTTAAACCTCACTTCTAAGTAAAAAATGGAAACAGCTGCTCCAGTCAGTAGAACTTTCTATTCTTCTTTCTCTACCTCGTCAAGAGATCAAAACCCATTAACTGATATTTTTACCATTAGTTTAGGAGCATAAACCAGTAGGGTTTGTGTTTTTAATCTCCTTGACTCATTTCTTTTCTTCCAAAGTCACCTAGAAAATCCTACTTCCCTCTCCCCCCACTTTAAATAAAATAGCTGTGGTCTTTAGGCACAGAGGTTTGTTGATTTTGAATTCAGTCAGAAAAAGGAATTGGTTCCATGTTTACTAGTAGAAAATAATTTATATCAGGTGACCTCCTTCATTCTGGGAGCAGCGGGATGATTCATGGAATAGGAATACTGAGAAAAGTAAAATTCTGGGCTAAAATTAGAAGAGAAAGAGGCTCTGTTTTCATCTAAGATAGTGTTACAAGTGGTGGGAAGCTGATTAAAAAGAGACCACAACTGCCACTTCCCTTTCTAAGTGACATTCCTTTAGAAGTGTAGCAGATAATTTTGATAGACCAGAGGAGAAATAAATAGGCCATTTGCACCAAAACAGTAACATGAAGAAAAATACTGAGGCTTCCTGTGATATGCTCCCCTTCCTCCCTGCCCTCATCCAACCTGCTTCCTTGTATTCTTTTTCCCTGACCAGATAAAGAGCAATTACCAACAAAATGCACCTCACTCATCTGTGACTTAGGGTGAAGCTGTAGTTAGAGAATTAGAGATCAAATGCGTCTGTCAGCAGGAGAGGGGAGGGTCTGGCAGACAAGCACCCCTTTCTGGTAGAAAGAGGAGGGAAAGAGGAAGTATATACGTTCATAAGAAAACAGCAGCATCTGAACTAATAGTTGAACTTCAGCCTCGTCTATCTTCCTCATCTCTCCCTCTCACACCTCTCCATCCCAAGGACATCCTTAGTYATCGACACTTAATGTTTTAATAGAGTCTAAGAAACCTGTCATTTCCATCACAAACTGCTCATGCAAAATTAAACCCTTGCACCACTGCACAGCAGCTCTGGCTGGCTAATTTTGGACTCCCAGAGGGGTTATGCCCCAGTCCTTCTTTGCTCTCTTACATCTGGACAAGCAAGATTTCCTGAGGTAGAGGAGAGAGGGTGTGGTGAAGCAGCAGCACAAAGAACCTGGGACTCTTCCACCACCAAGACCAAGATGTTTATTGCCTTCAGCATCTCCTTAGCTCCAGCATATCCACATTGCCTCCTACTGCACGAACAGCCCACCACCAGCACTGGTGTGCGCTCCCAGGTTGCTCCACACCGCCTTGGTTCCCAGCATGTCCTCAGGTGGCCTCACTGGCAAGGCTGCCTCCACCTCCTCCTCCTCCTCCTCATCTGTCTGTCAACCCTCCCCATGATCAACACACTCTGGGCACTTTATCATGCCCACACCAGGGCTATTCTTGCTATTTGCTCAGCACCCTCCAACCTCCCCCCTCACTTACCTCTGCCTTCCGGCCACTATTCCTGACTGCACTAGCCCCGAACTTAGGCAAAACCCCTTGGATCGGGCTCTGTTCTGTATTTGTCTGACACTGGTATCCAGCTCTACTGAGGGGCATATGCACTAACACTTCTACACATCTTGCCTTTATGTATCTAAAATTGTTAGTATAATTATCCTAAAAAAATAGGTTTCAGATAAACAACTGTGGGAACTAACAAGACTGAAAAGCATTACAGTTGGAATAAGGTAGAAATATATATCATATATTTCTTTTCTAAGACACCAAAGTGTCTAAATGTGTGTACTCACAGCTATTTAAGTCTTTTTTTTTTCCTCACTACTACTTTGTCCTCTCCCTCCCTACTTCCATTGCTTTTTCCTTCCCTGTTCCTCTGAAATTTCTATTCTTTTCCTTTCTTGAAGAAGTAGCAAAAACTACTTCAGTTCACAAAGAGAATCAAGATGCCTCTGCTTGTCGCACTTGGTGCCTTTTTGCCTTGAAAAATTTCAGTTTAGGCACCGGCACCATATAGAGTCATGCTTTACACACAGCCTTTTTGTTATTTTGAATAGTCTTTCTTCCTCACCCGCCCATGTAAGAAAATAGATTCTCTCCAGTAGTGAAGTGAACGGCAAATGGCCGTGATTTAAGCAGGAAATTTTTATAGTCCTATAGAGAAAGTTCTTCACCTCCCCCAAAACCAAGATTGCATCAAAGTGCATGTGTAAAACTCACAGCACTGCAGGCCTTGATTACCTTCTTTCTGCAAAGGAATTAATTTTACTGCACATGGCAGTTATTTCCAGACAGAGCAGGTTACTCAAGGTTCAGAAATACATATCAATAGAAGAAGTAATAACAATCTTTAAAAAGTTTGCACAAGAAAACAAGTATATCATGAGGCAGCCACAAAGTGAAAGCTGCCATAAACTCAGCGGTAGGGACCAGTACGCAATCAGATTTACGAACCTCACAATTTCCAATTTTTGTTTTGGAGTACTGCTCCAAGAAAGAGAAGGCGCTCTTTTTTTGGCACAGAAAACTTATCGTGCCAATGGCCACACAGACTGTTTGTGTGCTCAGCTTAAAATCTCACCATAAGAAAATTTTCCAGTCAGAAACTTCTCTCTTTACATAGACATAATACTCAGCTGTTCAGAAAGAGAGTTATATTGTCCTCCTTGGTTACCAGGGCCTAGGTATTACTTCATGTGAGGCTTTCTGTAGTTCTACACCGTTCCCTCTTTACCCAAGCAGTTTACCAAATGACAAAGACAAATTCAAGCAAAGACAACAAATGCAGTGTCTAATGCAGGCACTGCTAGGGGCAGATTTTTAGAAGCCTGTAACAAAGCGAGTTTGTGGGCAAATACAATGAGACAACCTCAGAGCCAATTTTCCAAAATGATGATAAACACAAGGGCGAAGGCAGGGTGAGTGATGCAATGAGTGCATGAAGGAAGAAATTTCCACGTAAGCAGCAGAAGCAAAACAAAAACTGATAGAACAAGTGAATTTTTCTATTCCTTTGAGACTGACAAACACACAAGTTCAAACCAGGGGAGAAAAGGGAGGCAGGGAGGGAAGAAAAGGAAGGGAGAGAAGGAGGAAGGGAGAGAGGAAGGGAGGGAGAAAAAAAAAAAACGGAGTACACGGAAACAGGACAGGAAGAATTTTTTAATCAGCCTATCAAGTCAAGTGAGCACCAAATGGTAGGAGAACAAGAAACAGTACCCATTTTTTAAAAGAGGAAAAACAACTAGCAGAAATATTGTTCTGTTGGCTTGGCCTCACAAACACGCAAGTGTTTACAACCAATTTGTAAGACAGTGTAGCTGAAGAGAGAGACAAATGGAAGACAATAAAATGAAAGAGAGGTTTGCCAGTTCGTGCCACAGTAACTCGGAGAGAGGTTCACTCGCCTAGACACAGGCATATATTACCATGAAGGTTGCTTAAGGTAACCCAGACATTTGCACAGGGTTGGCAGATGTGACCCAGAAGCTATAGGAGGTCCGCATGCTTCGGCAGTAGCAGCTGGAAGCTAGGCAGGATACCTGACAGTGCCAAAACCAGTATTATCTTCATTTAAGCAAACAGATCCTAACTCTGACATCTTCCTTTGACAAGACACTCAGTTCTTAAGTAGGTCATTATGTTGTCGTGTCTATTTTAGTAAGTCTTCCTATAGGTTACCCCACTGATAATTAAACTTGTACTCATTCACATTTTAAGGTGAACAGGGATGTGTCTGAAAGGAAAAGGAAAGCAGACAAGCTGCGAGGTGAAAGCTACTAACCTGGAAGCAAGTTACAAGGGAGCTTGTCAGCTGACTCTATTACATAGTTTTGTCCAAAAGTCCTCTATATAAACCTACCAAAGCATGATGCTAAGGAAAGAAAGCTGGGAAGCAGCAATATATAAGAAAATTAGGACATCACACAGAAATGCTGAAAAGCCTTGAAGACTAGAAGAAACACAATTCATAATACAAAGCACGTGTGTATGAGGATTAATAAACACAACTATAAAGGGGAGCTTATCACTAGGAGAATGACAAAGGAAGAAAGACCTGGGTGCATTAAGTCATGTAGCCATGAAAAAGGCAGTCTGGAGTTTTAAAACACATGAAGAAAGTACTTTCAGAAACACAAAAAACCTCCAGTAATTTCAAAGCATGATAAGACCTCATCTGTAGTGCTGCGCCTCACTTAGACATCAAGTTCAAGAAAAATGAATTTAACTGGAACAAGTGTGTTAACTTGTTAACTGGAACAAGAGTTACTTATAAGGCAAGCCCACCCTATAAAAGGAGACTTAAGGAACAACTTATTTAGCCAAGCTAAACAAAAGCTGAAAGGAAATATAATTCCTTTACGATGTATTTACTGACAGCAAGCACCAGGGAAGAAAAGTAAATGCATTAGGGATAAAGGATTATATTAGTACAGAGAAGGAAAAAAAAGAAAAAGAAAAAAAAAAAGCTATGTGGTCCTTGATTCCATTTAGGCTTGAAAAAGACAGTCATTAGAGTACCAAAGCTTTGGGACAGCTTTTCAAGCAGAAGAGGGAGTTAAAGGACAATAGGAACCACACATGATGGTCAGGAAGCTTTACTCAAAAAATGCCTGTAATGGCATGGCTCAAAAATAAACAGAAACAAACACACGTTTACAATTAGGAATGAATCCCAGTTAGTACCGTAGCGTCCAAGACAAGAGCCATCTTTCCTGGAGTTCAAAATAGCCTTTGCTTCGCAATGTCTTTACCTGCTTCAAAATAAGTGGAACTGGAAGGCCTAACTCCCCAGTGTGACACTAACATAGGCTGCCAGTTCACAGCAGGGTGACTGGGAATGAAGTAATGAAGATGAAGGTGCAATAGCCATGTGGTTGAATAAGGCCTTCTCAGACATGCTGCACAGCCCATCTGAAAACAGTACCTCTCATGAGCCTACAAAATAGTCTTCCTTTCTCTCCACCGTTTCCCCTAGCARGATTCATAATACAAAAATTAACCTGAAGCTTTGATAATTGTTATTGCCAACAGTGATATAAGATAGTGATTCTTTGAATAGCAACTTATTACAACTCATTGAGGGAATGCTGAACAGTGGGTGCTCTTGAAGGTATTCTTTCCCTTTCTACTGAAGTATGAAACAGGAAAAAGAGGGACACCTCTGTTGTCATTTAAAGGTTATAAAACAGACAGAAGTTTGCTCTGTCCAAGCCTTTCTGTGCCAAATTCCAGCCAAGAGAATCAGCTTTTTGCTGCATGTTTTTTACTGTCAAGTTCAAAGCCTCTAGAAATAGATTACAGTAATGGAAAGATTGGCAGAAGTAGCTAAGAATACTGCTAATGCTTACTTTATTAAAGTAAACCAACCAACAACACACAGTGAAAACAGGCCACTTCATTCTATATATTTAGGCTGTGGCCTCTGAAGTACAGACTATATATAAATAAAGGCTTTGTCAAAAAGCAGTGTGGTGCAACTGTCATCCACGGAGCAGCTCAACCACCATCACAACGGCATGTGCCAAGCTCACAGCAAGGAACCTCCCTAACCGTGTTTGCATCACTGCATTGTGGACATACAGTTTCATATCTTTAAGCTTCTTCAAGGAAAGGACAGCATGTATATACCTAAGGACTGCATGTGTCAGTGTGTGTCCTCACCGTGAACAGAACCATCAGCAGTAATATAATAATTACAGTCTGGTTGGTGATCCCATATTGTTTTGATGTAAGACCGTATGTAAGTGTTCCCAGGCATGAGGCTCAGGACTGGCACCACGTGGGCTCATCACCTGGGTGTGCTCCATGGTCCAGCATCCAAGAGGACAGAGGACTACCCACAACAAAAGACAAATACCAACATACACCTGCATTACATTATTACAGATCGCATGTTTACTGCTATTTTGACCTCACACCCTCAATCCTCTATTTCCTTTTGTGACCACAACCTCTCTGATGCAAGGCCTTGAAAATACATATTTGAAATGACATGCAATAAACCAAGCCCTGGCTGCTGACCAGGGCACCTGTATACTCTTGCCACACAGATCACAAGTAAAGAACCATGCTGAACTGGTTACAGGAACACATCCTGTGCCAGCTGATGCCTCAGGCAGGTGCAGAGCTCTGTGGGATGCTATAACATTGATAAACATGCAGCATACGGTCACAAGCTACATCCAGAGCCAGTCTCACCAGCAGTGAAGTTACAAACTCGCACCATAAGTTTGAGTTTGGACAAAGTGCAGAGATAGATTTCTATTTCACATTAAATTCTCTAGTAATACTTACAAAGATAAAGCAGTTTGAAAAGAGGGGAAAAAAAACTTTAGACCCTTGGCATTACCTGAGGAATATGTCACACTGAAAATTAGTGTGCGAGAGGAAAACTCCTGAGGTAGTTGGAAAAAGGCATGCATTTAAGGAGGTAGTGAAAGTAACTACCAGAGTGCCATTCTAAGGTTATTATATACTGAAATCCAAATAAATTATTCAGGTTGTACCTTAACTGAAAGAGTAAGAACAATTCAGAGAAATTTTTCGAGCAGCTGTGCACAGGATTATGGAAATGGTTCTGGGACAGTTCAGAACAGCCCAATTTACATAAGCAAAATTGTCATAATTCAATACATTTTAAAATGTGCTTATATTGGTTTAAGCTCCTGTGAAACCACATTTGATTTTTGACCATAGTATAACAGCTCAATAAGCATGCTGAAATGGCTCAAGCCAAGGTCAAACAAGCACCAAAGACTGCACAAGGGAGGGTGCAGGATCACAAAACCGCAGGTGGGGGAGAGCAAGAGAACAGCCCTAGAGCACCCAGCAGTTAAACTGGCTTAGGCTGCTATGGAGCCAGAAATCACCTGCTTCTACTGCCTGAGCTATCCCAGCCTCACCATGGCAGCACGGGGCACCATGAACACTAACTTACCTTGCTGCTATGGCAATCAGAATATTATGCTAGTTTTAAACAACGTAAAAGTTAACTTAAGGACTGAACGCAGATGTTCCTGGTGGTATAACATGATTTCAGGGAAATCCAGGACCATGGCATCATGCTTCAGTTCTGTCATGCAGGCAGGACCAAAGAGGGATTTAGCCTTGAGACACTGCTGCTTTGTGATCCAGTCATGAGCACTGTACTGTGCACACCAACTAAGCCTCACTAGTCCCTACCGCACTTTGACACTGATACTCATGTAATGGCCAAGGCCACCTAGCAGACTGGAACCTCGCAAATCATCTCACATGCAAATACATTTGCAGCCCTACCCACTTTTCAACAACATTTTAGACAGTGCACTGCAAGACACAGAAGTGTTTTTGTGCTGTCACTCGCTACCTCTTATTCGTAGCAGTTCTTTCTTTGCTGCTGGCTTCACACATTATACAAAACACTACTTTAAGACCTGGCAGTCCCCTCTCGTTACAATCCCCCTCACATTGATATCTCTTCCAGCGGCACTGAGTAACACTAACACCAACTCTAAAGCCCTCCCAACTCCACTCTCTCTAGCTCGAACTGCTGGGGCAGGGAGCACTGGTAGAAAAAAAGAAGAAAGAGAACAAGTGCACAAACACCTTTACATGCTGGCAGTCCCTAGCTACTGGGCCACCAATTAGGGTGTGACTGGTGAGATGTGTAATCAGGCTGATAAGCATGCATAGTTTTCAAAGGAATCATAGTATAGCTGCTTAACATCTAAAACAGACAAGCAAACCTGAATAACAAAGCAAAACTAGAAAAGAGTACCAGGCTAATTTGGTTGAGGTGCCTAAAGCCGAGTGCCAGTTCAGATGTGACTAGTAGTTACAGTAACTAGGATGAAAATGCAGAAGCTATCATTGCTAATAAGCATACATACATTTTTCCTTCTAATGAATCTGTGTATCATTCTAAGAGCCACATTCTGCCTCATTTTAATGTTACATGCATTAAGTATGGAGAAAAACACTTCCCAGAATGTGCCAGTGGTGTTTGTGTGGGAAGAACTGAGACAATTCTCTCCTCACCAAATACAGGGCTCAATAGAGCCGGGACTTCACCCCTAAGACTTTGCACCTGTTCCGTTGATCCTTATCCAGTCAGGACTGATGAAGCAAACCTTGTAAACAGCAAACCAAACAGCAAGAGGCAGACAAAGACACTTTACTGCCCCAGAGGAGAAGTGTCCCTTTCCTTTTTCATGAATTTCCCTCCCTACACTTCAACAATAGGATGGGGAACCACAAGATCGAGGGCGGGGGTCAGGGGGGAAGAAGGCTGCTGTATGAGTTCATTAAAGGCATATATATAAACTTGACATAACCCTGTTCATTGTTCATTTGGAAGAAGCCCTGTGGCACACTCTGTTCATGACTTGCAAAAGAAGTGAATAAATGCGAAGAGTTTACACAGGTTCATTAGGGAGGCAGCCTCTTACCAGCCTTGACAAGCTTAGGTCAAGTGTGCAGAGGTATTACAAAACAAAACTCCCACGGACACTAATGAGTAAAGAAGTTACGCTTCCTACTTCAAAGTAAGCTGAAACAAAACAAAACTGAAGTTTACCTTCTCTTGTGCTGACTTTACAACACTAACAACTTCTTTAACTGCTAGTTCAAGTGTTTCCGGTGGGTCATTGTCCTCAAATGTAAGCAACTGTGAATCCTAAGAAGAAAAAAAAAAAAAAGCATTACTTTATTAGGTGATGTAACTATCACTTGAAAATGAGTGACGAAAATTCATTGTCAGTGAAGTTCCTGGAAGAACCAGAGACAGAATTGCAAATGTATGTCAAAATTTGTTTATATTAATTGCGCTACACCTCACTACATAATACCAGGCAGAGCCTAAAAACCTATACTTAGGACATGAATATAGGCCTCAGCATAACTCATCTTTCACTGTAGCAGAATATCAGGGTAAGCTGTACACTGCAGAATGAAGCCCACGAGGAGTAACAGGGTTCAGTGAAACTGCTTTTCTGAAGTAAGAATTAATCAGAGCACCATATTTTTAAAAGGCATTTTGGTTTGGCCTAATTACTGAGCTAATACTTAAAAAAAAAAATAAAAAGAGTCATATGGCTCCAATAACCTATGCCAAAACTAAGAGAACCCGCATGCTTGTTTGCAGAGGTGAGGGAAGAAACACTTCCCCATCCCCCTCAAATCCAACCTCATGTGTGAGGATCAACAGTGGTGACAACTATTTAGTGTTCAGACACACAGCAAGAGAAAGATACCGTATACCTGTTTCTGCAGCGAGGCCACACTTTCAAAAACATCAGCAACTGCATTGCACACGTGCTATGCACAGCAGCCAGGGCTGCTTTCCCAGTCACCCTAGGTTGTTTTGGCACAGCAGCACATGCACGCAGGAATTTCATTAGCTGGGCGATGCTGACATCGTTCTGGGAGCCTGACAGTGGGAGTAACACCAGGCTGTGGTGCCAGGCAGCGAACTCATCCAAAGAAAAGGCTCCAGCTGCTCTCTTAGGGAGGGAGGGTGTGTGGGGGAGGGTCTAAGTCGCTTTGGTCTCCCTTTGGGGACAGTGCGCTGCTGCTTGTTTGTAGTTGGTTTCTGTTTCTAGCACCTTTTCCCAAATTGTCTTAGCTCACTTTTTTTCCACAAGCACAAAGCAAACCTTAGTTTCTTAGCACCACACACAGTTTTCTGAACTGCACGGTGAAATTTAAAAGGGTAGGCAAGGTAATATTCACTTTTCCTTCTCACTGCCCTAGTTTACTGTGCTGCCTGGAAAGCGTTAAACTGCTTTTCTTATCTTTCACACACATACGTTCCCCGGCTCTTCCTTCTCCTCCGACCTTCCCCCCAACATGTAACAAGGAAGCCCTCTGGCGCAGCTGACAAATGAATTAGCACTCTCCCAGACCTATAGAGAAGGCTACACACAAATTTGGAGACTTTAGATACACAACACTTCCCTGATAGTTTAACCCTGGCTTTTTCCACTGACGCAGCAAGGATTCAAATCCTCAAGACCAGGGAATTAGGTTGTCCTGGCCTCACCTAACCTTGCTGCCTCTTAGAGCTGGGTATATCATTATAAACCACTGAGCAATATGTCACATTACATCCTTTGCAAAAAGAGGCGAGGAAGGAAAGGGGCTGGCCAAGTTTTGTGCATTCCTAGCCGAGCCGGCTGGAAAGCAAACGAACAAAAAAGGAAGCCCCCCACCATCCTGTGACCATCTACAGCAGGCTATCCTGCTCTCTCTCTCTATATATATATATATAAAAATAATATATATATATATATTTATAAAGAGCTGGAGCGGTATACAGGAGAACACAGAAAAAGACCAGCCGTGGGAGTTATCTGCCGAATGACTCGTCCGGGGCCAGGTATCAGCGGTGAGCGGAGCGGGAAGTTTCCGCTGCTGACCTCCTCCTGGCTCCTGCACAGGGTGGTCCACGGCGGGGGCCGCCGAGGGGCTGCGAGGGCCGCAGCCGTCCCTGCTCGCACGCCGCGCTTCGGGCCACCTCTCCCCTACACATTCCTACCAAACGGCAACCAAGTATATACATACAGATAATTTTTCCACGCACACACACATAGAGACATGCATATACATATAAATAGGGGTATGGGGCGGCCAGAAAAAGCGCGCTCGCTGCCAGCGGCGCCCAGCGGCACCTTCAGTGCGTGGCGCGGTGCCGCCGTTCCCCTCAGGAGGGGGAAGCCCCGGGCGGGCGCGCACACGAGGACAGGTCCCCCCGCAGCCGCCCGCTGGGGCGGCGGGTCGCTGCCGCCCCCCGCCAGGCCGGGCCGGGCCGCGGCCCCCCGCCATTTCCTGCGCGCGGCGGCGCTGACAGGGCCGCGCCCCCGCAGCCAGGCGCGTTTCCACCCGCGAGGGCGCGTGGGG
>NW_020450717.1:0-137634 GCF_003343035.1 Apteryx rowi | reverse complement strand
CCGCGCTGCCTCCGAGCGCACCTCGGCGGCGGGGGGAGGCCGCCGGCGGGTTAGGAGGCCGGGCAGCGGTTTCACGTGCGCGATGGACAAGCAAAACCCTTCTCAGAGAGGGCAGCTGCTGTGCTAGCAAGTGCTTTGGGCAGAATGGGAGGAGAACAGCTCTTCCAAGGGTGTGCAGCAAGGAGCAATTTAAATAGAGACCCTGGAGCAGGAGAGACTTTCAGAGGCCCAAGAAGGACGCAGGTGTCAAGCTAATCGTTTTTATTGTTTTTCATACAACAAAAGGGCTCCCCTTACATCGCTGTTACTATTTGCACACTGAGAAACAGCTGCAAATTAAAAGCCATGCAAGACGACCCTTACATCTTTGTGCTCAGCTGGTGGATGCCTGCTTGTGGGCGTAGTGGGAGCTGGTTAACGAAATGGCATGACTTTTGCGTAGAAAAGATATCATCTTTCAGTTTGAAAGGCTGAGACGTGCTGGCCTAGTTATGTCATAACTACAAAGCCCAACGGCTAGAGTTGCCACACTGCCCTCAATAGCGAGTGAGTGTTTCATGAAGGCACCCTTTCACAAAACAGAACAAAACTAGCAGGTATATGACCATACCAGCCTTTCTGCTCGTCACAGGACTGGGGGAACACCTAAGGAGATTACTATGCGTTTATTTTTCCTTCTACTTCATAACAGAGGGTAAATGCAAGTTTCCCTTTTCTTTCCTGGCACCTCAGCATCTCCCCCTTTTCTCTGCCAGGGGTGTCAAACTAACTGGAAGGAGAAAAAGCAATTCTGTGTTACACTGTGCTCTGTGACCTAGAGTATAAATTCAGAACTAACTACTTTCTACAAAACATGGGGAATTACCCTTGATATCAGTAGGAGGTTTGCAAGATGATAAAGGGAAGGAAATCATCTTTTGATAGTAAATAGAAGTTTTGTAATTATTTATTTCTGTCATGTTCACCTTTAGTAAGTTCCTGTTCGGTTTGTAGAGTAAGCTACCTTATCAGCCCATCTCTATTTGTGTCCTCATTTTTGTTGTCCTGTTCTTTACCTGCTGTTTCTTTCTTGGTGATTTTCTTTATCTGTGGTAATTCCTAGCCAATGGACCTCACTTGTATATTTTGCCCAATCCAGGCACCAAAATAATAAGTAATTAAGTCACTGAGGTTGGTAGTGAAATATCATTTTCAGTTCTTCCTCCACTGAGATTTAGATTATTGCCACTTTAGCCTTGAAAGAGCAGAAGTATCCTTCCTTTGATGGAAAGTGAAATTCCAGACCGTTTGAGTGTGCGCCATGGACCACAGAGGCAGATGACCAGGGCCCAGCGGTGTCCCAGCTCAAGCACAAGCCCCCGTTCCAAGTTCCTCGCTGCCTGGCCGGCGAGCGCTTGTTTGCTGTTCCTTTTCAAGCAAATTCACAACTAGAGGTAGAGATAGAAAGAAATGGGAAGCGAAAACATTACATTAACATCTTATTTAATATGGTATTATTACTAATTACTAACGCCAACTCCTCATGTCAGTTAAGTCTCTGAGAGGAGGAACAGGTTGTTGCCTGAGAAGTGATTTGATCATTTTCTGTTGTAAATACGTTGCCCCCATTTGCACCTATGAACTGCAGACTCATCAGGGCCAGAGCATAGTATTATCTGCTGTAGTTCTCTGTGAGGGCGTAGGAATGGCTACTCAGAGGTTAAAGTATTTGCCTGGGACACAGGAAAATCCCATGTTTTGTTCAGTGAGGAGCTCCTTCTTCCCGCCTGACTCTAGGCGGGTGATAGAGGGCACACCCGCCTGAGACCAAGGAGCAAGGTGCCGAGATCCCCAGAGAGCCATGACCAGAGCTATATTGCCAGGTCAACACAGCAATATACATAGGTTAATTGACCCTGCTGCAAGACCGGATTTGTTAGCTGGGTGCTAAGCAAGAGTAAAAGACTACATTTAAATAGTAAGAACAACTTTCCAAAGCTTTATTGACTGTCTTGTTACTGGAAATATTTTATATTTTTACTTTTAAAATATAGCCAAAATATGTGGCAGCTAATACTTGAATACTTTCATGTGTCCCAGCAAACTTACAATAGCCATCTCTGAACATTCAGGATCTTATCTGTCAAAGTATGGCTCGGGGGATGTGATTAGTAAGTAAAGTAAAGTTGTTCGTAATTCTGTGTACTTTGAAGCTGGGAATTGTGATTCTGACTTCCTGCTGGTCTCTGCTATATACTGTACTTCTATTAAGCAACTTCTGTATTTCCCAAATCCCACCTTTCATTGTATTTAACAAGTAAGTACATCTCTCTCTGTTATAGTTGCAAAGCAAGTTTAAAAAAAAAAATAAACTGACTTTTATTGATACAGAGTAGATTTTAGATGGATTCTGCAACAAGAGAGTTATGAATGTATCGTTCATTGCAGTTACCTCACACGTCCAGTTTTGGTTCTTTGAAGTATTAACTTTGTTAACAATTTCACTTTCTGTGTTAGAAAGGCAAGAAGAAAACTGCAGACCACTAGCTTACTGGTAGAGCTATCCTAGAAGCGTGAACAAAAACAATAAAATATCTCACCTGTTAATGAGTGCAGCTGGGTCCATCATACATCTGAGTTTCAAAAATGCTCTTTTTTTTCCCCCAGACAGAAGGCAGGCAGAATTTTAGGACTTTGACTATTTGTCCAGATTTGTTGCAGGCACGTGGGACCACAGCTTGGACTTGGCACAGGGATTGTGGGAATGGGGTATGCCTGGATTCTGTCCTGACTTAAGCCAGGACACAGCAGATTATGCAATCAGACTTGGGAGCCAGAAAGTGACCCTGCATCCCACAATATAGATATAAGCAAAGGGGGCAGGATGGGATCAATTAATCATTTATTATTTATATTTATTTAAATATTTATTATTTAAGCATTTTCATTGTTAAAGCTGTATGTAGAACAAAAAGAAAGCAGTAGGTTCAGTCACGGCAATGAAATGATCATTTACACAATTACAATGTGCAGAGATAAAGTCAGACCAAACCTTTCCCACTAATTCTCTGCCTCTGAGCCCTGAAGTATTTTGTTACACACATTAAAGAAAGAGAAGGCTAAAAGAGGCCATCCATGCAGTCTAATACGAAGTCTAAAACACATACTTTGTCAGGATGGTATAAATGTGTAAGAAAGAGGTGCTTATTTTGCCAAACTGCACTTTAGCCAGCCCAGGTTATTCCAGCATCCCATGTCTCTGTGTGAGATTACCTTTACCTGTGAAATGGATATACCCATGTCTTCATTATGAGATTTTGTTAGCCTAAAAGTCAGTTTGAGGTGATAGCGCTTCACACTTTTCACAGGGACAGCTCTGCCAGCAGAAGCAGTCTGTCAGTCTTCACACATGAAACGTGACCCTTGGCGTGTTACTTCCCATGCATAGGGGACATTTCCCATTCACATGTAGCACTTCAGCCTCTCTCCCACTCCTTTACCTGCTGTGGCAGAGACAGGTAACAAGTATGTCCTTACACCTGCTGACTTGGACACTTGGCAAGTCAGCCCAGGGCGTGTGGAGCAGGGGGATGCATGACTCAGGAGCCAGAAGCCGAGCTGCTGCATTTGGTCCTGCCCTTCATTATGCTCTCCAACTTGGGTCTGTTTATGTAGCCCCTTTCTAACTGATACGACTTTACATGTGACCCACCTTGCCTCAGCTGACTTGATGTACCAGAAACTTTGTCTCCTGCTTTGTGACAGCCCTCTGAGAGGAAAGTGATGGGAGGAGGGCTAACTGGGATCCCCAGAGGAGCCTTGCTGGAAGACGGTCAGCAGTCTGACAGCCAAGGAGGTGTCTCTAAGCAAGCTTTAGTAACTAGGAGGGCTTTAATAACATGGGGGCACAAGGCTAGCACTGGGCTAGCTCTTGATCTGGAATAACTCCCCTCCCTCACATCTTCCAGAGGACACCCTCTTCTCCTTGGTAAAGGAGTCTTGTTCTGTACAAAAGGCTCCAAGGTGATGACATCATTAGACCTTCACTTTTGCTTCTCATGGAAAATTAGTAAGTACCACCATGGTGTTTCTGTTCATCCAAGCACATCACTATTTCACTCATTCACTTCAGAAGTCTCATTGTTTTATCATATTATAACTATTTTACTTTTCTCTTTAGGATCACACTTTTTCCATCCTCTAATATCTGGGTAAATAATCAGTTTCTAAGGGGTTACAACTTTGTGAAATGAACAAAGGCTAATGAAAGGCATTTTATCTGGAATTGAGGATCGTTGCTTTTACTTCTTCTATCTGGTAGTGTGAGTAGGAAAAATGTTTTTGAGTGTATTATTTTTTCTATTATGATGACTTCAGAAGTATATTTACTAGACTTCAGCAAAGCACTGTGACTTTTCAGAAATGAAATCATGCCAAACAGGCTCCTCTTTTATTTCCTTCTTTATTTTCACTTGCTGGAGCCAGTTATATTCTCTCCACCAGAGAGCGCAAGTAGTACCAGAGGCCAGGAGGTCTCCGACTACGTTGGTGGTGCCAGGACGGAGAGATTGCTGCACTCTAAGCAATCATGCGAGCTGACTTCCTCAAGAATAGGCACTCTCGACGTGATAGGTGATACCGATTAGATAAAATTCCTCGCTTTTGGATTAGTTTAGGTTCAGAACTGACATTGCGACCAAATGGTTAAAGCTCTCCAGGTCTAAAACGGAGCTGATGAATCTCCTGACAAGGAACCACAGGAGAGATTCCTGCCTCTCCCTCTGACTCTTGGGCTCCAATTCAGGAGATGCTGCACTTCCCAGGGATGTGTTCTTCACCTGTACAGTACACTCATATGCTCCTCAGACACATGCTAGGAGACACTAGGACAAATTGGCTTTGGGAATGTCATGCATCAGAAAGAACAGAGAACTTGGTAAGTAGTAGAAGAGATTTTCAAGTTAGAGACAGAGTAATGGATCCTCCTAATCAGAGGCAGTTTGGGTAATGTTGTAGCAAATTAACAGCAAGAGTATGAAATAAAATAAAGGCTTATGAAAAATCTCAAAACCCAAGCCTCCCTCTAGAAGCACAGTGAAAATGCTCCAACTCAGCTGCATGGTTAAGGAAAGCCAAGGGCATGTACCAGTTTTGTGTTATGCATGATCCCAGAGCACACCCCCTTGGGTGTTGCACTAAGGCTATAATGTCTCAAGTCTTAAGTGTGTGGGTATAAGAACACTCACAATACGACTATGCAACTCCTTCAAGTTATTTGAAGGAGAATGGCATGTGTTATGACACAGGAAAGGGGTAAAAAGCTTTTAATTCCTCAATCAAGAGTTCATGCTATGTTCGAGTGTGTTGACTATAAGTTATGACAATAGCTGTTAAGCTACAACTAATCCTCTGTTTGTATTTTTTTTACACAACTGTCTGCACTGCTGAAACCATTGGGATAAACTGGCATCCTCCTTGGCATTTCCAATAGGAAGCCAATGACCACAGGGTCTGGAGATGTATCCCTCTCTCCACTCCCAAATGTCAATTAGGCAGAAAACAAGCTGGTAGCACAGGATGGCTAATGAAGGAAACACTGGAGTAGAAGACAGTTTTTAGACAAAAGTGTATTATAACATCCTTTTAATCTAATAGGGAACTCTCTCCAAACCCAGCATTTGCCACATAACAGAGATTTAAAAACAAGATATAAATAATTAAAATACATTTTTAAAAAGAGAAATCCACCTTCTATTTGGTGCTGGGCTATTCTGGTGGATGTGATGTTGCGATCTGTTTCTGGCTCTTCCTAGTGCCTGCACACAGTATCAGATGGCCATAATTGATTATAGGGTCATCTTCACAAAATGCAGGCTCCATGAAGTACTCTCCCTCTCATGCCTTGTGAGCTGTATCAATACTTCTTAAAAAAGTACCCAATTTCAAATATCTCTCTTTTTTTTTTTTTTTTAATATCAGGGATTCTCTTCCAGTCTTTTTCAGAGTGTCAGTTTGGTGTTTTTATTTCTTATGCTTTTAAAAAATGCATTTACTTCTACATGACTCAGTCAAACTTCTGAAACAAATATTCTGAATGCAAACTAACAAATCTAAGTTTTCTGCTTGTGGCACCTGGGTGTTCAGTTGATTGATGAGTGAAGAGGAGGCAGCAGTAAATAGCAGATGCCTTGTTAACCACAGTCCTGGGCTGCCATACAGAGAGGAATTCTTTACCTTTCTGCTTAGGGGTGGGAAAAGCCATTTCTGTTCTGCCATTGACTGGACTCCATGCAGGCTGCTCTGCAGAACGGGAAATGTGCATGAAGCCAAGGACTAGCCAGCTGAAAAAGGAGTAAGTGGGATGGTGGTTGACAGATCTGTATTTACTGTTCTATAGATCCTTCTCACGTTTCAGCAGCTCCTCTTTTTAGGACCTACAGGTGTATGTGGCAGGGTAGAGAAACTGCTAATATAACTCTACATGTATAATTGCTACACCCACTGAAGTACTGAGGATATGGGGTTTCAAAGCCTGCTTTCAAAAGGACCTAACCTTCCTCTAATGTAATATTGTAGGGGAAATATTATTAAACAATCCTTTGGGAAGTCTTTCTTCCTTTAAACTCTTTCCTAGACTTTATAGCATGGAGGAATGGATGTCAGCCACAAAAGGTTAAAAGGTGTCAGGACTCCCAGAGACTCCAAGCTGTTTGTTAGGGAAGGAAAAAAAAGTCACCACAAATGACACATTAAAACAGAGGCTGATTTTTTCTTGTTTTTGGAGACGCCACAGTGTGCTCCCTTCTCTATGCTCTTCTGCTGTTGCCATCCTCCTCTCTCCTACCTCTTCTTCCCTTTCATTGCACTTTGTTTCTCTAGACATCTTCCTGTGGAGCCTGCAGACCTCAGCACTGTCTCTTCCTTCCAGCAGAAGCATTCATGGATGCTGGTTAGCCCAGCAGATTATACTACCGTACACTCTGTATCTTTTTAACACACGTGCCCTTCACTGAAGAGATGCGTGTTGCTGGATGAGAGTCTGTGCCCTCAAATATCAGCTTAACCTAACAATTGCAACCATGGCTCTATGGCATTCAAGAATTATATCCATCCTAGGTCCTGGACTGCCAAGATGTTAAGAAATCGTTAAGGGCTGGATCAAAACTGTGGAGGCGACAAAAAACAAATCTCTTTTTCAGGAGTTTCCCTTTTTCATGTAAGAAAGAAGGGAAATAAGACTTGTATATGTTGCTTCATTGCAGCTAACACCTTGAAATTTTCCATTGCCAGAGTATTTCAGTAGTGGAAATAGAAATATTACCCACATGAATCTAATGGTAAAAATTATTTTATTAGTGTTTGCATTACAGTGCAAAACAGTGATAACTGGAAACATCCTATGAATGGAAAAGTAAGTAGAAGTTGCTGGATCTGTCTATGGAGCAATTGCCTTAGAAGTGGAAGGCTAGAAATAAACCAAAGCATAACCATGAAATTAGGCACAATGCTTATAACATCAGTGTCTGTAACTTTTAATCACTTTGGTTTGCTTCTTGACTTTTATGTCAGTATAGGTTGTACAGTCTCTAGAACAGCCAGTTTGTGTGAAACATAAGCAGATGTTAGGCTGCTCTGTAACAATAACAGAGAGGACGTATGCAGATCTTAACTGGATGCAAAAAGAGATGGAGGAGTGTTTTCATGGTGAAAGGAGAAGAGGAAGCCAAACCTGTGCCAATTTACCACTCTGAATGGGTCAGAGAGCAGCTCTCCCATCTTTCTCCAACTTTTCGACAGCTCACTTCACTTCTGACATGTAGAGACCCTCCAAGGAGAGAGACCCTAGGAATCCTTGTCTCCCTTTTCAGAGATTTAAGGAGCATGAAGCACCCAAATCCTCTTGACTTTGGAGTGCCCCATACTTTGGGGAGCCCCTACAGCCCTCTTAACATTTAAGATTCGGTACTCCAGCTCTACTGGTGTGTTTCACCTGACTTGCTGTCCCCTTAACTACCCGGACAGTACACACGTGTAGTGGCAAGCACCAGGCTAAAAGAATGAATAATTAAGTTTATGCTCTCATCATAAATCTTACCCTTCCCACTAAGTCCTTCTTTGCTACCAGTCAATAATCTTTATGAAGAATCTGTTGGGAGTGAAATTGGTCAATAGGATCAAAGAATACCGCCCCAATGAAAAATGGTGAAGGCCAGCAGATATTAGTCCAAGAAGTTGAGGAAACAGTCCTAAATTTTCAAAGGTAGGTATCAGTCTACTTTGAGAGAGGAAGTTAGTAAACCCTGTTCCCAAAAGATACAGAGATCAATTTCTGTATCATAGGAACACACATACTGCCTTCCCCCACAACGGTTTTAGAAGAGGAAGATACATGTAGGAAAACTGCTTTTAATGAGAGCACTGCAAAAATCACATAACCATTAGTAACAGTGTATTTTCAAACACGCAGTTCAATCCAATTTTAGATGAAAGGTACTCAGTTGATGTAACCTTGCTTCCACAGAGTCTTGTTTTAATTGCTGATTGCAGAGGAAGCAGAATTTGGTCAGTGCTCAAGTCTTTTGAAGAACTTTTCTACAACAGTTTTTTTTTTTTTCCCAATAAAAGGTTCAATGGGGCACTTACTGAAACAAACAAAAAGCCAATATTTTAGTAATGTAAAAACTATCATTTACATACAACAAATAGATCAAAAGATGCTGTTTTGTAAACAAAATTCCCAGCCCACAGACATAATGGTATGCACAATAACATCGTGATCTGCCAAGAGTTCCAGTATAAGACACAAAAATTCAAAAGAACAAAGTGTAAGTTTATTGGACGCCAACATTTCTTAGTCAAGATCTAAGTAAAGAAAACACACAGTAGAAAAAGTTGTACAAAGCAGCAATGGATTTACATTACATTAAAGAAAAAGTTATCCTAAGCTATTAATTCTCAGTCCTAAAAAAAGTAAAAACCTATTCTTAATTAAAATTCAACACTGGTGTATTGAATTGATATACAATGACTACTAGGTATACAGGATTATAAAACCAGCTTCTTTTGTCTTACTTCTATAACTCTTTAAAATGACAAGTGATTTTGTATAACTAACTGGAAATTTCTATAGCAAATATATTGACATTTCCAGCTTCTAGAAACTTTAGGAAAGCATTCCCCTGTACCCGAGCACTGTAAGTGATCCCATTTTCCTGATTTTTAAAAAGGGACACTGTCAAGAATAAGCCTTAAAATTTATATTTGGTACGTGTTCTTTTTGTTTTTACATATATATTTTAATTAAACATGCTGCTGCAAAAGTGGGAAGCTAGAGACAATGCTTGTGTTTTTAAAAGGTAACATATCACCGAGAAACTGAAAAAAAGAATAGATCGAGTCCTTTATTCTGGAACAGTTAGAGGAAAAAGCAACATGACAAATAAGCTCAATCCACAGAATTCAAACAAATTTTTCAGACTTCCTTGCAACAATTGAGGATGCCCTTAATAAGGCATTTTTATGCCCAAGCAGCTCAAGTGTTATGAGTCAATTCATGTTTTTAAGTTCTTTGATTTTTATTAGTAGCAAGTATTATTAATACAGATAAGTACATTTACAGTATACAACTTTTCTCTTGATAGTGTCCCTTTATGTACAACAGTTATAGTACAGTTTTTCACAAGTCATTTTAAATAAACAAGAATCAATGACATTAAAAAATACTATCAGGCTGTGTTCAGAAAAAAAAGAAAAAGGATTTTAACACTGATTCATTAACAGCAACATAAAAAAAAAAAATCTAAGCTTGCTTTGATTTTCATCTAAATCTTCTGATAGGAAAATGTAAACAATTTTATTGAACAGTATAGGCACATGCCAGATTACAGGCTCATGCCAGATATTTGCACCGTCACTGTCAGTGCCAAGAAGTTAGGCATAGTCTGTCCTTATCGCATGTGAGAAACTTCCACTTTTATCACTGGAAGCTTGGAATAAAAACAGGGTACACGTAGCTTCAGACCAAACCTGCATGCCCTGCTTGGGGGTGGGAGGGAGGGGGTAACAAACAAACAAAAAACAACCAAAATGTCTACTGGCTGTCACTAAAAGGCTTGCCTAAATAGGAAATGCAGGAACAGGTCTCTTACAGTTGTGTGTTTTGGTTCACTGGATAAGGCCGTATTTCCATTCTGAAATACACAAGACAAACTCTAGTGTCACCCACTGCTTCAGCAGATTACCTGCTCAATTTACTGTCAGGGTGTTTTACCCCCCCGTACAAATTTAAAAAACAAAAAACCCCCCCCAAGAAGTACAGACAGTATTACTACTGGTTCATGTCCTTTGTTTTTGTAAAACTGCAGAATTACACACTAGCTGTATATGCAGTTTTTATATAGAGAAAGATTCATTTTAACTTTTGGTTCTACAACTTAAAAAAAAAATCCATATGTATTTTCCTGCTATTGCTCACTTCCAATGGTTGATCATGGTCCCAATTCAGCAAAGAACCTTTGGAAAAAAAAAAAAAAAAAAAAAAAGGTATTAAGACTGTTCTCAATGGAACTTAAGCATACGCTTATGCACTTTGCCAACACAGTCCTTGAAGGGGGTTGGGGGGAACAAACAAACTCAAAAAACATTTCCTGGCTCAATCCTGCTGCTCTTAAATGCAATGGAAGTTTTCACTGTACTTCCACTGAAGCAGGATTGTTCTGAGATTTAACTGACAGATTATAAAACTAATCAAAAGACTTAAAGATTCTAATCTATATATTAAATCATCTGCACATTCCTGTCACAAGTTTTAAGAAATAAAATCTACCTTTTATACTTAAAAAAGATCTCTAACTTTGTGTCACTTTAGTACATAGTTGCAAAATTAAACAAAATATTATGAAGATGGGTTTTTGTATCTATAGATTTGCCTTTTATTCTGCCTATGGCCAAACTAGACACTCTTTAAAAAGACCTTTATTTATAAACAAGCAACTAACATTTTTCCCCATAATTTAACTTTTTAAACATATATTAAAGTTATATAAGTGGAAGCATATTTATTCCATATCCTCCAAAATAAACACTTCTATCAAGGGCTTTTTAAGATACTGTATAAAAGCTAATAGAAAACCAGAACTGCTATATAAACATCTCGTATTTAAACTTTAGAGATCCTGAATTCCTTTTCTGGACAACAGGAACTGAATTTAGAAAACACAGAACACGCTCAAAGTTAAAAACAATACTTAAAAGCAAATCTAAATAAAAACTTAGGAGGAGGCTATTTAGACCAAAAATATTTTATGGATTTTATAATACATCTTATACTAAGAAAAAGGTCAAAGTTTCTTCAAAGATGTTGCACAAGCTTTTGATTTTAAATGCATGGTATTTATCATCATATTATATAGTAGAATCCCAGTCGGAAGTTAGATGATCATATGATAGCTGAAGTAGTTGCTATTTTCTTTTAGAAGGCATACTGATTTTTAAAAGGCTAGATATAAACTTTTAAATTCCTATTGTATATAGGAATCACTGGTGAAAACTTAGGCACCATTTTACAAAAACATGTTTTCACATTTTGTATGCCCAGATTTATTTTCTTAAATATGTTTAAAGGATATTTAGCATGGCTTGTGTCTTTCTGATTTTGTTAAACCAGGTTGAGTGCAATGATCGTTTTATGTTGAAATTATTTCTTGTCAGTAGGAAATTTAGTCTTATGAGGTGGAATAAAAAAGTCAACATCTAGAAATGTCACTTTTAAACAGGTACATAGGAATCTTGTTTTAACTGCAGTTTCACTTACAGAGTTTAACTGATATTCTAACAATTAGCATAATTATATTCAGACATAATTTGCCTGGAATAGGACAAAACACATTACTATTAGAAAGTGTTTAGTAACAGTTTTAGATTTTCATCAACAATGAAACAGAAAAGACTTGAAACTAACATAGCAATTTTCTGGTAGCCAAAAAAAGTCTGGGGTCCATACTGAGCCATTTCTTTTAAATTTAACTTCCAGGGGAAAAGAAAAAAAAAACTGCTTAGAAAGAAAATGGTTGGGCTTTGACTGAGAAAAGCTACCCTTGTGCATGGCTAACTAAGGATGGCCTTTCTCAGATTCTTAAGAGTTAAGCTTGTGCTTAATTTTGCTAAATCTTTGTATGAGTTTGCATTTCTTTTTACTTCTGTGGGAGTTTTGGATGGTGAAGGACTGCATGATTAGAGCCACACAGAATTAAAGCCTCACTCTTGCTCTCACTGCCATCAGTGGCCCAGCTCCTGTCGCTTTCCATGAACACAGGCTGGGCTCTGACCAGGTGGTGTGGAATGCAATCCTCTCCCTCTCCCTCCCCCAGCCAAAGCTGGTCAGCATCATAAATACTGTTTGCATCACCTACATTCTTGCTGTTCATTCTTATCCATCACCACTCCATTAAGGTTAAATGCCAGCAGAAGAATGCTTCACTGTTAGTTTACCACCTACTTCTGGGGAAATATTTCTTTTGCTTACAGAATAACTTTGGACCCTTACCATAGCTTCTGGTAATTATCGATGATCCTAGTCACATTAAATGCTCCAGTTGTGATTTGAGGTAAAATAACAGAGCCACGCAAAATATCTGCAGCCCATTATTACCACGATTTTTAACAAATTAGAAAATTGCAACACAGTATCACAAATGATAGAAAGCAGCAGAAAAATATTCTATGCATCATATTCATAAAATGCAGTGATTGTAGTGTGGTGTTTTTTCCTCTGCTTTGAGCTGGATATGTATGCTTAATACAAATTTCAAATACATACTTCTTCATTTATACAGGTGTCTATATAAATATTTACATTTTTAATTTTTGTTAAAACATATCTTTGTACTCATGGCCAAGCTTATTACTGTGTGTAGGAACACAACTTATATCTTCTATCCCTTAACAAGCTCTCATTTTTCAATTTAATAGTTATACATTCCTTTGTAGTTAGAATTACAAACAGTTGTACAAATAGCAGAAAAAAATTATGAAATTTGTCTGACATCCATTCAATCTTAGTTCATATTTATAAAGAGTACCATTTGAATTATGATGGCTGTTTATACAATGACAGTAGCTACCGAAATATCTATAGTAAATTAGTCTTTGGGACATTATATAAAGCAATGTACCCTCCCTCCCCCAATTTTTTCTTAGAAACTTATAATTAAATGGCTGAAAGCAGGCTTGCTGCTACTTTTTATATAAAATCTTAGTAATAATATTGCTGACCTTAGATTCTGTTTTAGTTTGAACAAGTTCCATATAACAACAAAAAATTCCACGTTCCCTTAAAATATTAAACATTCATATCCAATAACATCAGGATTACTCAAACTTGAGGTTTATTTGTTATTGCTAAAGATTTCCAAGACCTAAGTTAATACAGCAAGATACTCCATCCACTTCTTCCCTAACTTCAAGTGCTCGACAACTATTTATATGGAGCTTGTGTGGTCTTAAAAAAAAAAAAAAAAAAAAATTAAGTTGGTTACAGTATTTCACTACTATAAACTCACAGTTAGAATCCAAATTGTTGTTGCTCTTTTGTTTAATATATAGTTTTATATATAATACACACACGCACACACCAGCATCACAGGATGAAGATCCATGCATACAATCCAGATGTGATCTTATTTCAGTGTTAACAAAATTAAAATTATTCTGTTACTATTAGATCCCAGACCACAGTATTTTAAGTTACTCAGGCTTCTATCTACTAACAAAGTTAGTCACCTTAATCTTCAAATCCAAGCAGCATCACAAATTCCTATTTTTTCATTGTTGTTGTTTTGATCCTCTTAGATTTCTAGTTTATATGGCATACATCTGAGATCCTGAAAATAGCCTCCACTGAACCAGCTTTTTAGCCTGTTAAAGCTATCTAATTGTGTGTCTGTTCATGGCTCCAAAGACTAAATGCTGTCTTGAAAGTCCTGTGACAGAGTTTACACATGTACTGTCTTTTGAATGTGATTGCTGAGAGTGGTGGAGCGTGATAAAAGAGCGTATCCGACTCCTGTGGGGCAAACAATTTTTCAGTAGTAGTGGAGCTTTCAGACAAGCCTGTTGGACTATCAGGCTCCAAGGGCTGGATTTTGGGTAAAGGTGGGGGTGGAGGCAAAGGTGGTGGTGATGGGGAGTTAGCTGGTGGACACATCTCAGGTTCCTTATTTGTGGACTCCTCTGCAGCCTGTGACATGTGAGACTGGAAGTGACTCCACAGCCGGAAATTGGTTCGGAAGGCCTTGTTGCACACATGACAAATAAATGGCTTCACAGAGCACAAGAGCTCTTGGTGACGCTCCAGTTGTTTGTGTACAGTAAAAATTTTCCCACACTTTTCACAGGGCCACAAACCAGCATCTTTGTTCGAGACTACTTCTTTAGGTTCTCTACTGGCTTCTGTGACCTCGTCCTCTACATCATCTGCAGGTTCTTCTTTGATTTGAATTTTAAACTGCTTGGAAACACTTAAGTCCTCAGGTAGGCATGAGGAATCTTCAGAATCAAAATTGATTTGTTCTGATGAATCACTAAATACGCCATCTTCTTTTGCAGTAACAAAATTGTTTGTTTTATTGGTTTCTGACTGAGGAGGCAATCTTGATGAACTAGTTATTTCTCCATTGTGATCCAGTATAGGTAAAGAAAAGTTCTCTGTTGGAGCCATTGTGTTTTGATTGTGAACTTCAACTTGATGACGCCAAATACTAAAGGATGATTTAAAGGTGCGCATACACTCAAGACAAGTAAGCTTCTTATATTCACACTTGCTTTCATGCTCATGCTTCAGCTCTGGAGAAGAAAATCTAAGGCTGCAGTAAGGACAGACAGTAGCCTTTCTACAGAGTCGCTCATGATTTCCCTGTTCAATAAGTGAAGAGAGCTTAGCATTACAGAGACGGCACTGATAAACCTCTTTGTTTTCTACTGGACTTTCAATATGAACATGATCTTTCTGCTTAGGAACCTTATTTCCTCCAATTGGTTTTTCCCCTGGATGCATTTTTATGTGCTGTTTAAATTGAGACAGGAAACGATACGTTTTCCCACAGTAGGTGCAAATATAGGATCCTTTGGTTCTTGATCGCAAATTCCTTTTGATGACTTGTTGTGCTTGTGAAGCAGACTGTCCCTGAAAACTTTGCTTGCCACGTCTGAGTTTAACTATCAGAGCTTTTTTTATTTCTCTCTCTCTCACTATATCAATGAGTTTTCTTTGAAATTTTTCATCCAAAACAGCATGTGAACTGGAAGCTGGTGAGGGATTCTTCACAATTCCATGTTGCGTCTGGCAGTGTGTCCACACTTTGAAATTCGTGTGAAATCTCTTGTGGCATATATCACAAGCATAGGGCTTCTCTGGATTATGATACATGTTAACGTGACGATGAAGACCTGCTGTTGATCTAAAAATCTTAAGGCAGTGCTTGCACTTAAATTTTTTGTTTGGTCTTGCTTCTTCCATCTCACTGTATTCATCTTTACTGACATCAGAATCAGGAAAATCAGCATCAAGGTGTGTAGGGCTTGAGCCTTCCTCAAAGTTATCTTCTGACCCAGGAGAATCCTGCTCATTCACCTTCAGTTTTTTAAATGGTAGTCTTCTATCATCTTGAAATCTCCTTTTGGCTGGAAGTCTACTTGGTTCCCTATGATCATCCTCAGTTTTAAAAGCAAAGTCTTTATCTGTAGATGTTGAAGCATCTCCCACTGTAACTCTTATTATTTCAGAAGGATCTGAGAGTGGACTGCTAGGTTCAGTTTTTATTCGCACCTCTGTGAGAGGGGAAGCAACCTCCCTATCAGTTGACTGAGAGGCACTGAAGGACCTAAGGCGATGTGGGTGTATTACCTGTGGTTTCTCATCTAAGACCAACTTTTCTGATGCCTCTTTCAAGGACGCCTTTTGAGATACAACATTAAATGTCTTCCCCTGGGAATCATTAGTCCCTGGTGAGGAGGATGACGATACCTGTGAAGGTTTTAGGTCAACAGAAGGTGAATAAATAGGAACCTGACTGTCCATGGACAATGATCTTCGAAGGAGACTTTTTACAAGTGGCCCACTTCTGTCAATACTTTGGTTTTCTGGACCAGATCCACTTGATGGGATTACTAGTCCCAACTTTGAGTAGTATAGCAAGTTTCTGTCTTCTCCTTGACCATTTCCTTTTCCTGACTCTTGCAACAAAAATGTAGATTCTGATGAGCCACGCAAAGACAACACTGGTGGACGTGGTCTTTTTAATGACATCTCTGCAGCTTTTCCTCTTAAAAGCTGACCACTGCCTCCTGGTTCATCGCTTGCAACTTCCTTCTCTGCTAAAGGCTTTTGAGGCAATACTGTATTCCTTTTCACTAAACCACCTCTGCTCTGATCCTCCACAGTTCCAGAAGTTTCATGAAGCTTGGTATAGCTCACAGGGGTTTCTTTCAGCCATCTCTTTTCAGCGAGTGGTAAGTTGTGAAGTGATTCAGTTGGTTTTGTTACTTGTGGTCTACTGTTAGTTTTGACAGCAACAGAGGGTGAAGGTTTAGAAGTATGGCTTAAATCATGTTGTGTTGAATTTACACTTTTCCCTTGTGCTTCATTTCTGTTCTGACAGACAATGACACTTCTCTTCTGAGAGCTACTTTCATCTTCGTCCTGATACAGTATTTTCTTCATGGGGCAAGCTGGAAAAGGAGCTTGAGGACTCTTAGAAACAATGTTTGTAAGAAAGGATATTCCAAGACTGTAGCCCAGTTCTTGCACAGCTGCAAGATTGCCTTTCTCAATGAACAAGGATGAAGAGTAAATGTAGTTTAACACATTATCGAAAGCATCCGGTTCACAAAAGTCAAGTTGAAACACTGACTGAGACTCATTCTCCTTATTTGTGAACAGTGTCTGGAAGTATTCACTGCTGGCAGCCAGAACATTTTTATGAGCTCGAAATTTCTGATCTCCTACTATAAGAACAACATCACATAGCTGTCCCTTTAGACGTTCCTCGTTCAGTGCACTTAGAAGTGAAATGGCATGTGCTGGATTTATGTAATGCAAGAGCCCCTCCATGATTCTGACGTTTCTGAAAAAGCACAAAGAAGGTTTTAGGTTGTTTTATGTAAATCATTGTTAAATATAAAGTAAACACACCTAATCCCTCCATACTTGATAAACAGGCTAAACACCATCAACATTGTTGAAGAAAGCAGCTAAGCTTTGAGAAAAGGTATGGGAATTAAAACAATATTGTTAGCTCCAGCAGATGCACAGGCATGAAAAGCAGCAGCTTATGGTTCCATTTTCCAATATGCCTTAAATAGCTGATGTTACACCAAGGTTATTATATCTAACTAGTAAGGAGGTGGGGGCAGCTCTTCCTGTAATATATGCACACTTCTCCACATAAAGGAATATGGTGTAATCATTTCATAGTTGATCATCTTTTTCTCAGCATTAACTTTATGAAGATATATCTTGACAATTACATTGATAAAATCCTGAATCAGATATCCGAAGCTTAGTTATGCCAAGCCACTTTTGAGGCGAGGCAAACCTGACAGTCTCCTGCTGACTAAACAAATTAAAGAATTTTTCTTGTCATTTTTAATAGGATGATGGAAAGGATATTAATATTGGGGGAAGGAGAAGGAGTATGGATTATTGTCTCTAATCTAGATTAAGTCATCATGTTCGCTTATATTTAACGAGTGTTGTTAATATATACTTCTAGCTATGAAATGTGTKTCAC
Source organism: Apteryx rowi (assembly GCF_003343035.1). Lineage (NCBI taxonomy): Eukaryota > Metazoa > Chordata > Aves > Apterygiformes > Apterygidae > Apteryx > Apteryx rowi. The sequence continues at coordinate 119,869 of NW_020450717.1, read as the reverse complement.
TCCTTATAATTCCACTGACAGGATCTAGTTTCTTGGAAATTTCCCGATTTTAATCAAAGTATCCCAGAACTGTTTTGTTCTACCTTAAAAATAATCAGCGAACTGAACTCCCCCATCCTAGTCATTAGCAAAGAGCACTTTATGCCCACAACTCATGTACTTAAGGAACAGTTACTCCTGGATGCCTCCAAGAGTACAGTAAGCATAAATTAAACTGCAGTTCTGAAATCCCATGTCCCATATGCTTCGAAACACAGCCTACTCTGCACTGCAGGATGCCTCAATAACTCAACAGACTGCTATGATTAAATATTAAGAAAGGAGAAAGTCAGGTTTCAAGTTAGTTTAAATAAATAACTTCTGTTGTATAAATTGAAATTCATTTATCTGTGCACATGCACACACACTAGAAATCTGTAATACCCAATTTCATTGTCATGGATGCTTTTATAATTCTGGTTAAGTTAACTCAACACGACCCTCCTCTATGATGGTAGTAAAACAAATCAATGACTCTTGTTTGTTAAAAGCAATCCTCTTTTTACAGTTGATTTCAGAAACTTTTTTTTTTTTTTTTTAAGATATTTACACATGTAACAAAAGGTTTCATTATTTATCAACTTACAAGTAAATCTGGAAAGTTTAACAAAATAAAGTCATAACTCTGCAATTAATAAATTGCATGGGATGGGAAATATTACAGCTAATAGGTCTAAGTGATCAATGATCGAAGTCTAAGTTGGTGCTATTGAGAACATGACTTAAAGGGTGTTGCCCACAGTGTCTCAGTGCATTGCTCATTTCACAGGCCTGGGCTACCACTTCTAAATCCAAACACACTGAATGAGTTAATAGTGTCATGGCAATAGCAGTAGCAAACTGTTTCTTCACCAGAACTGTCTCTTAACTGGAGTGTTTCATAAAAACTAATTTACCCTTAACTCAAATCAAATAGTTGCAATGCATATTTCCTCACATCTCCATCCCAAAAGAGCAGAATATTCAAGCATCTATTAATTTTGAGACACCAGTTTGTCTGTCTGGGGAGCAGGCTACCCATCTCTTTTGTGGACCTACTGCAGGTGTGCGTGTGTGTGTGTGTTTAACTGACCCAATCTACTCTTGTGGACTAAACACCCATTAACACTTGGAGTGTATTAGAACATGTGTGCCAGGAATGTATCTTTTGTTTTAGCTTTTTCTGAAAGAAATTGAGTTTGCATACTCAAAAGAGTCATCTGTGATGCAAGTTACAGCTTGTTATATGCAGATGAGAGATCAGCAGAGCACTTATGAAGGAAATTTGAACTAAAAACATTATTGTAGAGACACCCACTAAAAGTTGCTGCAGAATCCATGCTTCAAGGACAGACTGGCTAAGGGGAATATTACTCAAGTATTTTGAAATATTTTCAAATTGTTCATTTTAATCTGCTTCACCCAGGCCATCTGAATTCTTTCTATTTTAAATGGGAAAGTATTCTGCATTGTTTTATTAAAACACATCTTCAGAGACTGGAAGAACTACTGTGGTTTCTGCTGTGCTCACTTTAATGGGGGGGGGGGGGGGGAACCTCCCCCCAACAAGCAAGGCTATTTGAAAGTTTCAGGTAGCCTAAGGTCCCGTCACAGAGATCTAGAGCCCCAAAACTTACAAGAAACACTAAGAGTAACATTTGAAGAACATCCACCAACATAGTTTGTAGTTTCTGCAGATTAGACCAGTTTCTTGTATAAAACACAAACTAAACGCTATGCAATTTGTGTGTCTATTTATCCACTGTAACACAGGAATGCTATTGGCAGAGACAGGAATAAAATATGTGCAACTAATGCAGAATCCAGTAACCATGTTGTGATATGTGCTAATTTGTTACATCAGCTCGGGAAGTGATTTTACGATGAAACTAGGCGCTAAGTACGGGCTATCAACTCGTGAAGTGATTTTACCATGAAACTAGGCGCTAAACACGGGCTATCACCACATGAACCCCACCCGAGATGATTGTACTGAGCCAGCAGAGCGATATTGCATTGTGAAATGTATGCGCGCGACCTGAAGGGCACCGCGCACAACGCAGAGGAAGACCCCAGCCTTCATCCCGACCCCCCCCCCCCCAGCAACAGCCGGTGCAACCGCAGAAGTTACAGGAAGTGCTACGTATATCTGGAACTAGAACCGCATATAAGGGGACTGTGAGCGGGGGATCGCGCGCGCCGTTGGTGGAGCAGGAGACTCCCCGGCCGCCCAGCGCTGTTTTGCTTACTTGTGACTTGCTCAATTATTCTATTAAATTGGATTTTGTGCAAACCAATTAGAGTGGTCGTGTTTGCCTAAAACAATGTCATCATCTTCCCACATTTGCCTTTCTTATACGCAGAACATGTTCACTTTATTACATTAAACAAGACAGACAAACATCCTACTAAAATCCTCCATTTCACTCTCAGAGCACAGTCTCTTCTGTGCACTGAAGGAGACAGCACTTTGGGGCAACAGAAATGTATCACTTGAACAGTAACAAAGGCTGCAACATACACAAATGGCAAGGGACCAAATTAATCCTGCAAAGGCAGCCTTAATCCTGGTGTTTCCTAATTTTCAAGTGCTTGACTTTATAGCCTAATAGCCTTTAAAACACAACAATTATAAATAAAACATGTTATGATGTGTTAAGAAATAAAACCTGAACAGGTCATGCAGAACCATTTTATACAGATCGCCAAAAAGGCTGAAACACATAGATGTAAAAACAAAGAGTTCCAGTATAAATGTACAATGTATTGAAGTTTCACTGTATGAACATTTTTCAGCAACAACAACAATTTAAGACATTCCTGCGACCTTTGGTTCATCTTCACACTTGCAGGTCACAACTCCCTCAGCTGTGCCAATACAAATATTTGCAGGCTTGTATTCCACAGATCAGACAATAAACAAAAAATAACACTTCTTTTCAAATGCTGGTCAATTCTCTTTAGAGCACAATCTCAAGAACAATTGCACTCACATAACTGAAGAGACAAACTGTGGCAAAAGAGCAGTTACAGGAAGATAAAATCACCAGTTTGTCAGTAAAGCTCATGCTTGGGTAACTACACTCAATCTCAGTACAAATGGTGTGCCTAGATATTGTGCAGACAACAGAACTATGCCAGGCTCTTCTAATACTAGATTTGATTCCAAGTGTTCGTGGAATCATACTTCCTCAGCTGAAGATTATTTTACCATTATCTACCCAAGCCTTTTCCTGTCAGTCTCCAGATCATTTGTTCTTATTCCCTCCACCCAGCTTTTCCACCTGGCTTCAGTACTGACTGGAAACAAAGCTGTTTCCTATTTTCTTCCACGATGTCTAGGTGACATCAAGAAAACCGGTAAGAGCATATCAAAAAATCTTCCCATTCTGTCCATGTGCTATAGCAGCTCCTGGTCATCAGGAGAAAGTTACAGCAAGATTCCAGGCCCAGGAAGGGCAAGAGCAGCAGGAGGTTTGCAGCCCTCCTTGGTACAAGCTTTTTTTTTTTTTTTTTTTTTTGAACAAGGATAGAAAGAGACACCTCTGCTATTCCAGAATGATGTCCTGCCAAAAGGAAATCTCTGCTCAAGAAAGCTCTTCACAAGGAAAGGGTGGAAAAGCTTACTCTTTGGCTCAGCTGTTTCTTTAGCAGCCACCTTCTTTTGAAGTAGCAGTTCCCCCTTCCTTTCCTCTGTCCCTTACTCTCATCTCCTGCTCCCAGTCCTGTGGTACCCTCCTCTTCCTTATACCAGCTATGCTGCTCATCTGACCTCTCAGTAAGCTGATACAACTCCCTAAAGTGAAAGGATTCTGCTCCCTCCTCCCTCCCTCTCCCCTCGCCAAAAGAACTCAACAACAACGCAGCTTTTTATATCTGTTTGCTATTTTATAGGTTAGGGGCTGAACCAGCTCACTGAGGTCAGATGAGCATCAGAATTGCTGCAAGAGGCAATGCAACTGCCTTTTGTCAGCAAGCTGTTTGATCAGTTTTGCCCATCTGAAACTTCAACTTCAGAAACAATGACGCCACCGATACTGAAACTTTAAAAACAGAAATAGGTAGTCATTTGAGTGAAAAATTTCAACGTAACTGCTTACGCTTGCAAATACATAAGCAACTAAAATGTTAATGTTACCTGTTGACTTCCATTATAAAGACATAGCTGTCAGCTAAAGCTATGTTAATAGCATGTTGGGGGTGGTGGTGGGAAAGACAATGTCCTGAAATACTTGATGAGATGCAATGTTGCAGCAAGGAGGTGCCAGGGCTGTGTGAAACTGCAGTTAGAACTAGAAAAATACAAGGAAGGAGGAAGAAAAAAGCACACAGAAGAGACAGGCAACAAGGAAGACTTGACAGGGAAAACATGCTTAAGAAGTGAATAATAATAATAATAAAAAAAAGTATAAGAAAGAAATACAGATTATGAAAGCCAGCCTGCAAATACATGCACCTTCCTGGGGCATCCCCAGGTAAATGCAAGAAAGTTGCACTTGGTAGTGAGTGCTTTGCAGAGGTTTTGACAACTCTGACTATTCACATGCTATTTCAGACACAAGAAAAAAAAAAAAAAGTCCAAGTACCCAGCAGAGCCTAGATGCAAAAGAAGTTTGCTCTGCTTAAATTTCTGGACAAGTATCCTGTACTAGATTTTACTATCTGAGCTTGACCACAATTTATCAAATGTTTTTTCTCCCATCAATGGGCAGTACAACATGAATAGTCTAATACAGCCCATAGGTATTTATATATACACGTATACGTATATACACATACACAGAAGTAACTAAAAGCCAAGCTTTGAACCTGCAGAACAAGATTGTTCACAGTTCTATAACCTTTTCCCAATCAAATACTGGAATGATCTGGTATGACTCCTTGCTGCAAGTTTGGGGATTTTGTCTTCTTCACGGATCTAATAAAATGTGATTTCAACTTCTATTGCTACATTTTCCACAGTAGGCAAAACTGAACTTTCTCCAGGAAGATAAATGTTTCATATTTCCAGTAGATCAGCAGCAAGGAGAGACTTTTTAGAATGAAGCAGCAGGCTGGCATCAAGAACAGGTAAGCAGAATATTTGTTAATGCGTGAAATTAATATATCAATTTCCAACTGTTTATCCTCTGTACATATAGAAACAGGAATTTAAGGAGAGGAAAAGAATAAGTTGTATAATGTTGTGTAGTGTCTTTATTTTGTCCTCCACTGTACACAAATCATTAACCATCATCCTGACACAGACTAGAAATTCTATTATAAGTTAGAGTCTACTTTTCACATTCAGATCATACACGTAGTTTTGCCAATTGACACTCTAAATAGCTTCTCCTGACGTGCAGCAAACCACAAAATATCACAGTAACACCACAAAACTCCACTTGTCCTTTGCATTCTTATTTACAAAGTAGTAGTAGTTAAGGGTGCAATTTCATCTTACTCTTAGCCCAACCTAATTGGGGATTGCTACTGCAAGGAATAGTCTATGCTTCCTCCCCCACTAAGGAAGGAGCAGCTTGCTGTCAGATCAGTAAGCTGATCCAGCTCATCATGGCATTGCACAACTGCTGGATGTAAGGGAGAGGGCAGGAACGTGCACTGGTGGTGAACCGAAGGGAGCAGATATCCCTATTGCTGCAGCCTGCAATTAGCTTGGGAATAACAAACTGTATCTGTAAGGTTGAGAAGAGCCCAGATAAAATACTTTCCACTCCAACAAATCTGTTCCTTTGAAATGCCTGAACACTGTTATTACGACCCAGTATTTCCTCTGAAATTCATGAAGCCATGAAAAACACTACACAAGACAAAATACTTTTAGGAGATACTCAATATTTGAGTGTCTGAATTAGACAGTGATATTTATATCCAAGGAGACAAAGGCTAGGTCTTTGTATGATATATAATCAGTGATTCTCCATAGACAAGTTTCAGTGAGAACTTTTTTTTACCAGAGCATTGCTTATTAAAGTCTTCCGGGCCAAACAGATGAAGCAAGTCTGTTTCAAGGTTACTCCCCTTAGTGCTCTTTTGTATCTTTCACTTGGTAGGTCAGTTACCCTCACCCCATTTTACCTTTTATTGCTGAGGAAGTAAAACATTATCACATACTTTCAGCTCATTGTCCCAAAGAAGCTCTCTCCATTCTTCTGAACTTCCACATTTCTCCTACATTCTCTAATACACGCTTGAATCAAGAGGCTAACTATAAATTTAGTGGTTTGACTCTCGTTATAAAGGTGTACATTACCTACAGTATGAAGATGTGAATTTCTGGCAATAAGGGAAAAACTCAGTACTACTACATCCTGATGCTTTAATATGCTATTTCTTAAGGTAGGCTAGAACATTGCAAGTCACAGCTGAGACTTTCTTCAGTTCATTCTTTTAAAAGGTAATTAAAGGAAAACTAAGACAGTTTAAGTATCATTTCCAGTTATTTGTCTATGAGTTTTTCCTGATTCTTTTTGAAAGAATTCATAAAGATTAAAATACATTTTGATAAAGTATTTGTCCTGGCCTCAATACCTTGACTGAAAGGTGTATGACTCATCATCCAAACTGTTGTAAATAAAAATCAAAAGAGACTAAACAATCTCTTCCTTTCCCGCAGGAGTTCTTCAGTTCTCATGCTCTTGAGCTCTGTAGCATTGTCATTAAAAACTGTAGCTGGAAAAAAAATGAAAGACTCCAGGGCAGAATGCATGATTTAAACACTTACAAAAAGCTCATCCCCAGAAATACTTCATGCAATTTTTGGTAAAAGATTCATGGAATCAAAAATTTGAAGCAGAGAAACACCAAACATTCACACTTCTCCTTCTACAGGTTGAATACCTTACTTTCTTAGTATCACTGAGAAATACTTACCAAACTATTCAGTCAACTGCTTTACTATATATATAAGCTACTCCGCTTAACTGGTCCAATTCGCAATAGAATTGTGTTCACATACTGCTTTTAATTTTGTTGGTATAGACAAACTGACAAACCCTAATTATGGGCATATTTTTATTAATATAAAGGTATCTTTTACAGGCATAATACATTTTGGATGGGAAGAGAAATTGTTTATGCCTGTATCAGATACTTTTCTATCAACAGAATTGTGTTTATAATAAGGTTTATATAGGAAAAAAAAAAAGAAAAAGGGATGGGGGAAAAGAGTCATGCTCTAAATCGGAAACATGCAAAACTGGTACAAAAGCTGAAATGTGGGCTAACCCTAAGAAACTGCCAAGTGAGAAACATGATTCAGGGAAAGTAGATATCTTCCACCCACTGAATGGATCCAAAGAAAACTCCTATTCAGCCATCATTAACTATGGGCAAGATACTGGCAAATGATAGAGGATACTGTAAAGAGGGGAAGACAACAGCAATTTCACGTAAGTCCAGTAAGAGAACATCAGGGTCATAAAGAGCACATGGAAGATCTTCAGCTTACACAAAGTCGACATGCATGTGGAGATGGGCAATGCCTCACAAACCTTTAAATAAACATCCTTTTCCATTTTTATTAAAGAAAAAAGCACTATATATGTTCCTTTATGCCTCTAAAGAAGTTATGACAAAGAAGCTGGTCCTATTGTTACTAAATTTCCAGGGAATTTGACCACTGACCTCAACAGCTGAAGGACTGTGCCCAAAGCTAGATCCTGGCACAAAATAAACTCATTCCATTTGGTTGTGACTGGTGGATTTGGCTGTGGCAAATAGTGATTAGAAATGATATTTCCTATAGCTTTTCCTTCCGTGTTTCTTAATTTACTTAAAAAGGATTTCTTAAGACATATCTACTGGAGTGAGTTCACTATTTTTGAAAAATCCCTAAAGATACCCACAGATATATTCAGACCAAAATGTGAAATAGTTATGTCCAAAGCAGCTCTAATGCTTTTTAGGTGGTGGGTATCAGTCCCTTAGGGCTACTAGTATACTCCTGGTTCCAAAACATAGTGTGTCAGGTCTGTGCATGAAGCCACACAGTGCTGGAGGGAAATAAGAAAGCCAGAGGGTTTTAGTGAGCTGGGGGGGGGGGGGGGGGGGGCAGGAAGAGAGAGGCGGGGAAGCTCACTGAAAGAGCTGTCCCTGAGCTAGCCACAAGTTATCAAAGGGATTACTGAGACTAGGTCACAACCTAAGATTACTCACACTGTTAAATGCTAGTGTAAGATAACTCATGGATAAGGAGATTAATGCTCAGAGGAAACAAAGGAAAAATGTTTCTACCTTTCCTGAAGAATGCAATCTAATTGTATATGAATTACTAGGAAGGGAAACATTTCACAAAAAAAGTATTTTTGGCATTATTTGGCCAAAGGATTTTTCATGCCTTTTCATCATAGACTGCCTGGAAAAAGTTTTGCACATCACAGTTCTTGATGTTTCATTAAAGCACATGGCAGGGAAGGGGGAAATCCATCAAGACTAGGTGATTTTAAAACATTATTTCGCATGGATTGCAAGACTTCTGAACCGATGGTGGTGGGAGGCAAAATGAGTTTAGGAAGGTAGAAAAGTTGCTCAACGCTTTCTTTTCTTGTTCATAAAATATACCTGAACTAGGCTAGAGCAGCATGACAAAGAAAGTAGCCAATGAGCAAAGACCACAGATTATTTCTTATTCCACTGATGAATGAAAGAAAATGTAGTACAATTGCTGTCTTAAATATCATAATTAAAAAAAAGGGAAAAGATTATAGCACATAGACTAATTTTACATCTACAGCATAAATATTTGGGGAAAGCAATTCACTCCACTCAGAAAATATATTTTAAAGCAGGGCATATTGCAGCCTTTTCGCTTGCAACAAAGGAATTTGCTGTCTCTAAAGATTTTTTCCTTCTGAGGAGCTCAGATCATTAAAAGTAATATTATTCATTATGAAACAGATCACTCAAAGGTTGAGAGTTCCCTTCAATGAGAGCTGAGAACAGCTGCAACTGTAGTGTGCAACTCACAGCATAGCACCTCCCAGTGCATTGTATACCATATAGTGGTTACAGCCCAACTTCCTCTCCCCAGCTTCTCCTCCCTCTACCCTATAAGTCTATACCTGTTTATAAACCATAGTTATCACTATTTTGCAAATAAAGTAACTTTCAATTTTGAGAACTGTAAGTGAAATCTACTTGACTATTTAACAGTAACTGACTAGTAGCTACTGAAGTTCAAAAAATAGACAACTTCAATACAGGATGACAGCTCACAGCTTTCTGTAAAGTTCTTCTTCTAGACCTAAATGTTGGTGTACCTCTACTTGAGGGCAACAAACTTAAAGGAAAGCAGTCACCCATTACTGTGAAGATGATCAAAGTATCACCTATTTTTCACACCAAGTATCAGTATTGCCCCTAGCATCAAACAAATAAAAAAAGCTGAACTCTCAAAACCCATTCTCTTATGGGTTAAGCTTTTAGTGATATACAGGATTCTCAACTTGAGAAGTGTTTTGAATCTGAATTAACTAGTAGAATGTCACCCTACCTCACGGAACCTACGCAGCAGGAAACAGCAAGCACAAATGCTCACATTTATGATACTTATGCACAAATAAGTGTACAGTACACAGAGGACTTTTGGAATTTCTTACAAGCTATTGCCTTTTTTTACATTAAATTAGATTGCTAATACATAGTAAAGGAGAAGATACCGTAAGTGTTAACCCAAGTCACTAAGACTTCAATTCTAATTTGGATCTCAGGACGATGTTGAAATGAGCAAAAGCATCACTGAGAACACAGGAAACACATGGTCACCCACTCTCAGTTCTGATCCCTGGGAGCAATCTTGGTTCCAGCAGGCTCAGGGGAGCTCACAGCTGGAGAAACAGCTGAAAAATCCTGTTCTGGCAGACACTGTTGTAGCTCCAGAGGTTGCAGTCTGTGAAATCTCCCTGCAAACCCCTACTGAGAACATGTAAATGGTGATTCTTCGAATGCTCATAATTTGGCCAGATTGCATAGATCTTCTATAGCTAGAATAAACCAGATTGTCTCATCAGACTATAACTCTATAGCATGAGGGTAATAAAACTTCTCAGAGAAAAGGATGCCAGATCCCCCTTCACCCAAGACATAGCCACGAAATTTGTTTTTGCAAACAAAGCTTATAAAAATAGCTGCTAAAGTTTGCTCAAAACATCCCCACAAAAACATCAGCATAAAGCTGATGGAAAATTTTAGTCAAAACAGTTAAAGTCTGTCCAAGTTTGAGCAAAGTCAGAACAGAACATTATAATTAGCAGTGTTTAGGCAATACAAATATAAAGCAATGCTAGCTTTACCTGTAACACAGCATTTACTACTTCTGATTTAATATGAAAAGCCTTGCTGTACAAAAATATATTCAAAATATATCTTTTCATGTTAACACTGCTGTAAGGATAAAAGTATTCGCTATATCTTAGCTATAAAATCTTAACTGTAGTTGCAAAAAGTTGCGAGAATGTAATTCATCGCAATCTTTCCTTACATCTATAGCCTACCTGGCTCTTACTTCTACTGTGACTACTACAAGAAATACTACTACAAGTGCCATTTAATTATTAAAAAGAGTTTATTCGGTACACAATGAAATCAAATACTGCACCGTATTCCACAGCTCATAAAAGTAACTCCTTTAGGTGAAGTTTTTCTTTAGGTTCAATACTTTACTAGACCCACATCCAATCTGAACATATAATGACAGTTTGCACTTCAAAATTAACAAACTTTAAAGTAAAATTACCTCCGATAGCTGTGATTGCTTAAAGTATCTTCCACAGCTTTTTCTGTAAGTTTGAACTAAATGCTTCTACACAGCACAGAGCATGGGACTTATTTTCACCAGAGCATGGGATGTATTTTTTTTCCCCTTACTCATGAATAATTCAGCCAAAGAGAGCTTGGACGAGTAAAACTATACTTCTTTTAATACCTGCATATACTTATACGTTGTAGGAACCTTGAAGGATTGCTTTCCACCCTTAAATCTGCAGGCTAGTGCAGCTCTCCCTTCAAGACACATCAGGGAGGATCTATGAGACACAGTCTCTCTGTCATGTTTTACAGGTCAGATCAGAGAGCGTTATCTGCGCTGGGGAAGAGTCGCGAGCCGCAGTCCCTGCGGCCCTACAGACACCCCGGCTCCCCCGCGGCCGTCGAAGGGGCGCGGGGCGGCGCGGCCTGCCGGCACAGGGCAGGTACGCTGCCACCTGCACGCGGCCGCCGCGCGGCCCTGCCCCTCCCCCTCCGCGTGGCGCAGGCGCGCGCCCTCCCCGCGATGCCGGCGCTCCCCCGCGGCTCCGCTGCGCTCCCCACGTCCAGCCTCTCCCGCCTCACCGCGCACGCTCGCGAACACGCCCCGCCCGGCAACACATGCGCTGTGAGGGAAAGCGAAGGCAGAGCTGCCCCCGCTCAAGTCGAAGCGCACGCGCAGTTCCTCGAATCTGGCAGAGGGAGGGCAGGGCACACGCGCAAGAGACAGCTGAGGCGCAGTGCGGGCACAGAGCATGCGCACAAGGGAGCTCGGCATGGTTATGTGGCGGGTGCGTGCCGGCGCAACGGGCACCAGCCGTCTCCTCAAAGCGAACGGAGCATGCGCGAAGCAGAGGGAGCCGAGTTTCGTAACCGGCGCAGGCGCACTGGCCTACTCGGGGACCGCAGCCCCGCTCGGTGGGGGAAAAAAAAATCCACCTCAGAGTTACGTCAGGAAAAGACGCCTTTGTACACGGGGAGACCCATACGGCGCGGGCAGCCCCCAAAACGGGCGCGAGACGCGGCCGTTACTCACCCTCTCCGCCGCCAGCCGCGCCCCCCCCTGCTGCCCCCCTCGGCGCCTCCTTTCACGATTCGCCCGCGCGCGCTGCTGCCACCGCCGTGATTCCATCCATCTTGAATTTGACGTCATCCCACACCAGGGATGAGGTCATCGAAGGGAACGCTCGTCACGTGCGCAGCGTTCCGATTGGCCGGCGCTCGCGCGGGGGGCGAGGCGCTCGCGCGGCGGGGAGGGTGGCGGCGAGAGACGGTTGCGGGGATCCCCCACCCGCCGCCCCTCCCCCGCAGGTAGCGCGGCCGCCGGCAGCTGCCCGCGGCGCGCAGGGCGGGCGGGCCGCGGCCGGCACCTCCTGGCGGGGAGTCCCGGCAAACCACCGAGTGCCCCGCCATGTCCCGAGCTGCCCTCCCCCGCCTGCGCTACCGCCAACGGCGGAGCGCGCGCGGAAGGGAAACTGAGGCAGGCGGCGAGAGGGCGCGCGGTCACGGCGGGGGGAAGGGCGTGGCGGGGCACGGGGGTCGTGAGGGGCCGTTTCCCGGGGCCGCTTCCCCCCGTGTCGCGGTGAGGGCTGGTGGCGCCCTGCGGAGCGGCAGCGGCGTTGGTGGGGTGCCGCTGCGGTTGCCCTCACATCCACCCTGCCCCGGCTTCCTGAGGACAGGGGTCTGCTGGGGCTCATCTGTACGGTCAGGATTCATTTGCAGTTCACGTAATTTAATAATACTTTTTTTTTTTTTTTAATGCTTGCTTTTCTAAAATGTGCGGCAGGGTCCAATGCAGTCTCCTAAAAAGCTCGTTTTCTAGTGATATGCACGTGGTGTCTTTGCAGCCTAGTCCAGAGTCATTTGGTATTAGCAGGGAGACACACACGGGCATTGGTGCGTTTTGGATCAGTCAGACCCTTTAAAACTGTTTAACTCGTTCATCTTGATACAACTTGAAAAATTATAGTCGACTTTATCGTTGCTTTAGGCTTTCTTCTCATTAAAATGAGCCAGTGTGAATTAAACACCTGAATAGGGTTTTATATGCCAAAATAGAATTATTAAAATTTGAGGAGTTTCTTAAATATGCATTAGAATGAGGAAAAATCTGTTCTTGTTGAAGGCTAATCTGGCTCTTTATATTAAAGACAGCTCAAATTCTAGAGAGTAACATCTAATCCATGTACAGGTTTTTGAATAATATGYTTTTAGATATTCTGTATAAGCCACAAATATTCCGAAATAGTTACTAGAATCCTTATAATGTGTTTCAGTGCTGTGTTTAAATCCTTTTCCCAAGGAATCAGGGCAAATAGTCCAAACTGCGTTAAAGAAAACTGGCAATGCACCTCACTGGGTCCAGCTACTCACTCCCCTCTCTAGATCTGCTTTTTGCCATTGCTAGCTCCTTTGGTGGTTTCACAAACTTTTTAAGCTGTCTGTAAAAGGAACATTTTTTTCATTCACACACTTGTGCCACTGCCTCTTCTCCCCTGGCATTAATGTGTCCAGGTGACGAGCCAGAACAAAACCCAAACAACTGCTTGGCTTAATCTGCAATACTTAACTGATCTGACTTGTTGCATGAGTATGCAGACAAGTGCACTGGCACAACAGTGGGCCTAGTGTTGTAATGTGAAAAGACAATGAGGAAAACAGTTCGTCTCTTAGTATAAACCAGTTTATGCACTGAAATCAGCAGTGCTACCAGAAAAGCTTTTGTGAAACTAACCTGAGCTCATGAATCTAGCAAGGCCCAGCTAACTTTTTCACAGATGCTCAGTTATTTGTCATCCAAACAGAAGCAAATTGGTCTTGCATAACTATTTTCTCATCCACCACTCTCCAAAAGGGCCTGTATCACAGACAGAGAACCTCCACGCTAGTACTATCCTGCTGAAAAAGTTATGTTCTTTAAGGTCTGCTCACAAACATACATGCACAGAAAAATATGTTATTATGCTGTTATTTATTATCAGTATTTCTGGATCTGTCAAATTCCCAGTGATATTGCAGCTATTAGAACAGAGCCCACAATGTGACTTGTGTAATATTGGTACCAAACAGCAGTTATGCTGCYGATTTGAGAAAATTTTGAACAAAATTCTCAAAATATTTGTGGTTTCAAAGGACATAAGACAGATATGTCTTAGAGAAATGTGTCTAAGAAGCTGACTTTATTTAAAGTTGTATAGATGCTTTAATTCCCTGTAAATAAGATTTTTCTTGATGCTAATGAAATCTAGGCCAGGAATTAATGGTGTAGAATTATTTGGGTTTTAAATTGTAAGTAGGTTAATTTTCTCAAATATACTTATTCAGAATTATTTGAATATTTTCTCATTCTTTCAGAATAGCATGTTCATGAACAATTCTTTTAGATATTTCTAATTTTAAATGCTTCTGTGGAGCACTTAGATTGATATATTTTTCATCTACATATGTGAGGTTGCAGCTGTTATTACCCAATATGTATTTGTTGAGTATAAGGTTTGTTTTTCATCCAGAGTATCTGGTAGCTGTTCAGATTCACTTTTGATCGTTCTTGCCAGCAAGTTCAATCAATGGAATTTTGTCAAAAACTGAACCTGTGCAACAAATGAATGTAAAGCAAATTATTTAAAAAATGTGGATGATTGTACATGGCCTTTGGGGAAAAATTTACCTGTTTATGTGAAAACTGTAATATGCTTGCATTGGTTGTATGTGTAAGTATAAAAAAGTTACTCTTTTTTTGTGATGCAAATATTGTACTGTAGAGCAAAGTTGTGTACTCTGCATAGCTTGTTTTTTAATATAATACTTGTTTCATTTTCTGTACTAAAATATTTAAAATAAAGTCATATCCTGGAGCTAGGCCCTTTTTCCAGAGCAGTTGTTTCAACCCTTTTTGATTTATAGACCCCTAACAATTTTCCAGTGAAAGTTTCAACCCTGTGTGATTAATTTAGAACTTATTACAATAGGTTATTTTCTTTCACAGAGAAGTATCTCAGAAACCCTTAGGCAACCATAGATCAGCAGCTGAATAACAATTTTCTAGAGGAAAGCTTGTGCTGTGGAAAGAGAAGGGGAAAGGATAAAGAAAGAAGAATGCTCATTAGAAGGAATGTTATACAGCCTACTTTTGCGTGATTTTACTGAGGGAACCTTGGCAAGCTATAGATGCAAAAATGTTTTCATTTTGATAGATCTTCTTTTAGTCTTGTGTCTGTATAGAGAGATCCATTCTGTATTTTGATAGCCTTTAGGAGTATATACTGCTGCTGCGTCCCCTCCTTCCAGCCAGTATGGCTTTTCAAACACTAAGGTTGATACTGTAATAATAGAAATACAGTACCCCTAGGGTCGGAACATGACGTCCTTTAAGTTTTGCACCAAAAACTGTGGAATTATTATTGCCAAGGACATTGCATGGGGAAATATCTCTAAGAAGCTGCCTCCTCTCTCAGTTTGCCCTCAAAAACTTAGCGATGGAGCAAATGCTAATGGTACGGGCCATAGTATCAGTGTTACTCTGTCCCTCAGATCTTTGGTTCTATCCCAGAACCCTTGAGAAGTGAATTGCTATTGTTTGTGATCACTGAAAGCAGTTGAATGAACCAGTTTCTTTCACTGTTGAGTGCAGCAAATGTTTCTAGAAATACTAAAGGTCTAGCTTTCGTGATTCTAAATATTTTGTCAAAACGCAGGTATCTTATGACTTGCCACAATACAGAGAAATAATTTTCTACCAGTTTTTCATTGCTGACAGCTGTCTATGAAAAAGGAAGCCTGTTTTTTGCTTCTTTAATATGTTCATATGAAACCTCATAATGACTGTTAGTAGGTAAATAGAAATCCTATTTTTTCTAACTAGAACCTATCACTTCTCTTGTCAGAAAAGGACTGACAGCTGTAGGTATTTGGTGAGAACGGGAACAGAAAATGACAAGCAGGCAGTAAGATATACAATCACAATATTACAAAAGACGCAGTGTTTCCATAATCAGTGTGAAGCAAAGTACACATACAAAACTCTTTCTTAAAGTTTAGGTTTCTTAACAGGATAATAACTATGATGTGGTATAATGTAAAACTTCTGTCTTCATTCCTGGTATTGCAGTTTCTGAGTGCCAAGTTCTGAGCTTTTTTAGATGTCACCCTCATTCTTCTGAGAATAGCAGAATCTAGTTAATATTTTCCACTCAGAATCCACATGCCTAACAGCTCGGACTATTTCAGATAAATGCTGCCAGACTAGTACAAACTATATAGTAATGTTACCATAGAAGACTGCTACATAGTAGTAAACTACTTAAAAAACTACTTTAAAAGGCGATAGTTCCATGGATCAGACAAGGATTCAAAGAAAAATACACTACAAATATTAAGGCATGCATTCTCTAAGCAGGAAGATGGTCATGTTACTACTATGACTGTTGTTTAAAAAATAGGTATCTTCATTCACATCTGGTAAGCCATTCATGGATTCTTTAAAAGATACATTGAAAAAAAGATGCAAGGTCTACTGAAATACAAAATTTGTTATGGTGCAGCAGATTGGCTGTGAATTCCTGTTATCAGTTTTCACAGCTCTGATCAGCTGGAGTTTGGTTTCTGAGGTCCTCGAAAAATAAGAACCAGAGTATTCTGATTACAGTGGAAATGTAAAAAAGACAATTTTAAAAAGTGGTTTTGATTTCCCAGGTACAGATGCGTACATCCTGGCTCTTTATTTCAGACAAACTGTATATAAAGGAATTTGGGAAAAAGCAAATGGGAAAAACAGACATTTTTGATATGGCAAGCATATTCTAGAATTATGTCCCTATACTAACTCCAAGAGAGGAAAAACGAAGCAAAATGAAGTGTCTCATGCCTGTTATAAAAAAGAATGGCTCGTGCTTTTGTTCATGTTTAGCAAAGTTTATTTTCAAGAAAGGTAAATGGATTGATCATGTGAAATTTTGCATTGTACAGTAATTATGTTTATCATCCTGCTTTCCTGAAAACATGGCTTTAGGGATCGAATTTCTTGGCAGAAAGCACAGTGACTGGAGCCTCAGTTCTCTAGAAGGTTTGTGTAAGTGGATTAGAGAAATCACCAAAGAGCTATTAGTGCTATGGAATATTTAAGAAGTCAGCTTGATGCTTTAATTCCTCAGTATCAATCAGACAGTTTGGCCTCACATAACAGTCTTCTGGTGTTAGAGATTACACAGAGATAGGTAGCAATTTTCCAGGTTGTAGCGAGTGCATTTGTGTTTGTGCATTGTTAAGGGACTGAAAAAATGGGGTGTATGATGGGTGAGATTATTTTTCTTTTAAGAAGACTGTATCTGACTGTTAAAAGCAATTTGTGGTAACTTCTCACCAAGTAACAAATGCGTAAATTAGAAAGAACTATGGAAATTGAATTTTCATTATAGGCTTACTCAAAAATTGAGTCTGCATGTTTTTGTTTCATCAAATAGTGCCAGAAATGTTGTATTTTTATATGAAGTTTTTTGAGTTTATGCAGCCTAAAAGTGTTACACGTACTGCATTTGAGGATGCTGTTTTGTCCCTAAGTTATTTCATTTATTACATTTAAATGCTGGTCTTAAGACTACAAAATAGATATTTCAAGGAGACCTTGCAATTTATAAAAACTTTAAACTTAATTCAGTGCCTTTCTGTGCTTTGTAAAGACAAGACTATGATCAGGAGCTGAAACTTGCTTTCAGGCTGTGCATATGGAAGTAATGCCCTGTAACAAGAGTGGGTCAACTTTTTCAGTTTTATGGCCTGTGCAGCCTTATTGATGTCATTTCAGTACTGATTTATTTATTACTGAGTAGAAAGTTCAAGTGGCATAGCAAACATAACCAAGATACTGAATTATTGATATCTTTATGTTCATGCTACTAGCTGAATTTCTTATTGTCAAATCTGCACTGTCAAATGACGTTCTTTGCATGATGAATTCAGACCCAAACCAGAAAGGGGATTTATTATGTAAACGTTCTACAGTTCTGACTGCCTAAAATGTGTAGGAAGGCTGGAAAGTACAAAAACACTGTTCTGGAAGAGACCTTTTCGCACGACCTGCTTATGTGTCAATTTGACACTCTACCTGCCCAATTCCCTGTAGCAGTTCATTATGTATGAGCAAATTATGTATGAACAACAGAGAGGCTATCTGCCCCTTCAGTACAAGGATCTTGCTTTAAGTCTAGCTCACTGTAATGTGTTACACTCTTGGGATTTGGTAGGTATATGTGTTTACACAATGCTATGTATACATGTTGTTTCGAAAGCTTAAATGTGAAGAGAGAAAATTTGTCCATGCGATTACACAGTTGGCTTCCCCTCCCTGAGTTATACAAGCGTTACTACCTCCAATATCATTCTCGTAGTTAGTTATGGTGGCAGAGCTCATAGCTCTAGCCTGCACACCACCAGTACTGCTAGAATACTTACTGCAGAAGGAGGTGTAGAAAGGAAGACTTCAGATGGTCTACCTCAGTTCTTGAATCTCAGCTAGGATTCTGTGGTAGTCCAAATGCATGTGTGCTGCATAGGTCTCAGTGTACGATATCTAGGTGTCAGTTTTGCTGAAACTGTGGACTTCCACCTAGCAACTAATGCGCTTTTGGGCAGACTGCAGTGAAGCCTCAGCATTCTAGTGCATGTGACATGCGTTACCATAAGAGACTGGGTACCTGATGGTTTTTGGCATAAATCAGGAAATTGAACAGAATCATTGTAGAAAGGATGAAGAGATGCGGACAAATCTTTGTTTTAAACCTTTTTTATTTTTGTACTTTGTGATATTTTATGTATGTCTGATACATTATGGTGTATACTGCAGATATGAAAAGACATTTTACTAGCTGTGGTACCTGACGGCTCATGACTAGAGAAATCTTAGGTTGACATTGGCCTTAACATCATACAGGTATATTCTAACACTTGATTAGAAGCTGATGACACTCATCAAATGCTAATTCAAAGTGCAGAAAATACTGAGAGCTTCAGAGCTACACAGGGTCTATAGAGGGACCTAACTATTGTGTTTTCAGGGTATGCAGCTATTCTTTCTTCTGTTAAGGTCTTCTCGTATTTCCAAAGTAGCACAAAGTTGTATTAAAGTTGTTTTTAAATATTAATGGGAGGTTCCATGTTGGGGAGGATCTGGTAGACCCCAAATTTCCCTTTGTATGGGGATGATAGAGGTAGTTGAAGTGAGAGAAGACTGTGGGTACCATGCTGCTAGGAGAGCATACAGGAGAAGTGCTACTGGAATCTGACATATATCGGAGCCTATATGGGCCAGATGTAACATGCAGGAGAGTTTAGTTCAGCCTTTTCCAGGCTAGAGGAGAGGGTAGATTGCAGTGATTTAGAGCTGCTCTTAAATCCGCAGCTGAGGAATCTGACTGCCATACTCTTGTTAATGGACGCTGGAGTTACTGAAGGGGTATACTTGTTCCCAGCAATCTACAGAAAGGTGTGATGTGGAACAGAAGTTCTGCCCTCTCATCTCTAGAATGTTGCCCAGCTGCCTGGATATGATTTTTTCCCTTCAGCTGGACATGTTTTCATTTCAAGTAGGGCTGTACAAGTTCTAGGAATAGGTACGGGGTCTCTGTATCGGAAACCTTTTCCCCGTTGCTTCACAACTGCTGCAGACCTACAGTGTCATGAGAGCTAGTCTGTGGTCTCTCATTTTATTCGCTAGTATAAGGCTGTCCTGGAAGAGAGAAATTGAGAAGGGATTCTATAATTTATGACATGCATGACATACTGTTTTACAAAGATGATGAATTGATCTTTAGATTAATTTGTATCCTTAATTGACAGTGTCACTCTTGGAGACTGGCTAGCATGCGTGGTATATTGTGTTGACTAGCTTTTGTGTACAAGACCAACAGAGGGGCAGAATGCCCATTTTAAGCTATAGCTTGGAATAGAGAATTTCTCCACTGTACCTGCATAAAGCTGTAGTAACCAACACTAGCTTGTGGTTTCTGTTAGCCAAATATTTTTGGAAGATTATATCTGGAATTATTTTACTGTTAAAGCTAAAATGACATACTTTCTTCCCTTTTATGTTTCATCATCCCCTCTATTTTAGGTCAGATGATTCATCCCTGCATTACTGCTTCTGCATTTCCATTGCCTTAATTGGGTCTTTCTGAGGCATTACGTTCTATATGTAATTGACAAATGCTATTTGTAGCAACACGGAGCTTTGTCTTTTCCTTCCTTCCATCCTTCCTTCCTGTCTTCTCTCTTTCATCTTCTCTGTTTTTCCTGATTTCCCCTCCTCACACTCCTCAGTCCCAGATGGTTTCTTTCTTCTTGCCTGTATTGCACTTCAGCTTTTAAAGGAATGAGCTAGAGGACTCCACTCACTCTTCTACTAAAATGTGACTTGTTTTCTTTAGCCAGGAGTTAGCTCAGAGGAAAATTACCACCACTTTTCAGGGTGTTTTAAGTTACAACCAGGTATCTACAAAAACCCAGCAGGCAGAGGATGTCGGGAGATGTCCTGGACAAACATGTTTGCTGAGTATTCCAGATACAATGCCAACAGTTATTGTTACTCATTTATAGCAGCAGCCCCATGCCACACCGGGTGATGTTGTTGCTTTTCTCCTCACTGGACCTCTCACTGTGACCTTTTCCCACCAAGGTGTGTTTTCAGCCACCAAGGACAGCCCTCTGAGTGTGTGCCAACACAGGGATAGCAGCTGCTCAGCGTACAGTTATCAGAAACTGGGCTCAGACTAATTGCACCTCCATCTGTCAGGTGGCTCCAACTGGTGGGTATGGAGAGACAATTGCAAGTGTTCTAGTTAACCATAGCTTAACAAATTATCTGTTGCCAGCTAAGCTGAAAAATCTGGCTGGACACATGTTTTTAGCCTGTAGCAAATGTAAAATAAAATAGCACTGAGAAAGGTGAACATCAAAGTGTTTAAAAAAGGCATATGCAATGCCAAATCATTAATAGATTTGGGTTCAAAGATGATATATGCATTTGCATTTTACAGGAAATGTTTGAAAATTACTTCATTTATCATTGTTACCTACCTCAAATTCTGTGGGATTAAAAATTTCTGAAGTTAAAGAGGGCTATTGCAATCATGTAATACACCTCTCCATGTAAATTGTCCCTAAAACCCCTCACTAACTCTGGACTGAATTTATAGCTTCTGGTATAGCTTTACCTTTTTTTTTTTTTTTTTTTGGCCTCTAGTACCTGACCCTTTCAACATCATCTCCTCTTCAATTAAAAAAATTAGGGAAAAAAAGAAGCATTTCCTCTGAAAATGTTTTAAGCAAAAAAGGTAATTAATCTAATAGCAAAAAAAAAAAGCTTCCAGGACTGGAAGCTATAGCTTTATAAATTCAGAGAAGTAACAAAATGCAGGGTTATTTTAACAGTAGGGATAATTAACCACTGGAAAAATTTACTGAGGGTTATGGTGGCTTCACTGTCATCAAGACTGCATTCCTACTTGAAATACCTGCAGTTGCCCATGCAGTGTGCTTGGTGCATTCCCGTGATGAGTGCACCAGCGGCGGTGTGTCCTGAGCATGGGGGAAGGCAATTTGCCCTCACAGATCTTCCTGAACTTCTGAATGGGGTGGAAGGGTAATGCTGAGTCGGCATAATTAAACTCTTAATTCCCAATAAATTGTATACTAATTGTTATCACTTGATAGCTACATATTTTAATGAACGAAAGAGATGCTTTTGTGTTTTTTAATCTGGTGGAATTTCTGGACATCTGTTTAGCTTCAAGTATGGACTTGCTGGAATAAAATCTAGTCAGAACTTTGCATTGTGTCACTTCTGGAAGACCTAAAAATAATAAATTCAGGGCATTCTCTCAAGATACAGCAATCATTTCCTGTTGCCTGGCAATGTCTCCAGCACTGAGTACAGAACTGGGAATTTATTTTATGATGGTGTGCAGAAAAATCTCTTTACAAATTTCCACTGTGATTCCCCCAAGAGGAGGAACCCATGGTTCATACAGAGAGAGCATATGTTAATGACATCTTCTATTCATCTGGGCAAATTTATGACCAAGTTTCTGTTCCTCTTTCTTTATTTCCATAAATATTTATTGAAAGACACCCTTGTGTTTTCTCAAGCTTATTTTCAGTGGAACTTAGTTTGAACTGATCATAAATAGCTTATTAGAATGTAATTTAAATTTTTGTTTATTTTTAAATACACCTTAAAAAATCATATCTTCACATGGCATGCAAAAATCTTTTGCCTTTTCAACAAGAAAGCCTAAGAATTTTTCTAGTGTATCTCTAGATGACATTTTACTATCCATACAATATACATGATGTGGTTTAAATGTAACTTCACACACTCACAATATCTTGTGCTTGGTAGATCAATGTAAAGACCTCAATTCTATAGTAGGCTTCAGGCAAGTAAACTGCTGCATGTCCACCGAACTCCCCTGAACAACAGTAGTTTTTCCTATCGCTTGTAGAACTGGGGCATTTTTGTCAGTGAATTCAGCTCCCAACAATATAAAGGACGAGCTGAATGTCTTTGTTCTCCTGAAATATACTGACAAGAAGTGGACAGCAACTGTACTGGTTTCTCAGGCTGGGATACACCCAGAGAATTCCCACATTCTGTGTTTTTGGGGACTATATTAACACTGGAAACAGGCTTGTATGAACTGATTCTATAAAGAAAGTCATGAAATAAATCACGCAAAGCTGTTCTGATGAAAGCCACAGTGGACCTCTTACACACTGAGAAAACAAATACATGCTAAAATCAATGGTTTCAAATAGCTTGAGTTTTTTCTTACTGTTGGAATTTTAATATTTGGTCAATCCCTCTGATAACAGTAAACCCTTAAATCTCCTTTTATGGTAAATTCTATTAGAGTGAATCCTGCTGTTGATGGGACAGCTGATCAAAATCAAGCTTTGCTGGTGATGAGCTCAACTGAGCAAGTGAGATTTTGTTCTTGTTTTTCTTTTGTTTACATGGTAACTGTCTCCTTCCTTTTCCTGTACAAACGAGTGTCATGTAACATAGTTGAGATGAGTTGCCTTTTATTTGTCAGAAGAAGTTGCTAATAATTGAATCAGTTGAACACTGAAATTTGGAGACAAGGATTTTCAATGGAAAAAATATTAGTATACTGCAGGATGAACCTGGTGGCATGTTAAGAACACCCTGTTAGTCCTACCTCCTAAAAATAATGAATTCTTCTTCTCCTGCAGGAGAGATGATCAAGTTGTCTAAATCTTCAAAATATACTATTTGAGTTACAGATTTTTATACCATCTGAATGGTTTTGAACATAACTTCAGTACTAGCTCCCTTTTTTCATAGTACAGGAAGATAATTCAACATCAAACCGATCATAACTAAGTCAGTCAAATATTTTTTGAAGAGAACAGATTTTGAATTGATCCTTAAACATGCAAAACAAAATATGTTTGTTTTCATAGAAGGTAATTACATAATGTGATTTAGCTTGAATGCAGAGAGCTGGAAAGAATAAACAAGTTAATAAGGTGCTATGGGACTTGCCTTTATGGTGTGCATATAAAGACTTGTTAGGGACAGAGGCTTAAACTAAACTGAAAGATAAAATTTCTAGAAGGTGTTTACAACATCAGACTCAAGAATCCAATGCACAGGGAGCCATTTCCCTGCTCACTGATTGCACACAATTGCCCAAGACTTTAATGCAAGCTATGGCTTCTGTTTCTTTTTTTTTTCTCCTTTGTCTCGTCTACTTGTGTTAGAACTGGTCTTTCCTCATCGCAATCACTTTCTGTATGACTTGTGATGCTTAAAGAGAGTAATCATGGTTGAAAAATGGATTTTGTAAAATCAAGTTTCAACACATCAATAGATTTCCATCATTTTTAATTTAAATATTAACATTATTGAATCAAAATTTCCCTTGCAATGATTATATCTTTGTGTGTATCTGTATGTACACATACAAATGCATGCACATACATATATGTATGTGTTTGTGTATACATGCATATATTTGTGAATATATACATACACATGTACATACATGTATACACGTACATATACACATACATGTACATGTGCATATATATAGGCAGAACACCAAAACTGTTAAGAAACAAACTAAGCAAACCAGATTCATCTATGTTTACTGTTTAGACTGATGGAAATGTAAAATGGGAAATGGAGAAGAGGAGCTACAAGTAAATTAGATATAAAAACTCTTTCTGTTGGATAATCATTAGTTCTGTTTATAGGAATGCAGAACAGATTTTTATAAGTAGATATTGAGTTATGTGCGTAACTCTTACCCTTCTAGGAAAATGGTCTTCCCAAATTTAATTTTAGGCAACTCTAGATTGAAAATCAGCCCATTTCAGCAGGGATTAGATGGTTGCATAATTTAGGCACATGACTCTCCAAAATTCAGATCTTTGTTGGGAAAAAAAAGAAAGCTAGACCTCCCATTTTTGTGCTTGGCACAGCAAAAAGGAAGGGCATATCAGTGTTGTTGGAAGTTGCCTTTAGTTCCTTTTGATCATATTTCCTTTTGAGGATGTTTTAGAATCTTCTTAAATGGAAAAAAGTTCTGACTTTTCCTTCTTTTCTCTGGCCAAATGACCAAAGAATTATGTAGAGCCCGTTATTCTGGGTCTACATCACTCCTTTGCCCAGTGAAACTCCAGACAATTTGTCAAATTTTGGGCTGCTTTGTGTCTCTGCAGCTCTTCAGAATACATAACTGTCTCTAGCATGTCACTGTTAACATGAAAACATTGCTTTAGTTGTGGACCCTATGATAAATTATTAGACCCTTGTTACTATAAAGATATACTTGTTACTAAAGGATGCTTTTCTGTGTCTTTCTGTACCAGGAGGTTTCTACCGTGCTGATAACGATACATACTCACCAAATCCTAGGAGAAGCATCAAGTTCCCATGCTGAAATCAGGGTGATTTTCTGAGTGTTGATTAAGGGTCTATCCATCTGCTGCTGTTGATGAGCACTCAGATCTCATCCCGTGAGCTTTTCCAAAGCCCAATGTAGATAGTTGTGTGTATTGCTCTATATTCTGTCCTGTGGCCAACAGTTTAAAAAAAGGATTCTTGTCCCTCTTGCTCCTGAAAGTAAAAGA
Source organism: Apteryx rowi (assembly GCF_003343035.1). Taxonomy (NCBI): domain Eukaryota; kingdom Metazoa; phylum Chordata; class Aves; order Apterygiformes; family Apterygidae; genus Apteryx; species Apteryx rowi. The sequence goes on along the minus strand of NW_020450717.1, from coordinate 94,960 downwards.
TTCTATAAAAAACAGATCTTTTGCAAGCAGGGAATGGCATTGCCTTCAAGTGTTTATCTTAGTGCATGATTACTTAGAATCAGGGTCATGTAGGCAAAGTATTAGTTTGCTTTTGTCATCAGCTAAGCTTTTGCTTTCTTAAATCCTATGCAGCTGAGGCATGAAAGTTTTGTAGACTGTCATAAAGCCTTTTCTGACCTTGCCAGTGGGCCATGGTCCATCCATCCCATCATACCTCTGAGAAGCCAAGAACAGCAAATTAAATGAAAATGTGCTAGATGCAATCCTATTTTGTTTGCCTCCCACTTTTTAAAGAGAAGTGCACACACATTCTTGTGTCTCCCATTAAACTGATGCACATAATTATATCGGCAGTATTGCCTTTTTGAGAAGAGTGACATACCCTTGACTCCCATGTTTCAATGGGAATTTTTGGCCTTAGATCAGTTCATGAGCTTAGACCCTTGAATAGGACAATATTCAGTAGTTTTTAGAATACATTAGAAATGAATTACAAAGATGAAGAGTGATGGAATATGATGTGTGCTGATATTTATACTCGGCATTTGAAAGATATACTAATGTTAATCATGACAACAATCATATTGTCATCATTCAGTAGTAGCATTGTTATTATTATATCTATAAACTGAAGCCCCTATCATTTTCAGCAGCAAATAACAAAGAAAATACTCCCTACTCCAGAGCACTTGCAGTCCAAATCTCACAAAGGACAGTCATGTGCCTCTTTAACCAAAGCCAGATGTTTGATTTCAAAGAGGGAATTAAAATCTATTTTCACTGAGGAATTTTTCTCATGCAGAAGGTCAGCATGGGCGAAAGCACACAGGAAGTTTCCCTACTGGTGTTTGTGCTAATTAAGGGTGCAGAACAGATTCAGTAAATAACCCACTGTTTTCACAAGCCAATAAAAATTTTGAAAAGCATCTTTTGAACTTTAAATATCTGCTCTCAATATCCGGCAAAATGTGATTTTTTTTTTTTAGTTAATAGAGTGAAATAATTTTAGTGGGGATTTTTGTGTTCTGAAAACTGGAAGGAAAGAAAAATCAAGAAAATCATTTTCCTCCTATTTTATTATGCATCACTACATCTTTCTTTTCACCTTAGGATACCAAAAAATGTTTGAAGTCCCTTTGGATTGTAAACATCCAACTTTAGGTCACCTCCTTGCCAGGCATCTCTTCTTTTTCTCAATCAGGTTTGCAAAAAAAGAGTCATTGATTGTTTCTGTTTCTCTTATGGATTACCAAGCCAGTGATGCAATACAGCCTTTTTTCCAAACCAGGATTTAGATATCTACTTTCCCTTTCAGCACTATGGTATTATGGAGAAACTGCAAATGTTTGTGGCAGCAGTTTATGCTTTTAAGAGCCAGGAATGATTTTAATTTGCTGAGTACCTGGAGGAACAGACAGTGCTATCTAACTAAGGCAGGGGTGCATATAGGAGAGGGTGTAGAAACAGCAATAGTTTTCCTGGCATCAGAAGTGGAAAAATCAATGCTGAAAAAGTCTGCTGAGACAGAGTGTGGTTCTTCCCCAATTTAATGTAAAACTCATGTTCCAAGGATGGAGGCTTCCTTCTAGCTGCACAGAGTCCTGCAAAGCGCCCACCCCCGCCCCATGTGAGGTCTGTGGGCTAATATTAGACTTCCACTCTTCCATTAATGCACAGGTGGAATAAGTCTTATTAGCATGCTGGAAAAGGCTATGCATGCTGGAGCATTACTCTTCTCTTTTTAAGCAAAAGTTTGAACTCAACAGATGCTTCAGATGACAGAAGTCATTTGGTGGGCAAAACCATGGCAAATGTATACGTGTCAAAAGGCAGAATCAGAACAGGACATGAATAGCCTCCAGCTGAGTAACTCAGAGGGAGTTCAGAGGGAGTTTTAACCTAGTAGTGCCTTCTGGGCAAGTCTGAATATTTGTTCGGACTTGGTTTCGTTCTGACAGACAGCTGTTGCAGTGGTTCTTAAAAGTAGTTTGTAATGTTTTGGGGGGGAGGGGTATGAGCAAGGGAGTGGAAAACCCATAGATCTTTTGATTTTAATCACACTGATGATTTGGGGTCAATCTCCCAACAGAAGTCATTTTTAAAACAACAGTTACATTTGACAGAAGGCCAGTATTTTCTTAAAAAGAAAAGAAAAAAATTCCAATTTAGTAATGAGATCTGTGAAGCTACTGATGTATTTTCTGTTTCTTCAGATTTCCTCAGAGACAAAGATTTGGGTTCAAACTTGTCCAGTCATTAATTTTTGGCACAAAGATTAAATTTCTTATTCTTTTTTCTTGCGACCCAAGCTTCCCTCTACCCTAAGCTTCTATTGCACACTCTTTTTAATTATTTGTTTTATTTGCTTGGTTTAAAAAGCCCATCCTCCCTACCTACCTTATACTTAGTAACCTGGTGTTTGTCAGGGACGACTTAACAGAAAAAAAGAAAAGACACCCCTTCCCAAAGCAACCTACTGCATTCCTTCTTCTAAACGAATCTATTCCAGTCTTTGGACCTTTTGACCAGGTGAAAATGTGCTGATTTCTTTTAAACATTTCCTGAAGTCCTCACTCATTATTCACACACTAGGAATGGGGTGAGGGTGCCATAATTTGTCCTGTCTTTATAATAATAGGTTCCCCGAGTCCAGCGTTTCTGATTTAAAAGACTCTTCTTCCTTCACGAGCCTCTCTGTTCTTAATTGAACTGGCTCAGGAGTATGCAGAGAGCAATCTGCCCGTAGATCTCTCAAACAGATGTTTTCATAAGTATCTAAGTCTAATGCAGCTGTAAGAGATCTTGGACAAATTGAGGAATATTTTCTAGAGTTTGGACTATGGCTTAGTTTCTGCAAAAATTTAGAGAAATCTCTTATCAGAAAAATGTACTTGGTTCTTTGTATATCTCTTGATTGAAAGTAAGGGCCAAATCTTATGTTGACTAATAGTGAGAAATAGGTTGTATATTTTGGCTGTTTCATTCTGCGCTTCTGAAATCTGCTTTAAAAAAGCAGGTTTTGTGTGTGTGTGTGTGTAAGAAAAGGATTAAAGGGGAATGGCCAGTTGAATGCACAGTCCTCTGCCCTTCCCATCCGTACCACGGCTGCATGTTGGACAGGTTTAGGAGGGATAAGAACTGGGAAGAAATTTCAGGCAGAAGAGGGATACAGGCAGCAGTGTTTGCACAAACCAGCGAAGTCTGGCCACATCGACAGGCTGGCCGCTAGCGTTTGCAAGGCATTGCCATTGCCCCACAGCATTGGGTCAGCAAGGACACGTGAGATCGGTGTCTCTGCCATGTTCCCAGTGCTTCACCGCAGGGAATGGATGGCCTAGCCAGCAAGCTGAGCCGACTGCACAGTGGCAGGGCTGGCACGCGCAGGAGGCAGAGTGAGGAGGGCTCCCATCGGCTCACTGAGTACTCATACAGGGCAGGCATGATCCTCTGTGCTGACTGCGAACTTCAGGTAGCCTCGGCCCCTGTACCACATGGAGGGATGCTGAGCAGGAGAGACCCTCTGACTTTTCTTCCAAGTATGCCTTCATAGCAAAGGGTAATACCCATCGCCCAGACTGTTTTCTTTTGAAAATGCCTGTTTTTAGAGTTATAAACAAAAAGTGCAGTATGAGAATGTCTTAGATGGGACTTTCTTCCCTGCAGCACTGCCATATCCTGTATGAGGTGTAATCAACAGTCTCATCTGGTGCCAAACTCTGTACTGGGGATGGGATCATGCTATCAAGCACTGGAGAAAATAAGAGCTTCTCTGTCCTCAGATTGCACAATCGGTGCTCAGTCAGAGCAGCAAGGCCAGGCAGAGGTTCAGCATGACCTCTGCCTGACTCATATTTTTTCCTGCTGTTACCAATAAGAACTTTTTCCTCATGAGTCACTTTAAGATAGTTTATGCATGTTCAGGGAGGAACAAAGCACAACCCAAAGATTTTCCTGAGGAACAGTTTGCTGGTAAGATGGGGCAAATCACTGGATACAGTCAGGGTTTGTTCTGTCTGCGAGACAGCACAGTTGAGCTAATTAACTCTTAGGGCTTTTGAGTGAGCATTTTTTATTGTAATATGTGAATGTTCCTTAATCTTTAACGCATTTTTCTCTAAAACACATCAGTGAAATAAGCAAGTGTTACTATTCCACTTTTTGGATATGGATCTGAGGCTTACAGAAACAACAACCCCTTCAAGAAAGTTGTCAATTTAGCTATTGTCCATCCTTACACAGGCACAGCATATACTTGCAAAATAGTGCTTTTCCTGCTGCAGCTTTTCCCAAACAACAAAAGCAAAAGCATACTTTTAGCATTGTAACCATGTCTTTCACAAGGTCTGAAATGTTGAGCTTTCTGCCTCCCCCTGTGACTTCATTGCACTGACAAATTTGACCGGTATGACTTGCTCATGGTTTCATGAGAAGTCTGTGTCGGGGCAGGGAGTTCAGGTCTCTGAAATCCCAGACTAGTGTTTTAACTCTGAGGGATGAATATTTAAGGTTTCTGGAAAGTTCAGTCCTCTGTAGGGAATACACATTAAGGTGTCTGTTATACATATTGATTTTCAGAAGCTGGAACAAGTTTTTATCTTGATGACAGGAGTGATTTGTTTTGTCTATAACCACACAAAAGTTACTTCTGGCTAAGTCAGCCTGTTCTCTTCTATTACCTTTTGGCCTTGATGACCAATTTAAGCCAGTTTTGACAGATCATCTACAGTCTCAAAAGTAATTAAGTTTCTATAGGTTTCAAAAAGATCAGGAGTAGAGAAGAAAAAAGAAACGTTAGCAATGCCCCCATTGAGAGGGAGACTGTGTTTGAGCTTGACCTTTGCTAGACATCCAAAGTGTCACAGCAGGGGTAGTTTTTAAGACTTCCCTAATTGTGAGACAAGCTTCATGTGGGTGACACCGACAACAGAGAATGCAATCACAGGGCAGAAATCAGGTGGAAATCAGGCCTCATTTGTTGTCTCACTCGAGGAACTTCTTGTTGCCTTCAGCAGCAGCGAGCGGCATGGTTTCACCCATGCATTCCTAACCAGATTAGTTTATTATTTCCCCTGTGAGATCCTCAGCACTGGTGGCACCTCCATCTATTCCTCCTGACTGCTGTGACTGTAATCTAGTCTTTCTCAGACTAAAAGGCTGAAAACAAATTAAAATGATGAAGGTCTGGAAGGGGATCTAGGAGAAACTTACTGGCAGCTGATACTGAGAGGTCAGATTAAATGATTTAATAGTTCTCGGGCCTTAAGTTTCGTACATCTCTGGGAAGCCATGCTGGTTTCTGGAGCACAGAGCAGCTTTTATTAGATTACCATGGAGGCCAGATGCATAGCCCAGCTCCTTGCATGCAGACTGGTCTGTCTTGAAAAATAATGACTGTTTTGGGCATCTGAAATAGCAATTACTGATTGATTGACAAAATAATACAAAGCAAAATGAAATGTTGCAGCAACTGACCTTGCTGGGTCAAACTCCTAGCCTAAATCAGGGATCTTCTAAGTGACTAATTAAATCAAAACTGCATTTGTCTAAAGAAATAAATGCATAAAAACTATGATGATAAAGCCTGCTCTTGGCCACAATATTCCAATTACTGATATTATAATCTAGGAGGGTCAAATCCTATGTATCCCATCTCAAAAAATCTGCTCCCTCAACCTGCAAAGTCATCCTTAATGGATTTTGACATAGCTTTAATTGGCACAGCCCTTTTTTGTATAAGCTGCATCGCTTTAGATCAATTCGAACATTACAAATGTAATTGCAGAAAATATAAACAAAAGAGGCAGGAGAACTGATCAGTTCCAGATGACTGGGCCAGGAGGATTGCGATGAGCTCTTTCCAAAGTGTACTCCAATGCACTATTGGCACCATGTAGCCAGGGCTTTTATTCCACTAAGCATCTCCTTTTCCATTCCTCTCCTTGTCTTTCCCCACCACCAAGGTGAAAGTGAGCAGTTTTTCCACAGGGGACCTAAGATAATACCTAACTGAAAAGAATAAGGTAAAAAAAGACCAAAAGTCTGTCTATGAAATACACCAATGGTTACTAAAAATATAATTATATGTAATTAGCCATGCATATCAAGGTGGATAGTTTTCCAAAATTATTGAGAAATCTGGCTAGCTTCTCTGCAGGACACTCTCCATAGAGCTGTCTTTAGTAAGCACAACTAGTTACAGCAACTGCAGTGATATAAAGAGCATGTGCAGCTGCCTGGGATGCAGGGCATCATCTTAAACTTTCTGCAGTGCAAGACCATGTCTGAAAGATTTGTAAATGATTGTAAAGGCACAGGATGCATGCTTAATTGTCTCTCTGAATGGTGTCCTCTGATATCTGTATTGCTGAAAATCTAAGTTGCTGTGTGCCTAAATGATTATAACACTGAAAAAATGATATGAATCAGAACCCCAAATACTTTGCAAATTGTAGGATAAATCCTGGAATACACATACCTTTTGTATCAATTTCTTATTTAGATTAAACCCTTACTGACTTTACTTAGAGTTTTGTTTGAACAGGGGTTTCTACATATGTATATAGGATCCATTTCATTTACTATTGCAACACAGTTGTAACTTGCTGTTAATTGCCTCACACAGAATATAAGCCTGCTACAGCCACCAGTCATAAGACTGAGCTGTTGATATGCAAAGTTTTATCCATGTTCTTTAATAGTCATAAAGCTAAGCATGAATTTAAGTCTTTTAGAATATTAGTCCTTTAATATATGGTATGGAGGATCATAGTTCAGTTATAGAAGCCCTCAGTGAAGACAGTGACATTTGTTTTATAGCCAACTCTGGAAAGCAGCAGCTGTTTAAGACATATGGCAACGCCATCCAGCTATTTGGACTAGTAAGTGTGAGACCCCAAATGCAGTCTAATTCAGATGCCAGTCTGGAATTACCTGTATTTGAATTTGGCCAGGACACACTATTCTTGCAGAATGTTCCAAGTAATTTCTAAGGACAAGAGATCATTTTTGTTAGTGCTAGCTGAAAATTTTCAATCAAATTGGTTTTTTTTTCCCAGAAGATTGGGATTGTTCATTGAAAAAAAGATAAAAGGCCGTGAAGAGAAATATTTCTATTTGCAAATTGTGCTTCACTGACTCAAGTCCTCTTCTTTTTATAGGTAGGATTTTCCAATCAGATTGCATCTTCTGCAAAGTCTATGGCCTGGGCCTCTCATAGTGCCTCCCTGTGCTAACAGGAGATGTAAATGATGCAGCCTAACTAGACATACCGGTGCATGCAGGAAAAGGGGAGCTGAGGTACACATTCTCCTAAGGCATAACAGCAGTGTTTCCAAACCAAAATATTTTGGGTTTTTTTTTTCAGTTGAAATTTTCTCCTATATCCATTTTTACCAAAAACATTTTCAATGGAAGTTTGGGCAAATCTTAATTTTCTTTCCTTTTTTTTTTTCCCCTGATGAGCTTCATGTTTTATCTTCCAGACCAGAGGGACAGCTCATAAGTGCCTCAACACTACTTGGAGCTCTGGTTCTGCCCTCACTCAGATGACCTGAGCCATCCACCGACTCCCCTGTAGGCCCTGCATGTTCTCCAGCGGCCTGACCCTCTTAGCTTGCAAGTGCTGATAAGGTAACTGCCTGACAGTGTTTTACAGAAGTGATGTGGCTGATATTCTGAAAATACACAAATAAGAAAATTTGCAGTTCTGACTCCCTTTCATCTGGGTCTTTAATGCCTATGAATTTGTCTGTGATACTGTTATATGTATTAAGTACTGGTCTGAACTTGTTAAATCAGCCCCAAGAAACACACCTGTGATTTTCCATACATCAGTGTGAACTCTTCATAAAATATCATATTGTGTTTACTCCTTTTCTTTGTATAAGTCAAGTGATGTTGCATTGAAGTAACCGTCCTCATTGTAAAGCTGCAAGTATCTTTCTCTTAGGAATCTGCCTTTCTGATTTACATGAGGAAGAGAAAGGGATTTTGGTTTTGCAAATATAACGATACATGCTCTGCCTAATAAGCATTCTTCTTTGCCTAGCATTGCTCTAGTTTATGTTACGCCAAAATTGAAATGAAATGAGGAGCACAATGAGAACAGATAGTAAAACAACTCAAATTCAGGAAGAATCATTTACAGATAATCTACTTTCTTTTACTCTTAGTCAGTTTGTTTTTGAGGTACAGAATTAACCTTCAGGACCTAAATATAATATCACCTGATGTGTGGACAGAAACAAAATTCAACATATATATATATAAATGACAGCTGAGGTGTATACTAATCTGGCTCCTGGCTGTTAGGTGTTCAAGGTGCAAGAGGGAATAAGTGCTCAGAAGGATAAACATGGACTAAATCAGCAATTTTGAAATGCATTTTTCTCACAGTGACTGAGGGTTGGCCAAGCAGAGCAGGTAGAAGAGGCGGGTTCCTTGGGGAAGGTGCAAAGGAGACTGCACCAGCGAAATTCCCACTGGAGCCTATTTGTTTTTGTTGCTAGTAGTTATCATCCACCTGCAAAAGGCAAGAACAGAGCAGCTTTTTCCCTATTCCAAAAGCCTGAAGTAAAGACAATTGAGCTTGACTGCCTTGGAAACAAAGCAAGAAGAAGGGCTCTTGTCCAGCATGGCTGATAAAATGGGCAGGATCACTGTTATTTCTATTCTCATCCTCTGGGCAACCACACAGCAGGGAACGGGAAATGAAATTACAGGTGAGTAATGGAAATCCTGTCAGAGAACCATGGCTTTTATGTATGATAGCTTAGTTTGGATGTGACATATCTCTTTATTGGAAATAAAACAACCACGGTGACCTCTCTCTGGAGAGCTGGCAATGTCTCAAAAACCATTTAAGAATCCTCTATTGATAATTAAACAAACAAACAAACAAAAATCTAATCAAACCAAAACACATTTGGCCCCATCTCTTAGTCCTCAGGCAAAAGCCTTGTCATTTCCTTTTTGCCAGAAATGAATGAGTAGAATTGCTGCTTTATGTTCAATAATGTCCAGATTTTTATGGAAAAGCTTTTTAAACTTTAAACTTTTTTAACTTTTTGAGGAAAATATGTATTAGTATACCTGGGAAATTTCAGGAGATGCATAAAATGAGGTTGTGGATGACATATTGTTTAACTCTTGTCTATGGTATGGGTTGTAACTGGGAAAACCTAACCGAATTACTAAGTTGTAACTGCTAAATTAAATCATAACTTTTTCTTAATTTCTAGTTTAATTTATTTAGATGGGAAAAAATTGTGATTTCTGGCTGTTTTTTTCCTGTCTTTTTTAATTAAGTGGTTTTGCAAGTCTCAGTTAAAATACGAGACATTTTTTTAAAGCCTTGCAGATTTTTCTTGGTTATTTTGTCAAATTCACATTAAAAAAAGATATAGCTATAGAATGGGTGTCAGCAGAACCCCCCTTCTGCTGGCATTTGAAGTCAATGGCGTTGATTTTAAAAATAGTTTGGAAAACCTAGAAAACAAGTCCTTAATCTACATTTTTTTCATGTTTTGGAGCCTTTGCATTTTAAAGCTGAGTTTGAACCTTCCCTCTATGAGCCTGTTACTTTTGAGGTTACAGAAGTAAACTGCTATAGGTTATCTTTGAGGTTACATCAATGCAAGAGAGGGCCTTGTCTTTGACTCCTGCTGTGCTCAGATGAGAAAGGATTTTGCAGATTCAAACTAACAGTGGCATTCTGGCACTTGAAAAGCTCTTGTGAGGTTTCCAGAGTTGCAACTAAGTCTGTGGCATAAATACTTCCAAGCTTTTATTATTGCTGATTGTTTGACTATGCTCTCAGATACCAGGCCTGATCTGGGTTTGACCTTGAATTCTATGAAGAGTGCTTTAGGAGGCTTTCCTTTCAGCCTCTCCTATGAACATTTGTTTCTCTTAATAAAGTGTTTGCTTTAATTGGTTTTGCTGTTGCTTAGCATAATAAAATTTGTATTTTTCCTGCCAGTGCTGAAAGTGATTCCTAAGATAAAAACGTGAAGTTCAGAGATGACAGGCCCAAGGCCTAAAGTAGCACTACTAATGTTAGGTGGCTACCTTCTACTTTGCTATTGACCTCAGCTGCGTGTTGATGGAAAAACAGCCAGTGCAGTTTAATTCTGTTTGATAGTGCCATAATCCCACAAGTGGGGGTAATAAGAACTGAAAGCCAATTTGCTGAAGAGCCCAAAGTGATCTAAGCAATGTTGCTCAGGAAGAAACTGCTGTCAGTAAATAACTGAACTCCGTAAGTGTCAAAGCTCCCTTTAGACTAGGTGGGAGTGATGAATGATAGTAAGGTTTGTGGAGGTACTGCACCTTATCCTGTTGCCCTTAGTCTTGTCTCTTTTAGAGAAAGTATCTTTGTATCACCATAGCGATATATCAAATCTGCTCTTTTGGCTTTGGCAGCTTCATTCTATGCCTAGTATTGTTATTTAAGTATGAAATATGATTTCATATCTGCTCTGACAGCTGTAGTTTCTAATTATAAATTGTGTCTAATTCTATACCATTTTGCCCTTTGTTTCATACCTGTATTTGCATTGCACATTGCTGTAAAGCCTCAGCCAGTTCAGTTGACTGTGGAATTTTTACCTTTTCAGTGCGATGTCCTTGCTGTAGCCTCAACTCTGCATTGAGACGCGTATCTTTGACATTCTTCTTACTCGGTTGCTCTCTTTGAATTCCTGCATTGCTTTAGCTGTGCTATGATACAAGCTCTAGTGAAATGGAGGAATAATACTGACAAGGAGTCAGGCTATACAGTTCTCTCTTATAGCCTTACCCCATCCTAACGTGATTTCATACTTTAACACTCTAACTCCTTAATACTATACTTTTTCTTTCTTATTTCCATAGAACAAAAGTTGTCCTACTTCTCCCACCTTCCTTGATCACCAGCAGGTGCTTGTGTACATTCTTCAGATAAAGGCTAGATCCAAAATGATTTAGATACTGTTTCCATCCCCGTTTGGGTATTTAACCATTCAGGTCCAAAACTGTGGCCCAGCTTCTCAGCCCTTTCTCTTCCAGCCACAGCTTTAACCCTGGAAGCACCTATATTCCACCATTATCTTACTCTTTGGAAGCAATCAAGATTGGGAAGGACCCCGATATGCTTTTGTGCATGCTTCCAGGGCTGGCCTAGTCTGGATAGGGTGAAGCATTATTGTATCTATCTCACTTATATAAGCCTGATCAGGGTCCAGAAACAATTTTTTGTTTGTTTGTTTTTCCATGCCTACATGTCTAGAAGCATTTGCTGGGGTAGATATTCTCAGAGCGCTCCTAACAAGTACCAAGGGAATGCTTTACAAGATGCAATGATGGCTACCTGTTTTTTCTAAGGCACTGCCTTCCATTTTAGGTGAAATGGTAATTGATCAAATGAATTGAATATAAACAGCCTTTGACCTCTCATTTCTGATCTGGAACCTAGAGTTATTCTCTTACCCCTCTCCCAGAGTGATACCTTCAATACCAGGCATGGGGAGGCCAGCTTACTTTCTCTGGCTCACTTATGTCCTGCAGCTGGATACAGGTTTTTGTGATTCCTTTAACCCTCCATCCTGGCCATCAGGTTTCTCTTCTGTGTCAGGCAAGGTACAGGTTTGAGGCCCTCGACTTGAGAAAAGCCATGTCCCCACCTCCTGCTGCTCACACCTGTCTCCCTTGACTCTGTTCTTAATGAAAAAGCACAACCCTAGTGCTTTTTAATGACAGAAAAGCCTTTAGGCTGCTGTCTCTGGAGCTAGCCTCAGGGACCAGACACAGAGGTGCCCTTCCTGAGGTTGGGGAGGAGGAAAAAGCAGGCAGTGGGATTTCAGGATATGCCCTTATTCCCGATGTTCTCCTGCTGACCTGCTCTCAGCAGCAGCATGTGGTTCTCTGGGCCCTCCTGGGAGGTCTCTAGCTCTCCCTGCGCTCTCTGCAGCGTTCCTGGAAAGGTGCAGTGAGCACCGGCTGCTCCCTAAGGGCTGGGGAACTGGGAGCCAAGGGGAAACGGTGGCTGGGAGGGCTGGGGCCCCACCAGCTGGGGCCATCCTGCGGCACCCCAGCGAGGGAGCGGGGCAGGCCGGAGATCGTGGGCAGGCTCAACCAGGAGGTGAGATCACCAGGCAAGTTCGCGGTGACCAGGCAGCGCTGAGGCCAAGCTGGGAAGTCAATCGGCAGATCAGGGCCAGGAGCGGCACCAGTGGTCAGCAGGCACCTCTGTGGGGCCGGGCCAAGGCTGGGCTGGGTGGTCGCCCACAGTCGGGATTAGGCGGGGCCCATGGCCGGGCAGAGGCAGGGCCATGGTGGGGCTGGAGCTGGCACCGCTGCAGCATCGTGGGGCACCGACTGATGGCCCCAGCTGGGCTGAGAGGGGGCTGGGGCTGGGTGGGAGGAGGCCTGGGGTGGAAGAACAGGGACAGCAAGGGCTGCTGGGGCCCCCAGGGCCTGACAGCCCCTTGGCATCTAACGCTGCCTTTTGCCCCAGGACAGAGGGTGCTCAGCACAACTGCCTGCAGCCAGAGCAAGGTGCAGCGTGGGCCACCGGTATGGTTGCCCCAGGGCGAGGGGGCACCTCACCCACACCCTGCACCCACATGGGGCCCTGTGGCCTCAGGACTGCTCAGCAGTGCCTGTGGGAACAGAGCCAGGGTCTGGGTGGAAACAGGAAAGGGCAGGGTGTGTGGAGCTCTGTGGCTGCAGGAGCATGTGCTCTGGGGCTGGTGCAAGTGGGAGATATTAGCACCCCTTTACCTAGGAAATTGGGGGATACTAATGGATAACGGGGAAAGGCTGAAGTCCACAAGTGCTTGCCATGTTGCATCCACTGCTTTCGGATCCAAATCTATTTTCCATCTTGGCCTTTTGAACTTCTAAGGAAGGGGATGTCTTTCAGGCTCTTCTTATTCAAACAGTTGCTAAGATTAAGGCTGGAGGAAGACCTTTTAGGTCACTCAGCTGAGCCGACTTCAGGACCCTGTTGTGGCCTATGGTATTTGTCCTTGTACTACAAAATGGATTTTCCTGTCCAAAGCTCTTTATATCAGTCCTGTTCAAATTCTGCCTATATCTTTTATTTAACTGGAAATGAAAGCACTTGATTCCCAAGAATCTGATTTTTTAAAATTATTTTGTACATATTTCATCTTCTCTGATTCCCTAAGCTGTAAATATTTTAATTGTGTGTTTGTTGTGTATACTACATTAACTTCAGTCTATCTGTTGACTGGTTCTAGTCCCTAAGAGCTCTCAAAAATAACAATCTTGCCTTAGCTGAATTCCTGCATCTGCTTCACGTTTATCCTTATTGCAGTTCCTTTTGCTTCATCTAAAGGACAGCATAGACCTTTTTAATTCTATTCCATCTCTTTCCTGAATGGGATACAGGGTGACTCAGCCCCTCCGGCTTGTATAATACCTCTTCAGGAGATAAACTGTTGTCGGTGACATGATCGTAGGTTGCTCACTGCTCATTCTTTTACTCTACCTGTTTGTTTATTTGTTTGTTTAACTGCTCCTGAGCAAGTACTTTCAGTTTTGTTACATGCTTTATTTAAAACTAGTTTGCTCTATGTTAAATCTACCTTCATCATTGCTGGTTTCAGAGCTTAGAAATTGAGTCTCATTCTCAGACCTGCATAAAATTATGTAGTTAATGAGCTTATCACTGATTTCATTTAAACTGAAGTCAATGAACCATAGCAGCTCTCAGAGGATCTGATCTAACATTGCCTATTACAAATGTAGCTGGGCAAAACAGAAGCTCCAAGAATACCTTTTTTGTCAGACACCTGAAAGTGCTCCCCAATGATGTCTGACTACCCAATTTTAGCCTACAGTAATGTCTGAAGGATGTCTTCTTCCAAACATCTACTGTGACTCCTCTGCCTCTAAGTCACTCATCCTTTGTTCCATTTATAGTCAGTGGAGAAAGACAGGCACTTCGATGGCCTGAGCCTGGGGTGGACATCTGAAATACTTGGATGACTCTGACTTAGAAGTGCCTATTCCTCTCTACTCTTTATAGAGACCATTTAGGCTGCTGAACTTAGATACAGATGACTATGTGGTAGATAGCTGAAGTAGTGAATATAAACTCGACTTCTCTTGTCCCTAACTAAAAATATAGTATGCTTTTTTCCCCCCAATTTTTGTGCTTTGAGGAATACCCTTCCTCAGATAACTCTAGAAGCTCTTAGTCCTTGAGCACGTATCTGAAGTTTGGAGCATGTTTATTAATTTCCTTTACACTTATTTGAATTAAATTGCCCTTTTTATGCTTTATACATGAAGGCACTGAGAACTATTTGAATTTTCTGCCAGTCTTTATCCTTTTATGACTGAAATCATGCATATGACGAGCAGTCACTACTAATTTTTTCTCCTGTCCGTTTTCTGAAGTGATATTCTTCCTAACATCAGCTTTCCTGGAAATCATTCATTCTTGTTGGTTTTGTGCTGCTATCTCATAACAGTTTTTTTAACTAGACACTGCAGGGACCTTATGCTGTGGGATGAAAAGTTAGTGCTGATCACTTTCTTTTCTGCTTTTTTCCCCCCAGAAAAAGGTCTCTCTTTGCTAAGCTATCATCTGTGCAACTATAGCCTGACCAGAAATGTGTTTAAAATGGTTGCCTATCAAAAGTCCTATGAGAAAAGTATTTCCTGTGGAGGATGGATTCCATGGATGGTTTGTCCCCGGACGTACTATAAAACGCAGTATCACACTGTTGAAGTCCCTGAGACCACGAATCTTACAGATTGCTGTGAAGGATATGAACAAGTTGGACTCTACTGCTCTTTGGGTAAGTCTTAGTCAGATTAATAGTTGAAATAAGTGCTTCTTCTGGGAGGTGATTCACTTAAACTGAGACTGAGGTTTAATACAGTTCTGGGCAATAGGGGAAATCAGTGAGTCTGCAAAAAAACTACAGTAGACTTGGTCCAAAATGTTAAGGTGTAGACATGAAAGACTAATGCTCCTGATTCACAGGACTCTGCCTGTTTGTCACCCTTTCTCACAAATTCACCAGAAAATCAAAGTTCTAGGTGAGCATGAGGAAGGCTTTTACTTGTTTCCCATATGAGAGCTCATTCCTTTTCCTGGTTCAGTCCAATACGTGGGGCCAAGTGGAGTGACTCGCATAGCCTTGCGTGGTTCTGTGTCTGGTCTGGGTGAGGTTGCATTTCTAGTAAGAGCTTGATTTGGAGCAGGGTCAGTTTCTGGACTGCTCCCCTAGCTTGGGTGTTGAGTTCAAACAACTCATTGTCTCAGTGCAAATTGGTACCATACACTTTCCTATCAAAACTATATCAGGGCCCATTTTCTCAGGGCTTCCTTGGTTACCCAAAGCCATGTTTACATGAAGGACTAGAAACTGGTGAACCCTTTAGCAGATCTGATCTAACTTTTGAGCTTTTGACAAGACTCCTTACTCAGGAAAAGGTAATAATTTTTGACTCGAGCTGGAACTTTTTTCCGCTTCCCCCATCAGGGCTATATGTTGCCAACAATCGTTTCTTAATTTTAGCACAATTCCTGAGAGTCACAAGTAGAAGTGATTCCTTGGGGAAAATGGCTGAAATCCTCCAAGGGCCCTCTGGTAGGTTCCTATGACAAAGTCCCTCTGGCTATTGGTTTGCTGAGGAAGGTGCTTTAGTATAAGCCAACGTTTTTCCAGTAGAAGTAAAATGGTGCAAAAGGTTTGCATGAGTCCTTTTTGGCAAAAGAGAAGTTTATTTTGCTTTAAGTCCTTTAAGAATATCTGTAATCAAGTAAAAATCATGCTTGAAAAAGATTGTTCAGGTAGCATTTTGTGGTGGATTGTCTGTATTTGTTTCAGAAGATGATTCAAGTTATATTCATGCAACCTTCTTTTATGGACAAAACCATATGCTTTTAAGCTAAACAGGCATCCTGGGTTAGCTGGGTAAGCACTGGATGGTTCCAGCATCCAGAAAAATTCTGTAGGACAGAATTTTGTCTCATATTTTCAGTATGACATTGCATTTTCTCCATTTCCCCTTTTCAAGTTATGGTCCTAGGAATTTACATAGTATCAGCAATGTAACTAACGATCAAAAAGGAAAGGTCCTATTGCAGCCCTAGCCCTGCCTTTGGGTCATATGACTTGAGTGACTCCTTTCTATGGGAATGTCCCCAAAGCTGCTCCTGCATCAGATCACATAACATGACATGAGCGGGTATGAGCCATATATCTTGTCATGTGATCTGTCAAGAAGAATGTGTTCATCCTACTCTCAAGTTGCTTCAGTGTATTAGAAAATGAACCTCCAAACAACTTTTCCGAGTTGTTTTCTCAGTAATTGCTAATAGAATATTGTTTTAGGAGGAAAAAGCTTTTAACAGGAAGGCTGAAGCACAGAAGTAGTCATTGTTTTTTATTTGTTTTTAAAATGATTTGGTAGGGAAAAAGAATAAAAGCATAATTAGGCATACATCATCCCTCATTTTTTGTTTCCTGCTATTGTTTTGTTTCTGTGGCTGTTGCTAAATGTCAACCAGGGCAAAATTTGACCTGCAGGTTACAGTATTTCCAGGTAGTCTTGTCAGACTCACAAAAGACTGACTATTGATAATACGTATTTTTCAAGCAGCAGTTCCAGGTTGGTGAAAATCTCCAGGGGATCTAATTCATGTTCAATAGTCACTTCAGTAAGATCTTTTAATATACATGCATGTGTGCACATTTGCACTATAAATAAATCAATCAAATGGCAAGGCTGAGAAGCAGTTGGAGAAAATTGCTTTTTTAATTCTGTAGCACAAGAGAATATCCGTGGCAGCCAAATGTTGAAGAGTGACTAGCAAGTTATGGTTTTCTGTTTGAATGAGAAACTCCATGCTTGGTTACACATAAAAAAATTTTTTTGCTAGTATAATTATATGCATTTTAGAAGCATCTCTAGCAAATATGGAAGCTTGAGAGGTGTCTATGAGTTTATTTCATCCAGTACTAAAAGTCTCCTGCAAAGCTTAGCTATGGAATTTCGAGTTCAATTTGCCACATTGTTGATATGCACTCTGGGCAGGTTTGTCCATGAAATACTGTGATCATCCTGACTCTTTTCCTGTCAAACTTAATTTGGGAATAATTTAAACCATCAAAGGATTTGTATGGTTTCTAGGTGATTTCTCTGTTTAGATTATTCCGGTATCTTTGCTTTTCAGGGCATTAGTCATAAATTCTGTGAATAGTAATGCACTGTCTAGACACAGTCTTAAATAAATGATGAAAAGAGGAAACTGGAACTGCTGAAATTACTGCGTGGTGTGCTGTTGAACTACTGTTATTTTCGTCTTGATGTTATCCATGCTGGCGTTCTCTCCATCGTACTAGGAGGTGAAAGGTCAGCATGACCTTTCACAATAACCTGTTTCTGGCCACTTCCCCACCTTTTCTTCTTGGAAGGAATCATTTACCCCTGCTTGGGATATGACAGGCCCTGCTTTTCTTATTTCTTTACTGTTGGGGCACAAATACCTATATCATTAGTCAAGTTACTCTAGTATTTCCCACTAGTTGCCTGTTGATCCATTAAGATAGTTTTATACACACACAGACACAGAGAGAAGGTACTTTAACTTTTTTAAATTCAGATTGCAAAGTCAAGTATCTAAAAGTTAGGAAATGCTAGGGTTAATTCTAAAGTTAGAATTAAATAAATACAATTTTTGTTCACTCTCTGTGCCTATGCATGCACGTTTTTGTTTGTTTTTTTTTTAATTACCTGTTCCTCTGCTGCCTTGCCCCAAGAACCACGTTCCCATGTCATGCTCAGAGATGATGGAAGCCCTTCTAATGAGCTTCCCAGCGGTGCATCACTCTGGCCTCTGTGTTCGCTCTGTGGTTGAGTGCTCTGCTAAGCCTCTCTCTGAATAGAGAATTATTTATCACCTCTTGAGGTAAATCCTGGAGTGATTCACAAACAGTATTTATCTTCATGAAGCCTGTGTGAAGGAAGGGAGGTTCTCTGTCTTACAGCTGAGGAACTGAGCTGCAGAGCAATTCAGATCAAATAATTTTGTGTGGCCTCTTTGAGACATCTAGGGTATGATCTTTCTTCAGGGCACTTAGTGCTGCCTTTAACAACTGTACGTGTTTGGAGTGTAGAGCCCAGTGTCTTCGATGGTGACTATAAGGAATCCCACATTTGCTAAGCAGATGCCAGGGCTGCAGGTCAGGTTCCCAGGGCTGCAGGTCAGGTTCCCAGGGCTGCAGGTCAGGTTCCCAGAGCCTGCAAAACCCATGTATCTGAAAGGTTGTTATGAGTTTTTTGTAAGTGACTTTCTCAGCATCTTGCAGGAATTCTTTTAGGCAGAGACAGAGTCCAATTCTCCAGGCTAGTTTTCCATTGCCTGAATCAGTAAGATGGTTACTTCTCTTCTTGTTGGCTCATTTGCCACCCACCTTCCATATTACTGCGTAAGATGAAACAGGAGAGCTGCAGGCAAGAGGCTCCTTCCTTATTTACTTTTCTACCATCTATCCCTGTTTGATCCCCAGCCAGGGAACAAAAGAGTGTGTGATGAAGGCTGGTGCTGGCATATGTATACAAAAAGGTTGAAATAAGAACAACTTTAATCCTGAAATTCGTTAATTTGAGAGCACTTGATTTGAAAAGTTAAGACCACTCTTCAATCAGAGTATTTTTTGTGTGTAAAACTTTCTAAGGTTTTCAGAAAACCAACTGTAAGGTGAAAAAGCAGCACAGACTGTTTTTGTGTTTCAAAGGCCATGTAGCTCCGTTGTCCAATAGCTGCATCCTTGCCAAATTTCAGCCCTTGGCTCCTGAATGTGTTCTGGTGAATAATATGACTTTTCATAGGAAAGGGCAGTAAGTATTTTGTCAGACACTGAACCAGCACATCCTGACTCTGCCCTCCATTCCGATTAAGCCCTGGATGGACCCTAAGGATGGAGAATTTCCATCGGAGCCTCAAAACAGGGTCCTATAACAAAAACTACCAGACTGTCTTTGTAACAGACTTTGCCAGAAGCTTATTCTATAATATCATAGGTTTGCTTCCACCTTCTGATGCCTAAGACAAATGCAGGCTTTTCATCCTTAGCTGTGCTGCACCCTTTGGGTGAAAACTGACTGCTCCGGGTGCAAGGAGAGAGAGGAAGGGAGGTTACTGCTGAACAAATTGTATCCCCTAGCATCTACCTCCTAGGAGATCCCCCAGTTTTGTGGTCTCAGCACACACTGCGGCTGTTGTATTGATAGGCTTGTAACTGAGCTTTTGGTTGCTAGGCAGTGAGTACTGCATTTCTACTTCTCTAAGTTTATGCAAATAATGAAGGAGAAAAATCTATGCTTTATCTGACTGATGGAGGTGTTTGCCAGCTTGCTCCCTGATGCTTACAATGTTACTTGGCAGATGGCTTAGCTCTGGGTGACTGTCCCCAAGATGATCGAGGTGGAGAGCCTGAATTGAATTTCAAAGTGCATCTGGTATGATGAGGCAGAAATGTGATGTGAATCCTTCCCTGTTTCCGCTGATGTAAAAATGATGACCTTTAGGTTTTAGATAAATGGGTAGTGCGGCACTCGGCCAGGATTCAATAGTGTTTTCTGAGATTGCGCGTGACTCTTAAATTCTTTATATCACAGTTCAACATGCTAAAAAAAAAAAAAAAAACAAGACTTGTGTGCAAAAAACTACTTTGAACCTCAAACCTGCTTGAACTGAATCTTGGAGCTGGAGGGGTTTGCATGCCTGAGTCCAGCTTACCAGAATTCACTTAGTTTGAATAGTAAGGTATATTTGTGAGAGGTCCCCCGGTGCCAGTCTCTGTGCAAGGTCCCAGTGCGAGAGGCTCCCTGGCTCAGAGAGTTGCCAGAGGCGGTAGGCAGAGGGTTAATTTCTCAGCCTTTTCCCCAGCATCAGGTGGAAGCAAACTGGTTAAGCAATTTGCCAAGGGACATGAAGCTGGTCTGTTGCAGAACTGGGAACTGGCCTTGCAGTCTGAGCACAGAGCCCTGCTCACACAGCCTGTCACCCTGGCAAGCCTCCTGCCTCCAAACCTGCCTCCCTCTGTGGGAGGTTAACATGGAGCAACTGCACGAGCCTGGGAATGTGTAGAAGAATCATTCAGGGGTGACTAAGGCTATATCGCAAATTATTGGAGCTTTAGACTAGAAATCAGGAAGAGATTTCTAGCAGTAGGACCCGTTTCAGAGAATGATCTGCAGTGCCAGCCCCTAAGACACTTCCCAAGGTGCCTGAGCCAAAAGCAGAGGTTGCTGGTCCGTGCTGGCAAGCAGAACAGGTGTGGAGACTTGCTGGACTCAGAAGTAACTTCAGTTAAATTGTACAAGGTTGGGCTTTTTTGTTTTGTTTTAGCCTGTCACTACAGACCTGGGTCTATGATGCAAAATGAACATTAGGTAGCAGGGTAAATCCTGCAAGATGTAAGGGAGTCAGCCTTTCATCAGGCCTGGGGGGCGCTCCTTATTCACTGTCAAAGGCTCTTGTGTGTCTAATGCTAACTCTACTTGAGTGATGCTCACAGCCCTGTTAAAGGGTGTGCTCATTGACTGTATACACCCAAAATATAAGCATGGAGCATACCAAATATAATAGAAAATATAGAAAATAGTGTGGGAAAGGCACTGACCCATGTATTCTGGGTCCAAATCTTTAAAATTTCATGTACAAATAAAACGCCTGCTGCTGAGAGGTCTTATCTCAGTGCCTTCACTGGTCTCCAGCTTGTGGGTTCTGGCAGGTTTTCCAGCAGAATTGTGGACCCCCATCACTAAATTAAGCTTGCTTTTCTTAACTACCCTTCAGAGAACCTTAACAAGTAGACCATGGACCCCGAGGAAGACACAAAGATAGGCTCAAAATCACTGATTGCAGTGGACTATCTCTTTACGCAAATATGACTGCATGCCCATTTGCAGAAATGGCTGCAAATTCTGTGTGCTGAGTTTTGCATGCTTAATTTTGAGCTTGATCCCTGGGTTGTAAATTGAATTGGGGATTTGCAGTACTAAAAATGAGATCTGTTACAGAGTTTGCTAAAAAGCCAAGGCTCTCTGCAGTAGACTCCAGTCTACTGTGGATTAGCAGAGAGGGGACCGGAAATGTGCATGTGCCAGCACATTACATAATTTAGTTTAAATCTTGACTAATCGAGACCATTTGCCTGTTTGAGAAGGTTACTTTGCTGAGGCAAAAAATCATAGATTCAATATTCCCTTCCATTTCTCATTTACTTTTATTCAGAGTCTTGGAATAACAGAAATTGAAACCCTGTGGAAACTGGCATTTCATGATAGATTTGTAGTTTGCTCTAGGTTTTTATAGACCTTACATTTGCAGTTGACTTTATTATGAGAAATGTCTTTCTCCATTACAACCTGTTTCTATAGCAAGAATCATCTTCATTTTTCTCCTGGCTGACTTAATTGCCTGGTAAATAGATTGAGAGTTTATAAGACCAAAGAGCTGTAGGTACCAAATGAATGGAAAAGAGAAGAAAAATTTTTATGCCAGTTGGAAAGAATAGAGCTGAGCATTACTTGGAGCTATATTTGAGAGTGTGGGTGAAGGTGATGTTTGTAGAACTTAAATATATTTTTTCTTTTCCTCTGGAGAAGATTAGGTGTTGGCGTTGAGCCAGGACCACTGTTTACAGTTGGTTCGGGAAGCAGAAACCACCTGTCTTAGCTACCCTTTCTCCAGGGTTGTCAGCCATGGGTTAGCAATCTCACGGGATGCATGGCTGATACCGAGTGGATGCTGTCAGGTTAAAGACCATGAGCTAAATTCTGCCCTCCTGTCCTTGTGTGTAACCCATTTAACTGTAACTGAGAACAGCATTTATCTCAGTTCTCGTGTAACATCTTTGATTATTTATTATAACTAAAGGTTAACTTTTTTGAAACAAAAGGTTAAAGAAAATCTCCTGAATTCTAGCTTAGATATTACTTGTTTGCTTTGATCATTATATTTTATTTGGATTAGTCATAGCTGACATCAGGTACATTTTCTGATTTTCTGAATTTTGCAGTGCTTCAATTTCTCCATATTTAGAAACTATATATATATATATATATATATATGTTTTTATACACACACACACACACACACACACGCACACACACACATTTATGGAAAATTATAAGTTCAAAATTTCTGTAACGGAACTGTCATGAACAAGAGAAAATTCTGATAACATTTACACTTTTGAAATGAAATAGTGGTTGCTGTTTTCTCCCCATGAAAACCTCAGAACAGACATACTTTTAGAATGAGGAGGAGGTGTTTGTTATAAATTCAACATTACAGTTTTACGGAAACAATGTTCTATATTTTTGCTCTCAGAAATGTTTTTGTTACTTAGCACTCAATAGATCCAGTATATTTGCCTCAAGACCTGGTCTTTGTCCAACGGAGAATATGGAAACATCTGATTATCCTTGCACGTTTGACGCTGAATGTCCAGGGCTTAAAAAATGCTGCAACTCATCCAAAGGAGCAGGCTGTGTGGATCCAGTGCCAGAGGGTATGCTATTGATAAATTCAAAACTGCTTCTAATACAAAAATATGCTTTATTTTTGCTTCTGAGGATGGGAGTGGGCAGAACAACTGTTACCATAGCTCTTCATAAAACAAATATAGAAATCTGTTTTGGATCAGTTCCAGGATATTCAGTTTCAATATTTGAATCTGCGAGCCCTGAATAGCAGGTGCTACAGGTCCAGTGGACTTTGCTCAAGTTCTTCTAGCTAGTGGTGCTGTCTCAGCATGTAGTAAACATAGCAGTAGCTGATGGTTTTATTTGGGCCCTTCAAAATTTTGAATTTAAACCTGGCTTCAGTTTCTCAGGGCCTTCTTATAGCTCTGAACTGAGATATCAGACCTCAGATGATTTGACTGTTTAATTTTGTTAATTTCAGAAAGAATATTCTGGTACAATGTGACAGTGCTTGTTAAAATGGATTTTAGTGAATTAATCAGAGTGGATCCCCACCTTTTGAATCATTCACGCCTGTTACACTCCATGGTATGTACAAAAATGTTCTTGTGTGTTGCTCATTTCATCAGCATTTCTGTTACTCAGTAACCACTAATGGCTTTGGTTTGGAAAGGATCTCATAGTCCTCTGTGCAGGGCATAATCTTCTACCTAGTTGCTCCCCCGTTGTTCTGTGAGATAATTGTTTTTGGCCCTAATATATTCCTAATAACTGAATGTCAACTTCATCCTCAAGAACCTCAAGTAATGTGGATTTAACATCTTCTTTAGTAAATTTTTCAGGTCTCTGCCAAGGGGAATTTAAAGTTTTCACACTCTAAAATATATTTTTTTCTCCTGCTTAAGTGATTCCTGCTTCAGCTCAGTTCAGTTCTAGGTCTGTGACAGTCAGACTGGGTTGGGGTTTCAAGACCTGCAAAGTGTGATGTTTTCCAATAAGGAGTTTTGAGTTGAACTTTTCAAGAGACAAATCTGATCTATGAAATAGGGATCTACATGCAAGGTGGATTGTGCAAGGCTAGAAGTTTCTCTGTCAAAATCTAGGAATATGGCATGGGACTGTCTCTGGATCAAGGGTATTTCAGTTTCATTCTTACAATAGCAAGCAGTGCTCTGTGAGACAACAGGGTATTTCTTTTTCTGTAGGACCAAGGCTCTGCCTCGTGCATGGATTAGCAGTGACCATGGTAACTGTGTGTGTATAGTCACATTACAGCAGCACGATATGTATCTCGGTATCCCAGCTACAACAGATAAGAAGAGGCTGAGGCAAGCATCTCTAAAGGATGGTCTGTCTACAGGAAGAACCAGGCTACAGACTAAGGCAGTGTTCAGACAGGGTGGCTTTTTCTGTCCATAGAGTGGTATTTAGGAACTGGATTGATGAACTAGGACAAAGACACCAAACCATAAACTTGAAGCATTTTCCTAGTACATGTCACCATTTCATGGAGAAAACCAGGCTTTGATGTGGTCCCTGAAAGGTACCTAAAAGGGAAGTTCCCTATTACCCTTCTCTTTCATTTCTGCTCCTCCCCAGTTTCCAACTGGGAGTGAGCAAGTAGCAAAGGATACCCCTCTCCCACCATAGATGGGCAGGAGAACAGAAATGATAGTAGTAACATAGAGATTTTGTATGAATTTAGTTCTTCCTCCTGCCTAAATTCCTCTTCTCCATGTACTAAAAAAAACAGAAGCCCTGGTCCTGTCCTGTTGGGGTAAGGAGTAGAGGGCAATGATCTACCAGGACTTACCTATCTTGGTCTCAATGAAGCTATGGCAAAAAGTCAAGCACTCAAAAGAAAACACAAAAAGGAGGCTTTGTAAGGAACCTTTTCTCAAAAGAATGTCTTCCAGGCCCTGTCTGCTCCAATGACTCCTCTTTCAATGCTCAGCTGGTCTCAGTGTCACCTGTCTGATTTGTGACTTGTGGTTATGAGGACTTAATCAGTCCCACTGTCTCTCTCTGTAGCTCTTAGTTTCAGTCTCCTTGCTCAGTCTGTTGCTTTTTTCCCCCCTCCTTTTTTTTGTTTTAATATTCCTTTTGCCAGCACTAGGATTTTTCTCCCTCCCTGTAGCTCTCATTGCTTCATCTACATTCTGTTCTCAGGCCACTCCTTTCTTCTTTTTGGGTCTATCTCTTATTCCTTGTGTCCCCATCAGTGCACCTTCCCCATTATATTCCCTGAACACCAGTTAAAGCAACAAGGGGAAAGGCAATGCTCTGCATTCACAGCTCTGTTGCTTGCTCTCAGGACAACACAGCTGAGGACTGAAATTGTAAGGAGAGTTCTAAGGAGTCACTGGAAAAGCTGAGTTACTCTGTCTGGTTCAGAGCTCTTAGAGGCTGAAGCATGCTTGGAGGCGATGGACAGAAATCTAATTTTTCAGTGCATTTGAACTTGGACAAATGTGGTCACATTTTCCTAGTAAGAAGAAAACCCACAATCCTAATGCAAGTCAGTCTGCACATATGCCAAATGGCAAGTAGTTCTTCCTAAACAGGCAGGTGATGGTAGAGTTTCTTCTGCATAATGTCTCTGGAATTCTCTTTATTGACTTTTCATAGGTCCTAATTCTTAGGAACTACTGAATTATTTCATCTGAAGCCTTCAACAACCAGAAGGAAAAAAAATCAGCCTGAGGCTGACTCTTACCCTGGAAAACTTTACTTCTCCTGGCCAAACTATGGCAAAGTTAAAGGACCCTTTCCAGTTGCTTAAAGTAGGAAGTGTTGGACAGCTTTATTAGAGGTGCACAAAGAGCCTGTCTAAAGTATATTCTGCCCATTGAGATTTTGCTGTTTAAGCATTACATGCCAAAGAGAACATTTCCATATCTTTCTGGGTTACATGCTCTCAAAGCGTTTGAGATCTGACATTGCAGCTCCTCCACATGTTCTGTGGTTTGGCATTACTGTGCTGTAACTCTTTTGTGAAATGCGATAATAAGAAGAGCTCTCCTTGCATAAATACAGACCTAGTTTGCTAAGATTTCTGAATCGGTGCTTTCTGCACTCAGTTTATAATGGTAATCATTGCATAGATTATGCCTCATTGGCATGCAGTTGTACTGGTAAAGAAATGAGATACTGAAGTGTTTGTTCACCTGTTTTCCAGATTACTGGAGCGTTACAGCCCTTGAATGCCTCTGTGTATCATATCCAGAGTAACAATGCAGAAATATATGCTGGGACAGTGGCCTCTCAGGTTCTCACTGGATTGCATCAACCAGCTCCACTAGTGGATATTTCTTCTTCCTTGAAGGACATTGTGAAGCGTGTGTATGAAGTGATTGACACAGATGTGCAAGGTTGCTATTTACTATAATCCTGTCCTTGGAGGAAGCCTTTTTATCCCTCTTCACTTGGGATTTTATCTGTATGACTGTCCATTGGCTTTCAGAAATTTAGTGTGTCAAATCTTGTAAACTTTGAAAATATGGCCCTAAATTATGCATTATAAGATGAGTAGATGGGTGTAGTTAGTAATTATTTTGGAGTGAATAATTTGGAGGGGAATAGTCCTGCTTCCTGAATTAAATTTATTTTCTCCTAATAGCATAGCCCACCTTTGTATTGAAAAGCAAAGGGGGTTCAAGTCTGTGGCACAATCACTGGTTATTTTAAGCAGAAGAGGCTCTTAACAAAGGTGTTTGAGGTATTCTTAGGAAGCAGATATACTCTATTTGTGTAGACTTGTGTTATTTCCAGAAGCTTGCATGAAACACTGAGTATTTATAGTCTGTTAATTACTATTGTGTATTTAAATTTTAGGTAAATACTTAGTCGATTTAAATAGATTTAATCTACTTTTTTGCTGCATATTTGTTTGAACATTTCCACTCCTGAAATGCCTCAACAGCACTGTTTGTCATCACTTCTTACTCTGTGTTTATTTTTGAAAACTCAGTGTAACTTTCAGTGAAACCGCTGGGTAGATCTGCCTTCCCCTGCTTCTCATTTTGCTTGGGTTTGGATGACACCCTGGAACTGCAAGAGAGGGCTGCCACTATTACCATTTTATTCCAAAGAATCTGAGCAAAAAAGTGACAGTTATAACTGAATCAGGGCTTGTTTCAGGAAAGGGCAACTTTCTGATTTCATTGCACCCGTGTGGATCTGGAGTTGTTTCAACAAAGTTACTGCAGATTTTCACTAAATTTATCATATCCAGAGTCTGATTGACATGCGTTGCAAATCAATCTCGATGTTGCTATCAAGATCTGTGTAAAATGTATTCTTCTTCTTAGATGTCAATGAATGTTCCTATGCCGAATTCAATGCTTGTCCTAAGAGAGACACCTGTGTAAATCTGGAGGGTTATTACAGTTGCAACCCTGAGCATGAACATGCTGATGTCAGCCCTCACCAGATGAACACAAGAAAGGAAGGTAAGAAATGTAGGCCTCATCTTGAAAATACTGAGGTTGCTTCTGTGGAACTTTGGTCTAGTGCAGGAGCTGCCTGAGAGGCAAGGATTTCTGGAATACAGAGCGGTCCATATCCTCCTTTTGGCAAAAGGTGCCATCGGAGCTAGCTGTTAGCTGCTTCTGATTGAAACATGGTGTGTGTATTTATCTCACAGTCCCAGACTGTCTCCCATATCTCACCCTCAGCTGTCCTTATCCACCTGCCAAAATCTCTCTAGCTTCAGACCTTGACTTCTTCTCAGAGCAAGTCATTCATAGTCAGTACACTGCCCCAGCGGCCTGGGGAAATATGATTAATGACATTATGCATACATAAAGTCTCCTTCCGTTTTGACTGCATGACTACAGCCTGAACTCAGTGGTTGTATAATATCACCTTGAGCTGCTGAACTGTTGCTGAGTTCCCTTCTGGAGGCAGCTGGAGTTTAGCAGTGGGTGAAATGATTCTTTGCAAAGTCCAGCAAAGTATGTAGGCATGTGCTTACAGTCCACAGACATCAATGGGCCTGCTAACAGGCTTACAGATTATGAGATGAATAAATGTTTGCAGATTCAGTGCTTTAGTTCAAAAACAATTTTACAGTCCCTTAGTCTCAAATATGAAGATAATGTATTATCATTATACTTATGTGATAATACATCCATTTTCATTTGTATTTATATTACTTCTATTGCTTCTTTTCAGCTGCTGAAAATGTGAATGATATTACTTTGGATTTGCTTTATTAGGAATGCTTTACTGTTTCTCCCTTAGGCATAGTAGCATCTATTCCAAGTGCAGCGTTGGATCCCATTAACACTGGCAATAGCTCTCAGTCTATAAGTAATTCAACTTTCTTGTCCATGACTAACCAATCTGCTGAGGCTGGATGCTGTAAGTAACCTTGGATTTGAGTGAATATTGTCTTGCTTTTAATTCAGCACCTCTTTGATCCCTTTTTCCTGAGGCTGGTTGAGCTATGGGAGGATGTTCACAAAAGCTGATGATAGTTTTGGAGTGAATCTCCACCTATGGAAATGGAAAGAAAGAGGGTCCCCCAGTGGGAGATTCAAATCGGGAGCTGTAGTGCTGTGAATGGACCACTAGAAAAGGCCCTGTTATCCCAGTGGTTACTGAAGGAAGCTGGCCTCCTTGAAGTGGGGTGTCTGCGCTTGATTTCTTGAGCCACTTCTGCCTGGTGAGCAGTTCAAGCACAGCTCCTGTTGTAGGATTTGTGTTGGATAATCCAAAGCCTCCAACACAAGGAAGAATTCTAGCGAGGGCTGCACGAGGTGCATACCACAGTCCTGCCTCTGGACCCAGCTGAGTGTTCATCCCTGGTTGGTCCTGGAACAATGTAAGGGAGGATCCAGTCCCGACTGCAAGAGATCCTCCTGGCCATGGCCACCAGGATGCAGACCTTTTGCCTCTGAGTCCACAAAAATGTTGATGGGGTACTTGTTCAGCCAAGAGGGCTGGCCACAGCCACCCTACGCTGGAGTTAATGTTTGTGAATGAATATTCTCTCTGCGTGAATATTCTCTTTGCGTTGTATTATAGCTGTCTGAGGGACCATGATAAGAACAAAAACAAACCCCAATAGATTTGTCTTTATATTGGTGACTTCAGTCCTTTCAGGCAAGAGTTATCACAATCCTTTTAAGAACATTCTGTTCTTCTTTAGGGAGGAAATAGCTTTAAAGAGTTCTTTGCCTAGTTCACTGAGACAGGCTGGATGTTCTTGATCTTCATCTTTATCCACAATTTCTGATCCAATTTGATGCTAAAGGAATTAAACTGAAGTCTCCCTAGAGCAGGGCAGTATGGCTTTGGGGTGGTCTGGCAGGAGGCCTGGAAAAAACTCTGTCCCATTAAAATAATTTAAGAAAACAACCCTTTTTCTCAGGCTGTTAGTATAAAAAAAATTAAAGTTGTGGTGGGAGTATGGCATGGTCTCTAATTTAGCATAGGGGCTGATGTTCGTCTCACCTGATCCCAGCTGACTATAAGAGAGGTGTCTAGTCTGTGGTCACCATCTGGGCTCTCTCTATAGTTAGTGGAGAGAGACAGGCCCTGCTCAAAAGCATTTCATCCCACTTAATATAGGTGCCTCCTCCCCCTCCTTTGAGGAGAGGAATCATCTATGAAGAGTCTTGTCTTTTCCCATTGACATGACAACGACTGCACTGGGCTATAGTGGCATAAATAAGTAAAAAGGTCTCCCCTTCCTCCCCTACCCCTCAGCCTGTAAAAGCTGGGGTCTGTGTTCTGCTCTGACTTATGTGGAAATTGGTGTTTTTTTTCCAGGCATAAATCAAGGCAGTGAATCTCCACCTAAAGATGTGCATTTGATGATTAAAGTGGCAAGAGGCTAAACAAGTGTGAACATATGTAGATTACACAGTTTCACTAGTTCCAACTTACTTTTGTTGCTTGAGCCCGTAGCTCACTCTCAGCTTATCAGTATTACCAGAGATTCAACACAAATACTTATGGTAAAAGGAAAAAAAAAAAAGAATGAATACTCGATTACTCACTCTAGTGGTTCAGGGATGAAGGAACCTCTTACTGTAAGAGGGATGCATCTGTTGTGATGTAATTGAAAGAGAAACTTCCCCTATTGATTGTAGAAGTGCATGTCTATAATGGATTTAGAAGAGCACAATGTTTTAAGGATGAAGTAATGCTTTTTCTTTGATAATTCTCCCTGGGACTGTGGTAGATCCCCCTTCAATTAGAAACCACCGAATCTTCAGTGTTACCAGCAGCAGTTTTGAAATTTCTTGGCACATCAGTTCCACTCTGAACCATACTTTTCAAGTCCAAGTGTTCAAGGACAAGGAGATTGTACAAAACCTGAAGACAGAGGAAATGAAAATGGATGTGTCTGGACTGGAAGCAGGTGTGATGTATTCAGTAGAGATCAGCTATGAAACCTGTGGAAAAAACAGCATCTCACGTCAAAATGTTAAAACAGGTAAATAGCCACTTGAAAATATTCTCTCTGTTTTTACACTCACTTGCAATTCAGCAGTGATCCCTCTGGGCCTCCCCAGTCTATATTTCCCACCTCCTTTGACACTTTCTCTGCTCCCCACCCCAGCACTTTCACAATCTGGACTACCAGGCAGCAGGGCTTTGGCCTCAGCTGATGAAGCAGTGCTAGAACTGACTCAGACAATTACAGATATCAGGCTAAACTGGAATACACTTTTTCTTGTTTGGCACTCCCTTCTGCTACCACCACTAACCCTTCTCCCATCAGGGTCTTTTTTTTCCTGATTTATGGTTGGGGCAAGTGAGGAATCCAGTCAACTGGTTTGGCCAGGGCTCTGCTGAGCTGTTGAAAGTGCTCAGAGGAAGGCCTGATTTTGATGAATAGTTTGTAAGTGACCAGGATTAAAGTGGATAACAAGAGCTGTGTAAGAAAGCTTACAGAATAGCTGCATAATTTCATTCAATTAGTCAATGATGTTAGCTCCCTGAGACCCTAATCTGTTGATCAAATGTAACTTTGCTTTTTCTTTATCCTTAAATTATTTCCTGAGCCTTCACACAAAAAGAAATCTCTTCATTTTCTTTAAAAAGCAGGCAGTGAACTGTTAAATACCTGCCAGCATGGGAATGCTGCTATTTATGTTTATCTGTAAGAGCCTTCCCTTCGATCAGATAAGAGATGACTCCCATTTGGGTCACCAGGAGCTGCCTCTCTTCATTGGGGGGGAAGTAGGAGGTCTAGTGCTCACAGAAATGGGGTTGGCCTGCAGAGTATGGAGCCAGAGCCCTTGAAAAAAGAAGTTTTCAAAGACGAGTCCAAAGAGTAACTGACTCAGATTGTTTATACAGGTTAAATTGGTTATAGATTCCTTGACTCTAGGTTTCAGCTGATGTGCTCTGTGCAGGATCTCTCCGTGCTCACCAGAGGAAGCAGTATGCACATTTTTTTTCCTCTTCAGTTTAGGAGTATACTTACTCCTGCACTGCCAAGATCTGAAATAAAAATTATTGTGACTGATGGATTGAAGATGAGCTGGCAGACATTCAACCTTGGATGTAAATCAAATGCAATAGTTATGTAGGGCCAGGTCCACAAGGATATGTGTATACCCTCTCACTCAGTTGGAATTAGGCACCTAAATATCTTTATGGACCTGATGCAAGTACTCGGTGTATAGAAGACTCATAGCAAAAAATTGGCATCAGTTTCTTGGTTTAATACAAAATTCTTTTACCCCTCATATCCCTTCCCTCCCTCCCACCCCCCAAAAAAAGAGGAGGAGACCTTCTTTTAAATACAAAAGGGGTATCTTCTTTGAAATACGAACAATTTTTCTCCCACTATATTTCTCTTACTAGCAACACGCTCTAGTCTTGTACTCTGTGTATATTTGGGTCTAAAACAAATGGTTGCATATCAATTCCAGATTTATACATTTTATCTTAGGTTTTGCCAAAAACAGGTGTGCTGACACCATATTACTGCTGGCTGTCAGCATTTGGCTATGCCTCTGAGATTTTGATCTGAGTACATCATGTTGACTGAATCCTTTCCTTTTCTGCTTGGTCAGCATGTATTTTGTGT
Organism: Apteryx rowi; assembly: GCF_003343035.1. Classification (NCBI taxonomy): domain Eukaryota; kingdom Metazoa; phylum Chordata; class Aves; order Apterygiformes; family Apterygidae; genus Apteryx; species Apteryx rowi. Next base: position 63,426 of record NW_020450717.1, on the reverse strand, counting down.
CCTACAGAGGCCAAGATATTTGGTATCACTATGAGGATCCTGAACTACAACTTCACTGAAGATTTCTATGATGCCAGTAGTTCAGCATATCAAGAATTTTCAAGACTGTTGTTTACAGAGGTAATGTTAAAGTATCGTGGGTAATATATATTTTTTAAATTGAAAATTTATTTAATAGAGGATTTTGTGCACAGCTGAAATGTCCCTTGAAAATCATCATATCATTTCCTGTGACCTATCTTTATAATTAAAACAAAATCCATCTGACTAAACAGATCAAGCCCTTGATCTTGTTAGCAATGGAGCCAATGGGAATTTTCCCTTACAGAAGAGTAAAGGAAGAAAAAATCAGGCATGCAATAGGGACTCCTTTTCTTGGATCTTTACTTTGGCAATAAACTTGCACTAAATTGACTTGAGGCTTTTTAATGGATTTTTGAAATGACATTGCTGGTGTTCATTTCAGTGCTGTCTTCTCAATAAATGTTTGACTGCTCTCAAAGCTCTTTCTTCTTTAAGCAAAAGTGACTGGGTTAGGCTTTCTTCTCTAGCTCCATTCATTATGTACCCACATATAGCCACTATCAATGCTCAGGTATAATCAGCCATGAACAAAACTGAGTCATGATCTCTGTTACCAACTCTCAGCTTCCCAAACAGGGAGGGTATTTCAGACACCATAATCTCTTACAGTTTTGTTGTAGAGAACAGGGCCCAGACAGAGGAATTCAGATCTTCATCCAAAATTAAACTTTCCCAAAATACAAGGGGACTCATGAACAAAGGTGAATATAAAACTGTGGAGAAAAAAAAAGCTAACAACAATGGAGCTATATTTTCAAAGGCAATACAGAAGAGGCATTTACTCATGAAAAAATGGTAGTTGAGCCTTCTGGCATGGTTTTATTTCCCATAGCTGCAAATTGTCCACTTCTGTTGTGCAGGAGGACTTTTGTTGGTGATTCTACTCTGAGGTTGATGCAAAACTAATTGGCATCATGAAGTTGGGAAGGAAAAGAAGGGCTGCCCATCTGTGCCTCTTGTGCCTCACTGCATGTTTGGGAGCACACTGTCCACTTCTCATTTCTTTCCTCTTCTCTTTTTCTTGACTCCCCACCCAGATATGAACTTAGACCGGTTAAGCAGCTTGTTTGTAGAAATTTTTTGAGCAAACTCCAGTTGAATGGGAGCAAAGTTGTGTTGATTTATGACTATGCACCGCATGCTCAAAGGTGTGCTTTGAGGTGCACATAGGAAAAAAAGGCTCAAGCAAAAGAGATGCTTCCCAGAGATGTAGGGTGAAACATGCCAACTTCTGCACAGCTCAAATATTGACAGCAGTATGCCAGCTTTCACACTCAGAGTAACACCATCTGTTCAATAAGTATGTCTACTTAGCTGAATGTTAATCAATCATGATGTAATTGTGATATTGCCTTTAAGCTGAGCTGTCTCAAATACATTTTCTGGAAGCTACCCACCCATTTTTCTTGCCACTCACCCTGAGATTACTTTGTCACCGTACTCGGTGCAGGCTAGCCTTGTACTGGGGAGTTTCAAATAATCTAAAGCTATGTCTAAAGCTATGCCTAAAGTTGTTAATCAAACATTTCCAGAACCATTTTCTGGCACTAAGACGAGATGGCACAAAACAGCCTGCATCCATACTGTTTGGCCTTCCAAAGTATGGTGGCCACATTCAAATTGCTTATTGAGACTAGTCCCTAGCCTATGCTAAATGCCAAACCCTGCCTGGGTACCGCTTGCGGTAAGATGAGTAGTCAGATGGGTCCCATTTTCAAGTGTACCTAGGTGCACAATGAGACTCTCATATCTGTGTGTTTATAATCTCTGAAAAATAGGATTTCAAAAACGCTTTGAAACTTCTTTTACTAAATTTTTCTACTAATACTGCATGTGTATAAATCTTTAAAAATGGTACCACCATGATTCAGTTTTAAAATAAGCTACTCTTATTGGGTTCCTAATTGTTGATGCTTCTCTCACTTTATTCAGATTGAAAATTCATTTCCATCCAACATTTCTGCCTTATACAAATCTGGGAAGCTGAAAGTGCAAATTGAATCTCTGCAGGCTGGAAGTATCATTGTGAGGCTCAGAATCACTGTACAGGATCCCGAGTTTCCAGTTGATGCCTCTACATTTGCCCCAATGCTTTCTTACCTGTACAATGGTTCTAGGCTTTTCGTGGATCAACAAAACACCGCAGTAGAAGGTATTTTTTTTAAACAACAAAGCAGTGTTCATATTTTGATCACCCATGGTATCGTTAGCTTTCTTCACGAAAAGTACTTTATAGAGAAACAAAGTACAATGTGGATCTTACAGTGATTTGTTGGAGAGAAAACCATGACATCAGAACACCTCTGTGGGCTTTTATCTGTAAGCCCAGAAGAAGGAGCACTTGGCTGTCCCCAAGTGCCTGCAGGCACTCTTTCCCTCTACTTTGGTATGTTCAAGGAGGAGAGGAGCACTCAGTTTCCCTATTAATTTTCCTCTCCCTCCTCCTTGTGAGCTCTTGGAAGTTTGCCATATCTTGCACTGAATTGAGGATAGGATTACTTTGGAATATTTGAAGCCTTTAAATACACACGCCCTCTAGACAATTTGTACTTCAAGGCTGTGGGATTGTATTTGGGCCAGGGCTTAAGAAAAGAAATCCAACATCTTCACAATAGAAATCCAGCTAGAGAAATTCCCTAATGTCCTCTTAGTGAGTAGGACTAAAGAAACATGTATGGAATTTATGTTAAACTAGGCATTTGTTTGATCTTAAGTAATCACCATTTTTATCTTCAAAGGACTAAGTTCTGGCTTCAGGTTTCACAGCTGACAAAGCCAGTCAGAGTTCAGAGAGTTGCCAAAGTCAACAGAATGGGTTATTCTTCTCTCCCAGTGTACTGTGCCCTTACAAGCTTATTTACAATGATCAGGGAAAATTCCCTTTGGAGTTGCAGAGTATACCAAGGTTAGAGAGAACAGGAGAGGAAAAAAACAGAAAAGACAAATTGCACCTGAAGTCTATGAGTATTGCACTGCTAGCAGATACTGAATTGCAAGATGCTGACGTGTGCCAAAATACCTTAAAAACGTCATTGATATAATCTTCCTGGCTGCACAGAGGATTGTGGGTGTCCTGAGACTGAAGGGGTTGGAAGGAAGGAGGCAAAAGTTCTTGAGTGTTATTTTAAATTCAGAAAGCCAGATGACTTCCAGTAGCAGCGCTCTTATCTAGGAGCACAGCCAATTCCACCACTCCTATTTAGGGCTAGAAAATGGGATCTATTTCTTAGCTCTGGCCAGACCAGCATTGTTTGACATGAGTTTCTTAAAATCAAATATGGAAAATAAGGCTGAAGAGTGCAGCACGTGAAGGAAAGGTTTTATGATGGGTTCAGGAAGCAGGGCAGCCTGAGTCCTGGAACATCTATTAGGTCATAAGCTAGCACAGCTACTCTTGCGTTGAGGAGCAATGCCACTTCTCAGATGCTCTGTGGAGCCTGGCCATCAAAAGACTATGTTCTTGGTTTAGTGACAGTGCCAGAGCAGAGAATTCAGCTTTAAAACAGCAAGAATGAGAAGTCAGAAGAGATAGCACAACTGAAGGAATGGCGCAATTGCACCTCTCTTTGTATCTCAATTATTAAGTTTTCTGCCATGATATATAGACACTAAAATGGCTGTCTGTTGTGTGAGGCATAGTAAGAAAAGGGAAAGGGACATGTTCTGAGCCAGGGTCAAGGTGCATCTAGCACAGTATCATGTCTTTAGTAGTAGCTGGGAACCAATTCCTAGAGAAGAGTAAGTATATGGCAAGTGTAGATGATGCCTTTCACTAATCCTCTGCTGGTTACCAACTGCTCCAGGACTCCCTGAATCCAGTGTGGTTTCTTTTGGGTTTCTCCTCCATGGACCCCATAAAGTCATGCAAACCTTCAGCACCTGCAACATCATTAGGCAAGGAGTTCCACAGATTTTTACCCACTCTGTGTACCTTGTACAGATATAATGGGTAATCACACAACAGTGGTTTTTTTATAATTCTTTGTGTAGGACTGTTGGTAGAGGTGGGGGGCAGGGAAGGTTCTTGTCAAATGAGACAGGCCAGAGGGATGCCAAGAGCGCAGAAAAGGAGCACAGAGCACACCTTGGCTGAGATGCAAAGACTATAGAGGAAAAAGGGTGGTGTGTGTGTCCGCATGTGTATATATTAGTGCCAATGAGCACAGAAGAGAGAATATAAGTTTGGGGCTGAAACGTTGTGGAGTGTGGTTATCAGAGATTAAGAAATTTGCTTAAAAAGCCATGCTAGGTAATGGGAAAGGAAACCCTCAGAGACAATGGAGCCAGGGAACGTAAATTATTTGGCAGTTAGCACTAGAACATCTCTCAAATGTTGTTTGAAATCATCAAGAGTTGCAATTGCCTTATAGCACAGTAAGGCATTTGTGAGATCATTTTCTTGCTGATTCTTTAATCAATCCTGCATGATTCTATATTCCTTCTAAGTGGCTTAGGCTGTAACCTGATAGGCAGATGCTGGCTATGGACACATGAAATTTTCTAGTGGAAATTATCATGGATACAACAATTACCTAATGAGGAAGAAAGGAAAAAGAATTGAAATATTAGCTTGAAGGAAGTAAAAGGGGAAGCTTGTGTGCAAGCACAAAGGCAAATGCATGTATGTGCATGCAGACACATGCTCTGTGCTTTCTGTCTCTAAAATGGGACTTTCTTCTGAGAAATAGTCAGAGTAATTAATGTCTGTATGTTTGCAGAACAAGTGCTTATAATAATGCTTTGTGCAAAACAATTTTGAGGTCTCTGATCAGAATTATTTGTCCCAAGATGTAGAGTTTTTAGTCTAGCTTCCTGCTCTCAGTCAATTAAGGCCCGAGGCTGTGAATATATATGCACAAGTGAGCGTACACAGGGAGTGGTTACGTGGAATTCACTGAGATTATTAGTGCGTAAAGCATTAACTCCCCCTTTACATGCTTGCTGAAACACAGTGCAAATGCTGATATAAGACTCTGGAGCAAAATCCTTCACGAGTGAAGATACTCAGCTGTAAAACTGGTCTAAAACTCCATGACGGGAGCATCTCTTACTTTAACCTTTTCAGAGTGACTGGAATTAGACCTTAGAAATATCATTAGAGCATAATCATGCCCTGATGAACCAGGATCTCTTTTCTGAGACTACCAGAAAGAGGGTCACAGTTTTATAATATTACCTGTAAAAAGAAGTCTTTTATAAGAAGAGTTTTCACCCTTAGAACTTCCTCTGCTAAGAGGGGAGTTACTTCCATCTACCTTTTGTTTGAAGCAGAAAATGATTTGACTTCAAACTATATTTAATATTCTAGCTAGTGGTAACAGAACTATTCATTACTTGATGTATTTGGAGGTATTGTAACCAGAATTTTGTATAATGTATGCTTTTGATATATCTATCTCTCTGGCCTCTTATTATCTTATACCTCTATTTTATTTTCTACCATTTAGCAGACTTTATTATGCACAAACCTACAATATTTTCTCCCTTCAAATCAGTGTATAATTCTAAAAAAAATTTCTTTAAAAAATTCTTTATCTGAAGAAAATATTCTTTAGAGTGAAAGGAMAAAGATTGATTTTTTTATGTGACCCAATAACAGCATAGATAGTGTTCTGCATCGCTCAGAGCTTGTTTGTCAGATAAATGATGAGAGAGGAAGATCACATACGTAAATTTAAATATTCAGGAAAGGACTACTTTGTGATTATTTCTAGCTTAATGCAGTAGAAGGGAGGCTGTTTGACCGATGTTCTGGTTTTGGTCTTCCAGACTGGAATGAATGCACTTATCAGTCTGAGAATGACTGCTCCGTGTTTGCAGAGTGCATCAATTTGATGGGCTCGTATCTGTGCCGATGCAAGACAACCATGGACACCAATCCATCCCGACCTGGAAGAAACTGTGAAGGTGAGCAAGAGACAGCTGTTTAGTTTCTGTTGCCATGAAAGGTGGGAATAAGCTCTGTTTTTCTACCTCTGCTTTTATGACAAGTGTTTGTATAGTGTACAAAATGCAGTCTCTGGCTGATGAATCATGTATGATCTCTGTCTACTATGAATGTGACCCTTATATATGTCTTTGCATGTAATCTCTCAGAGCTACTCTTTGATTAGCCTAAAGACTGGCTGCTGAGAAACATGAGGCACGCTTTCCTTTTCCTGGTATCTCTGGGGCTAATTTCCCTCCTCTGTAATGATCCATGGCCTGCAAACCAGAAGAGGAGATACAGGAATCAAATCTTCTTCTTTGTGTGGGCACAAACCAGACTCAGTACCATAAAAATTGCATATACTGCAGTTCACTAATAAAATATCTGGGTCCTATTTCCTTAACACTATTACTTGTGGCAAGGTGGTCTCAGCCTTTTCCTCAGGTCAGATCTGTCATGTCCTTATGTTCTCTTCTGGTCTGAGTTTCCATTTCATGTGCATTTGTTGTGCTGCAGGTGAAATTGTGAACCCCCTTACTGAAACGATGTCCCCTGAAGTAACAGGCACCACAGAAATTGCTCCTGAAGTAAGCACCGCAGACTCTGTTTCCCCGGCCATCACTGAGATGGAGATTGTAGCTGCTGTAGGCTCCAAGATGAGCACTACTGTCCCTGCTGTACTGCCCCTGAGTGAAAAGCAAGCACCCCACAGCCATTCTCCCACCAATGCTCCTCCAGCCACTTGGAAAAAAGGCCTGTCATCACAGACTGGTTTTGGCAGAGAAAACAGCTCCATGGCCATGGGTGCCACAGCCAGCGAGGAACTGGCCATGACTGCAGAGCAGCAGGCAGCTGTAAGTCTCTTGCAGCGAAGCTCAGTGGGAGAGGCTTCCCCTGGTGCATTGCAACAAGTGGTTGCTCTCACAAATGCACCCACAGGCATGGCTGGGCAAAAGCAACTCAGTTCGCCATTGCCAATATTATCAAATCAAATGGCCTCCACTACTACGGGAAGACATGCAGCTTTTGGTGTGCCTGAAGTAAGCTCTCAGGGTGGCCTCAGTACAACTCTGCTGGTCACAGGAGATGCTGGAGTTCTTGCTCTCAATACCACTCTCAAAATACATATAGAGATGGAAAGAAAGAACAGCTCTTCGTCTGAGAAATATTTTGAAATCCTGGGGTCACCAGCTTTGCCAGACTTCTCTCAGGCTTCCAGCCCAACGCCAGGCCCAGCCATGGACTGCAGTGAGTATGCGTCCAGCAGGGGCCTGCATGCATGGTAATTCAACAGCATGGTAAGCCAAACCTCACTCAAATTCCAGAAAGCTGTACAGTTGTTGTAATCAGTGGTCTGGAATGAAGGTGACTGCAATTAGTTTGTCAAATATATTTTCTTGTAGGAATTGACACTTTTTTTCTAAATCAACATGTCAAAATACTCTGACTTTCTGGTAATTTGACAGTAGTCCTATTGATGTTACATTTCCTCTCCTCAAAGCAGATGAAGCGAATCATACAGTGTTCAGAGTGTGGCTCATTGAAACATACGTTACATGTCCTTTTGTCGCATATCTTGGTTTCTTCTACATGCTCTGGCACCAGGGTACCATAGCAGCAGCCTATAGAGATATCTTAGAGACCTGAGAAATCAAATGACCTGCCTTTATATTTCCCTCAGTTAAGCATGGATTAGACAGAACGGTGCAGATCCCCTGAGGGGCAAGAGGTGCAAGGAAATATGTGAGCCATTTTTTGAAGACCTCTAATTGAGATTAACAAGGCTGATGGAGAGGCCTTCATCCATTTCGGTTTGGGAAGAGGTATTGCAACTACTTAGGTAACCTTTCTGTTGATTGGAGCTGAATCACAGTTCAAGGTTAGAGTCAGATTTGGTCTTTAAATTATAGTTGTGTTTGGGATAGGAACGTCACTGTCCCTGCCCATTGCTAAATGTACTGTTCCTTTAGTGTGTTAGCAAGTGATACCTGTTTCAGTTTTGTTTCTGCTTGTCTTTCTTCTTTCTCTCATGCCTTCTACATCTCCAGTCACAAACTGCACTCTCCTGTTTCTCTGTTCTCTTCCTCTCTGCTAGGATCTCCTATTCCTGGGGTCTCCATTCATCCAGCACCCTTCTGGTTCTCTTTAGTTCCTTTCTCCCTAAATACTCTTTTTCACCCTCCTGAGACCATCTCTGCTGCTTCTTCACCCTCTCTCCCAGTGCTATAGTCTCCATTTCTCCAGCCCTACTAGTCTCTGGGCAGCTGTGCAGATGCCTCTTTTTTGCTTTTGTCTTCTCTTTTCTTCATATCCTCTTCATATCCTTTGTTCTGCGTGGCATTGGTGAGACCTAGGAACAGAGGTAGGTAAACACGATTTGGGAGCTTGCTGGGCAAATGGAGAAAAAAAGTCATTTTGGACTGAATAAAATATTGACCTCAACTGAAAAGCTCCATTTACTGCTTTGCTTTGTGCCTTCCCCCACCTTTGATATAGGGAAGAGTAAAGAAAACGGGTTTTGCTGTTGGTTTTTTCCCCCCAAATGAAAGCAACGAATGTTCATTTCTTTTTGAAAATGTTGAGGTAGCTCCTTTTAGATGTCAGATATTGAAGATCATTTTCTTCCAGCTGAAAAACAAATCGAAGAATTCTACACAAACACATTCAGTTTATACAAATCTGCTTTCTTTTCTGGATGAATCAAATATTAAGCCAAGTACATTTGCCCAGCTTTTGCTAGGAAAGAGGCCTGCAAAGTGACTATGCTTGGTGAACAAAAGGAAGAGCCACCATGGTGGTATTTCACAAGCCCAAGCAGGTAATTCAAAGGGCAAAAATCCATCTTTGGTGATGTTTAATATAGAGCTCCTCCTTGTGGCAGCACCTCTAACCTGGAGCTCATCCTTAGCCATAGCAGAAAGCAGAGCCAAATCCTTCGATCTGGTGGTGGTGAGGGTTCCTTCTGGATCAGGAATATTTTGGGATAAAGCAAGCTGTCAGTAGCTCGCTTTAAGTAGACATGACTTTCTCTTCTCCCCTGCAAAGCTTTACTTCAAGACTGTTTCTCTTCTTCTAGTACTTGTCCCAGCTCAAATGATTATTGTCCTCAATGTGACCAAAACTAGCTTTCATGTAATGTGGTGCATAGAGTCTATGCAGAGTCCTGCTTTTCAATTCTTGCTGCTTCTGTAAAAGTAACTAATATGGGAGACTAAAACTCAGTGCAGGAGCCTGACAGTCTCAGGGCTAGAACCTAATATCTTATACACTGTTGAAAGCAGGACAGAACTGTGTATGAAGGAAAGCATGGCAGTATACCAGAAAGTGAAGACTGCTAATTGGATTCAGAAACAATTTTTAAACTGAATCCCTTAGCTAGATTGTACTATCCTTGAAGTCTCTGGTGCAGAACCACCCTCTATTTGCAAGAAACATTGAAGCCAGCGTAGATCTTGGTGGATATCTAAGGCTAAAGGTGATGATCCATTAACAGCTGGAAGGCAGTGCAGAAGACGATAGGCTGGCAATGGTTGAGGTATTGGGTGATATAAATCAACTTATTTGGTTAGCCACTAAAATGATGCCAGTGGTATCAATCATGTCTTGAGAAATCCCTCGCCTTCATTTCATGATCACTTTCAGTTGCTGTTGTAACAATTCAAAAAAAGTAATACCAAGAAATGTTCTAAAACACCTGAGATTGCTTTAATGTGATTCAGCAGATACAGCTTTGGGGGGAGAAGGCATCAGATTCATCACATCTAACAGTGGCCATTTGAAATGTGTATGCCTAATCTCTGATAGCTATCTAGCCTTCACCTGAAGTTGGAGGGAGGATCTAGGTGCTGGAATGATTTGCCCTCTGCAGGGGCCAGTTTCCCTGTGCTGAGTGTTGGGGGAGCTGGGACAGCTAGCTGAGACTAGGAGAGCAGTTCAGACACCTGAACATAGCCATAGAGTGACATTTTGGATGCTGCAGAGCATCCAAGACACAGGCTGTCAGATATAAGACCTAAATGAGACTTGTGCCCTTCTTGAAAAGCATCCAGAGGCCAGAGAATATAGCCTAAGATGCTGGATGCTTGTGTTTAGGCACTTGCATCCCTGGCTTTATTTCAGCAGCCTGACCTGCTGTTCTTTTGAGTTGAAATGAACCCCGTGTAACCAGGCATGCTGGTGACGATCACACACTCATCCATGGACCATAGTCCATGAAGCATGTGTCTAAATTGTCATTTTCTTGCTTTGCAGCTGTCCAGAAACTTAACGGAATGGTGCGGATAACAAATGTGAAATACTCTCTGGGCTTTAGCAATACAAGCAGTGAGGAATATCAAAACTTTGCACAGCTTTTTGTTGATGAAGTAAGTGGATAAGAAGGATGTGGCCTGTTACTGGTCTCAATAAAGTCATGTGTATGATTTTTCCCATTAAAGGGTGTATTGCCACATATGTGCCCCTTCACACCCCTATGTATGTCCTGAGTCTCACTGACTCTATGAGACTGTGTAGGCAGCATGCTGCAGTGTTTTAGAGTGGGACAAGGATTTGGGGATTCTCCGATGCCTCTGTTTCCTCTGCTGCTCGCATCTAGTTATACTGGCTTATTTCCTTTAGGGATGTGGTGATATGTTAATGAATGTTTGCAAAGTGCTAGCGATACCCTTGTCCTGCACAGAGGTATATCAATGCACTGTATGTCTGTTATTACCATTTTGCATAGTACCTTAAGGCTGACATTTTTATAATCATCCTTTTTTGTAGGCCCATATCTAGAGAGGAAGTCTAATGTGGTTTCTTGGTAAGTCACCTCTGCCATGACTTCTAATTAGGGCACAGGGTATCAAAGCACACTGCAATATCAACTCCTGCTTTAACATTCTCATAATTCTCAGGCATGGCCATTGACAGTATTACTTTCCTAATTTCTTGGTGAATTTATAGGAAGGTTGTTCCTGCTGCACCTTTTGGTGTTTACTCAACACACACATCTGTGGTTGGAAAAACACTGGTTGTGTTGTGCTGCTTTATTCTCTTCTCTGTCTCATTTTAACTGTCTAGTTTTTGGAAGGATTAATAACTGTGATGATAAATCCACTGCTGACAATTATTTGACTTTTCAAATGCAGCAGAGCTCTCCGCAGACTCTCACTGTGTGCAGAGTTATAGCCTGTCACTGAAATACAGCTGTCTGTGGGGAATGCAATGACAACTATTTGTGTTCAGGCAGAGTCCAGAAAAAGAAAGATACTGTGGCCAGCAAGAAATTAGAGAAAATTGTAAGGGAAATGTGTAAACTCTTTTGCTGTACATAGCATTTTCTTGGATATCAAATAACTTTCCCACTGGTTGTTACTGGTTTGCACCCTTCTGGATATGCTAGTGGAGCACAGCTTTCTCAGGGTTGCTTCCACCCCAGGCAGTCACATCACAGAACTAGTCACAACATGAAAGTGACATGATTGTGCAAAGTGGAAAGGGAACAGTTCTCCACTGACCTCACTTTCATTCAACATCACTCTCTGCCTGAAGCTATTTGGGAATAGTGTGTTATTAAAATGGGTTAATGGTTATTGGTTAATAGTTAATGGTTAAAATAAATATATTTCTCACAGGTTATTCAGTCAGATACCTTAATCCAGAAAATCGGTGATATGAATATGTTTGGAGAATTTGTAAAATGATTAGATAAAGGAACTAAAGTATTTTTATATGGGTAAAGCAACTAAAGTATGTTTTGTGCCAGTGTTACACAGTTCTCGAGTTTTAGGCAGAAAACGATCACTTGGGACAATAAGGAAGTAAATCCTTTTTCCAGTGTACAGGTTTTGTGAATCAGCTGACTAGACATGTTATGGTCTTTATCTCATCTATCTCTGAACCACTAGATATAGGGCTTATATTGTGTTTCCAAATGCCAAAGAAAAGCAAGTTTAGGAAAAGAAAAAGGTCTACAAATTTTTCTTTTCAGGTTTAAAGGGCCACAAATAGATCCTATTAAGGTAGGCGGGGAAAGTCTTATGGGCTTTAAAAGCAATATCAGGATCCAGTTAACTAGATATTGCCAAAGATTTTTCTTAAATGCCTTTGTTGTCACCATCTACAGTTCAGAAAATTTATAAATCCTCATGTGTATAATGTTCTTTAGTGTAGTGCTGCCCCAGTACTTAAAGCCTTGTAGTTAAATTGGCAGTACAGCAAATAGAAATACTGTCCTTGCAATACAGTGTACGTGAACTTGAGGTAAGAATCTTGATGTGACAACTTGCACTGTCATTTTCCAGGCTAGTTTCACCACAGTCCTCGCATTGCACCTGAAATACAACATATTTTACCCTTGTATTTTGCTCAGCCAGCCTTTTGCAACAGCCAAGAAGAATATCATGACTGCAAGGGCTTGTCCTCAAGACAATGAACTGAGGAAACAAAGAGTTTGAAATGAGAATGCATTTTCTGATGTGCATTAAATTCCTGAGTGCGAGAGATCATTCAGGATTATAGTGTCTTAAATATCGATTGACAAAAAGTGTAAAATTAATAAATGATATTGCCTTATTCCACAAGGTGACCCCCTCATTTGGAACTGGCATAACCTTCCTTTGAGGTAGCTTAATGCACTTAAAATGAATGTAATTAAAGCCATTTGAATGTGGAATGGATGTTGATACAGGAATTAAGGCAGTCTCACTGTTCCAGTGGAAATTCACCCCTTTTGTTAATTTGAGTTTATCTCCCTGTTGAGAAATCCTTAAAGTTGGCTGTGATGGTGGCTGGGCAGATGTGTGCTCTAGTACCTTTCCTCTGGTGGTGCTGGCAGAGCAGGGATCATGGGGGTGGGCTCTCTGAGCAGAAAAATAGGTTTGAAGCAGATTATCTTACTGACTAATAGGATGTTCTGTTAAAATTAATGTCCTTTTTACTTGTTTCCAAAATGCCAGTGCGTTTCCTGCTGTATTGGCCTTGCAGGCTTATACATGTAGGTGACCTACAATAACTCTGATGAGCTGCTGACATCTGGCCTGGGACCTGCTGATGGATGGTCCCAGAAAACCATAGCCACTCATAGTGGAAGCCTGGCTGAGTGAGCCTGGCACTTTCCTCTCGCTCAAAACACCTGTCGGCCCTTCCTATAACATTAAATCATTTTTAGTGTGGCTTCCATCTGGCCCTTAACTTTGACTTTATCTCCCTCTTAGTTTTCCTTGCTTTAACAAGGGACATTCCCTTCTCTTGATGTCAGTGTTAATTTTGTCTGCGCTTTCTCCCTTCCTTGTGGCATACATGTTTTCCCGTTTTGGCCTTGCTAGTTTTCTCTTTTTTATGCTGCAGGAATTGTAGGTACAATTACGGATCCAAAAATATTTTATTTTTTGTAAGAAAACCTCAAGAATGCTATATATCAAACTACTACTTTCTAAAAAATCACTCTTTCTTTTCTTCATTTTCTCGCCCCAGAGCTCTATGTACTTCATCAACTATTATTTTGATAACCCAGGGTGTGGTATGTATTGTGAAATCATGTAGCCTTCTGAATAAAGGGTTTTGTAGTGTCATCTAGTGGCTAGCTACAAGTAATGTGATTGTACTTTTGAAGATGCTTTTCAAGCTTTAAGTCATGCTTTGTAAGCAAAAATATGAATAAAGACAGAAACAAATAAGCCAAACAAAAAATTCCAAACCCAAAGTAAAAAGAGGCAACAATAAAACCAAATATTCAGAGAAAAAGATGAGAAAGGAATACTGGTGAAATTGGGGATGGGCTGAGAGGACATCGCAGGTGTATTTAATACCCAGAAGTTCGGACAAAAAATTATGAAAGATGAAAACTTAGGGCTGACCCACAACTTTTCAGTACATGGTTGTGAAATGGCAGAAAGGGAGAGAAGAACAGACCTAAGAACCCCATGGCTGGGTGACATGGCTGATAGGGCTGACAAGGTCAAGCTGCAGTCTGCCCAGGCTTTCCTGGCTAAGTTACCTCTTTCCGTTCTCCTAGCTCTGCCTGTGTGCCTTGTGGGGCACTGCAGCATTTGCTCCGCGAGACTTTTAGGCGTGTGGTAAGCATGGAGCTTACTCTGTGTGTGTCACCTGGTCACCATGTGCATGCAATGCACATCAGCTCTGACAGCTCAGAAAAGGGCTGCAGCTTGCCTGCAAATCCTGGGCTTGCCTGGAGGGCTGATGCAGCAGGGGGATAAGCCAGACTTGGTGTGTAGGTGTGCAAGAGCTATGGTCACCTGGGAAAACCCAGCCAAAAATACAGGAGCTGAGTGCGTGGGTGCAGCAGAAATGAGGCTGCTTCTTGTGTCAGCCCTCACTGCTGGCCCTCACCTTCCGTCTTCCTTCCGGCCGGGCTCTCCCGGGTAGCGGTTGCTGCCTGCGCGCCTGAGCACTATGCTGCGGACATGAGATCTGCATTAAACTCACAGCTGAAATCCAGCCCTTCTTTTGCAGGAAATACCTAGAGCAAACGTGCAGAGGAATACGTTGTTGGAGGTGACTGTAGCTTAGCACCCTCCTGCTGTCTTTATAATCAGGAAAGTTGAGCTGGGCAGGAAGTGAGTTATATATCCTAAAGAGAGGGTCTAAAGCAGAGCAGGGTACTGGAAAAGATGTGTGACTCCTCTAGACAAGGCAGCCACATGTCAGCTCTCACGTGGGCCAAGTGCTGCTCATCTGGCTCTTACAGTGTGGTTTGCTCTGCTGCTCTGTGTCTGCCTCTCTTGGCATCCCCAGGGAACCTGGCAGAGATGGGGGGGCATGTAGAAGTGTTTTTTTTTCTTCTGCCTCCGTCTGTCTGTGTCCTTCATTGAATTTAGTGGCTGTTATGTACAAGAAGGTTGCATGTATCCCAGACTCTGAACATTCAGGAAGAATGACAAGGATGGCATGGGATTTGTCTTTCTTGTCCTGCTAGGACCAGCTCTCTTTCTGCGGACCATCTCTTGCTGGGCTTTTGCTGGGACCCTCTATGTGCAATTTTAATATCAGTAGTTCAAAATAGTGAATGAAGGTGTTTCCTTTCAGCCATTCAGGTTTGAAAGTTTTGTTCAACATTTTCTGTTGTTGCACTTTGTAAATGTGGAAAAAAGTAAAAGACTTCCCAGACACATGTACGTGTGATGGGGAACTTAATGTAGGAAAGGTATTAAGAAGCACAAGAGGTCTGTTAGCACCTCCTGGAGAAAGGGAGAGAAGAAAATATACACTTCTCATGGTCAAATTCACAATGCTGGTGGATGGTGTCACACAGCCTGTGCTTACCCTGCAGTGTGCCATGACATCTGGTCTGCAAGACTGAGCATACAAACCTCTCTTGTGTGCTCTGCTTTTCTTGGGACATGCAGACAGGCAGGGAGTCCAGTGCAGTCCTATAGGGACCCTTGTTTGGGCACTTAGAAGAAATAGACTGAGGGGAGCATGTGTGGATGTCTATCAACTTCTCCTTATGATGAGTTTCTCACAACTATGTCAGTATTTCTGTGCAAAACATCTTCTCCGCATACTCTTTAAAGCTGAATTAATATTAGCCTTGCATCGTGTCTTGGACTGGTCCAGTGAACCGATGCCACCTGGCCTGTGTTTGTTGCTCCTGTGGCTGGTGCTGGGGCTGGAGATGAAGAAAAATGGTGCAGGAAATGTAAAAACTGTTGAAATCCCCCTCAGGCTCTTGCATCAGCATCGTACCTTGCCCCATGAACTGCCCTCCTGTGGGAGGAGAAGATGCTTCTGTGTGCAGCTGCCCACCAGAGGTACCCAGCTGTGGAGGGAAAAGCCGCAGAAAGGGAAGAAGCTGAATATTCAGCTCCAGCCTGTTTAATCTCTTTGAGAGAGGTCAGTGTCTCCGTCTGAACTGGACAGTGGTGAGGCCAGGCAGTGTAGCTGGTACAAAGCCTAAAGCAGAGCAATGTTTTTTTCCAGTCCTGTAGAAAGCAGACCACCATGCTCCCCAGTGTGATATAAGAGGCTGTTTCTGTGGGCTAGTGGTGACCAAGGCTCAGTGTGCTTTGAAAAAGGTGGACTTTTCTTTCTTAGGCCACTAGTGAATTCCAAGGCTTCTGTGTACAAGCTGTGAATAGTAATTTTATCGATTTCTCTAGACTGCCCTAAGCTCAGCTATGGTTTAGCACTGCGCTACTTTGAGGGCGACCCTTCCTATTCAAAATAGTGCAGAGTCATTTCCTAGCCTGGCTCTTGGGCTCTCCAGGAGGACTGTGAGTGTGGGGTGTGAGTCCAGATGGCAGCTAGAATTTGCAGAAATAATACAACACTCTTCAGGGAAGACGTTAATGAAATATTTCTGAAATCAAACTGAGGACTGGGTAGAGTCCAGGCTTGACAGGAGGTTGGGCTGTGTGGCAATGCTGATAGCATGGAACAGCTGCCTTTCTGTTTTCTTTACCCTGGTCTCAGTACTTAAAAAGAGCCAGGTTTACACTTAGTGATAAGCAGAAGAATTTTGTGCATCAGCTCAGTTCTGATGAGAAATCACTTGTGAAGAAAGTCTGAGAGTGGTCTGCTCTAAGCTGTAAGATAAGTCTGAGCTCCATGAATGTTTATCGTAGATATACACACAGCCTGGAGTGCCAGGAGGCCTCTCCACTTCCATTGGCTGCACCTCCTTGTCTTGGGTTGCTCCCTCTCCTTTGGCAGACTCGTTACCAGGGGCTTTTGTGAGGACCTGTGCCAAATGATAGATGGGTTGAGTTAATCATTTTTCTTGTTTAATATTCACAGTCAAATATCAAATCCTTCAGTTGCTGTTGAGTGGAAATGTTGTTAAGAAGCAAAAAGTCATTTTTCTGCTGCTGCCCTCCAGAGTAAGCAGCAGAGTTGTAAAGCATAATATTCATTTCTGGGCAGCGTACAAAGCCTAAAATGTAATTGCTTCTATCTGTCCATCTTATCTTTATTTTGTTTTTTATTCCAGGTACGAAAATCTCTGCCTCCTGAGCTCCTTCTGAAAATGGATGCCGGTCTGATTAAAGTGTTGATAACTGGTATTACTAATGGGAGCACAGTGGTAAGTTTCAATTTGCTGATTGCAGAAGATGTGGATATCTACTACATCATCACAGCTTTTCGCGATGCCTTTGAACACAGCTCCTATTTCACAGTTGACAAGAGCAGTCTCTCCATAAACGGTAAGGAGCAGCTTATATCACAACAGTTCTTCAGAACTAGAAAAGATAATAAAGCCTATTATTAGCCTGTATTTTTTGAGATGGAAGTACCTGTAAAACTGATGGATGAAAAGCCATTATCTCTCTTTTATTGCTTCTGCCCATTCACCCAATAAGCTTTTTTCAGAGAGCATCAAAAGATAAGAACTGTGGTATCCCTGATCCAAAAGGACAAAACTAACCAGTGTTTTGGTCTATAGCTAGGGATTTTATAGAAAAGAAGATATGGAGAAATTGCAAACTGTGGTCACAATTGGAGGGTTTTATAAGCTACCAGTAAAAACAGGTCCTTTTACACAGACAGTCTAGCCCTGTATAAAACCATTTTGAAACACATTTCCCTCTGTTTTGCACTGATAAATTTGCGTGAGATAAAAAAACCCCAAAAGCAAATAAATTAATTCTTCTGCAGTGAGAGTATCTGTTTTCTTCACACTCCTGTGGGCTGGGAGTTCAGATGAAAGTCCACAGTTTACCAAGGCCAGCGCAACGGGTGATTGTATAATTTCTTTTTCCTTATATGTAATTTAAGATGGTAACAAGAAACATTAATCTCCTGACTAAGTGTTGCTGAATCCTGTCCCACAAATTGATGTCATCTCTAGAAAAAAATTGCAAATTCTATATCCTCAACATAAGTTTGTCCAAAGACTATTGTTATAAGCTCTCAATTAAAATCTTGGGCAAAATGACATCAGAAGCATATATTCAGTCTGTCCTGTACATTCTCTCTGCCTGTTACCCTTACAGCTGTGGCTCTAAAAACGTTGCTGCCTTTGTTGGGGGATTATGTAGTATTTATGAGCTCTAATATTCAGCAATGTATTGTTCCCTAAAGGCCAGAATCAGTCACATTGCAGCTGAGTAAAGCTGTACTCATTGTGAATTCTGGTGTGATAACTGGCCCTAAACGTAAGGATTACCAAGTCTGCATTTTTACTGCTTACTACAGGTTATATATATGCTCTTTTTGAATCTCTGGTATGTACAGGCATGATTGCTTGATTTCTGTAAGACTTCTGCCTTGCTGTATTTTGGCCAAATGGTGATGCTTTCTGATCACTACCTGCACATTAATTAGTAAGATCAAGACTATCTTGTGGTAGCACTTTGTACAGTGCCTGCCTGCACTAAAACAGATGGCTTGTTTCAGGGACAAGTCCCCATAGAGCTGAGGGTTAGTGCTGTTTTCTCAATCCCACCTATGGTGGTATGTTCATATCTGCACAGTTCTGATTAGCCTTGGGAAGAGAAAGGGAAGTTTTGCATTTTTTTTTCAAAAATGAAAATTTGGGCCAGAGAAAAATGAAGAAAGCAATTAGACTGAAACTTGGACCAGTCATATGAGCCCCCTGCTTTTCATACTGCTTCATTAATGCTGGGCATTTATTAATCATCTCCTCAGGTCTGTGAAATGGGGGACACAATTGAGGAACCCCCTGGTTTTATAAGTGTTTCCTTTGGCTGTTGGTCAGTTTAGGGGTATAGGAGTGGGGTGCCTACATTTAGGTGAGCACCCACAGAGCATCATTAGTGGCAGTGTTCCTGTAGGACCTTTGTCAGTGGCAGGCAAGTAGTCCTCTAGGCTGTCTCTACTGTCTTGCCTTCTGTAGAGCCAGCAGCTACCTGACACATATGGTGCAGTTTCACAAAAGTGTAATCCCACCATGATATGCTGATGATACCGTCATGCTCAAGTTTCACAACCATCACTTTTTCATTTATACACTTTTCACCTTTGCCTTTTGCTTAAATATACCCAACAGATTATGATGAGTGCGCAAGGGAAGAAGATGACTGTTCCCCAGAGGCATCATGTCATAACACACTTGGGTTTTATGAGTGCAGCTGCAATGAAGGATTTGCTGATGTGCACCCGGAAAAGCCTGGAAGAAACTGTGAAGGCAAAAACCCTTTTTCTTATTATGTAATGGCTGACTGAAATCTTAGCAATCTGATCTTTATTGGATCATTAGGTCACACTTGCCACAGGCCTTGAAATTTTGCCAGGGATGAATTTGGTTTGTTGTATTCAACTGCATCTTAATGAGAAATGTCTTGCAACAGACTTTAAGAATTTCTAACTGTAATACTCCGGTCTATTATATGAATATTTAATAGGATCTTTGCAATGTTCTTTTAACACTTCTGTTTTCTTGTATTTGCCATAAAAGGTAGATAGGATTATCAGGAGCATAAGTTATTTTCACTAGCAGTAGTAAAGGAGGCAGCCGAGATAATGGAGAAGGTAACAGAAAGCACAGGATAGGTAGTTTTACTTCTGTGTTGCAGCAGAGACGAAATGTTGGGATGACAAAATGCTTTTTCATATCAGTCAATTCATGCAGCTCCCTCTGTCTTTCCTCAAATCGTTTGTTAGCTATCTTATGATGAATCTTCTAAGTTCTTTTAGGCTTCTTCAGTAATTTGTATTTGTTTTTGTAACCACAGTGATAAGCTACTTGTTGGCTGAAGTAACAAGGATTTGTAAACTGATACCAACCATTCATTTGTTTTGTTTAAACAGGTATTTAGCATCTGCTAATGAGCTTTTAAGCAAGTCAGCTCTGAAAGAGCTCAGATTTTTTTTTTTTCCACTTGTCTTCAAATCAGCAACTTTCCAATGTGGGCCATTCCCAAAAGCTGTGAAGGGGAGTTCTAGAAGGACTTTTTTTTATATATGCAGCTTGGGAAATAGATGTTATTTATATGTACACTCCAGTAAAAATATTGTGAGAGATTTTTTGTACAATGAGACACATCCTGTTTCACTTGGAAAGGAATTTATTATGTTGAATTTATTATGTTGGTGCTTTCTAAATCAGTGGTGGATGAACACTCAGGTTGTTTCTAGTACTAAAGAGACATACATGGCGAAATGCCAGAGCCTATGCTGGAAGTGGGGTGTTCCACATGCACATTAATATCAATTCCCCTGTTTGTTTTCTTCCTGGAATCATTAGATTCCTACTAACACACACTTGTTGAACTCCCTGCYCTGTCTCTCAGGGCACATGTGCAGGATGGGCCTGCTGCATAAGGTTTATCCTGCATTTCCTCAAAAACCAAGTTTTCCAAAGTGCGGAGGGTCATAATTTCTGGATACCAACCACTCACAAATGCAGCCAGGTTTTTTAACATGCTCTGCTCCTATTTAGACCCCCAAACCAGAAGTGTTCAGTCCCCCCATCAGTATTAGCCAAAAAAGTCTGAACACTTGTCGAGCGCCTTACAATTGGAGATCTCTTGCTGATCTTCCAGAAGCTATATACCTTGAGCACACAAATTATTGCAGCTCTCAGGAAATGAAGCACTTCAGCTTTTCTCACAGGCTCTTTATGTATTAATAAAAAGCCACAGCTTTGGCAGTAAATAGAGCTGGTTTAAAAAAAAAAAAAAAAAAGAAAGAAACCAGTTTCCTACCAGTAACCATGAGTGTCCTCATAAGGGTTTGCTTTTGTCATATGAAATCAACTTGAATCTGTAAATTACAACAGTGGCTTTATTTTTGGTACTCTTCAGCACTTCCTATCCGCCAAGAGGCAACAATGATGGATAAGAAACCTGTATACAACACAGTTTCACCTGTGCCATCTCTGCAGATTTCGACTCATGTTTCATCCCCTGCTGCATTGGGCTCCTCTACCACGAGGCACAAAGCTCTGGACAACACCATCCTCTCTGGTGTGATGCTGCCTCATTTCACCACAGATCCAATGTCAACTCCTGACTTTTCTCCTCAAACATCTCCTCTCCCCCTTGTTAAACCTGCCCAGGAGGTTTCCATTAAAGATGCAGTGAGAGTGTTCTGTGAAATCGAGAAGATAGTCCTTACCATCCAGAAGAGATTTTTACAGCAGGAATCTATCCCCGAATCCTCCCTCTACCTGGGGGAGCCTCACTGCAATGTGAGCATCAGCAATGGCACTCACGTTGTACTGCAGGCAGGCTGGGGTGACTGCGGCATTGAAGTTGAGACGGTAAGTCCTTTGAGCCAGTGAATGTGAAGAAGCCCCAGAGCATTTCTTTCGCACTGTGGGATGCAATGGCACATCCTAAGCTAGGAATACAGTCTGTTAGTTGCTGAAATTTTGTCCAAAAAAATTTCTTTGGACAAGGAAAACCCCTTCTTGCAAGTGGAAAGTTACCTCTCTGTGTGGGGGCAAGTAGGAAAGAGAAGAGAGTCTTTGGGTTCAGGCAGCAAAACTCAGCAGCCTTTCCTGATTGACACTCACTTCCCAAGCTTCTTTGGGTTACCTTTGCAGCTGTCAGAAGCTTCTCTTTTCTTAAAAGCAATTTCAATGTAATATTTAAACAAATAGCCCAATTATTACTGTATAGTAATGAGGAACATGAGAGGGGACTGTCTTTGTTAAAGGGAGTATCATATCTTTAAAATTTTGGATCCCAAACCAAACACAAGGCTTAAGCTATGCCAAAGCATAGAAATTCCCTTGTGGAGCAATTATCATTGCAGACTATACTAGGAAGGCTGATGGATTTTCACTTTCTAGCTCTACAGCAACAAAGATACTAGAGGTTTAATCTGCTTGACTTTTTGCACTCAGGAGAATGGAGAATTCCTAACTACTTGAAGCTGGTAAGCCTGTAGGTCTGCTGTATCCCTAGAAACACTGACATTGACAAGTTTTGCTTTCTTCTTTCTATGTTCCACAGAATGTGACTAATACTGTAGTGAAAACAATACTTCGGAATGACATTTCTGCTCAGGGAGTAATACACCACTTAAAAGTTGCCAGTCCAATTCACTGTGTGTTTCAGAATGATCTCTTGACTTCATCTGGATACACTGCAGAAGGGTAAGTAACAACTCTGCTTTGAAATGCTGTTGTGTTCAGCACTGCTGCATGGGGAAAATCCCCAATGGTAGTAGCTGTATTCAGTGACAGTGCTTGCTACGCTAAGTAGCCTGACAGCCTATGAATCCTGTGCTCAGAGGATCCCTGTTAAGTATTCTTCTGCTACTTGATCCAACATGCCAACAGATCCAACAGCCAAAAAGCTTGACTGTTGCCTGGTTAAACCGTAGATGAAAATTAACCTTTGGGAACTACTGGTGCAGGTTTGGGAGCCAGAACTCCTGACCTCTCTTTGCCTCACTAGGCAATCACATGCAATTAGCAATAACAATATTTACCTGCTTTTGAAACATAACTATGTTTTATCCTTTCCACTACTTTAGGCATGCAAACTAGTAGGTGGGTGCTTGGTGAGGAGGATGGGAATTTTTAACCCCCACAAATTCTTATTTGATTAGCTTAGAAAAAAATAAATGTGATGCAAATATTATTTTTGAAAGGCTCCAGCTTCCAGTAAGATGGAATGAAAACCTCCATTTATGGCTACAGAATAGGCTACAGCCTGACAATGAATGTTCTCCCTTTGTACGTCTGCACCTCCTCTCTCCTCCCTAGCACCATGCTTAAACTATCACCAAATCCACTTGCTGTTCCTGAGTCTCTCCAAATGCTGTACCTTCCTTTACATCCCCAGATAAAATCTTTGTCAGGCCTTGTATCTTCTTTCTCTCTGAACTGTATCATTTCTTCATGTCCCTCATTTATTGTTCAGACTTGTCACTTCTTGGCTTTTGCTCTCATTGTTTTGAACTTTGAGACAGCTCATAGACTTGTTCCCCCTCGCTTCCTACCTCTCCACCTGAAAACTTGATGCCTCTTCACTCCTTTCTCTTGAAAATCTTCCTAACATCCTGGACTGCAGATAACTCCTCCCTATAATGTGTGTGAGAGGTGGAGAAACAGGCACTATACTTATGACTTACAGAAACACAGTCAAATCTGTGGTCTTAAAAGAGGTGAATTGTTGTTTCAGAATTTACACCATTTTTGAGGATTTACATGGATCTGGACACTTCAGAACAGAAATGCAGTTGTTTGTTGGAAACTCCCCAATACCTAAAAATTTCAGTGTCTCTGCCAGTGACGATGTACTGATTGAAGTAGGGATCCGGAGACAGAACACCAAGCTCAAGGTGGTACTCACTGACTGCTGGGCAACTCCAACTAATAATTCAGTGGATCCCCTCTCATTCACTTTTATCAACAACAGGTACAGCAAATGCTACTTGCAAATAGTAAGTGCCATACCTTGGATATGCCAGTGGTACTAACAATTAATGTGTTATCTTTTAAAAGCCTTTTATGTATGTTCTCATTGATCATATGCACAGTCCTTTACCATTCTGACAGGTCACGCCTTCTTTGAACAAGGAAAGTATTTATAAAAAGAAAATGTTTTTAAAGGGGAATGTGGTAATTGTTTGAGTTTGGTTGTCTCCCACATAGCTTTTAAAGGAATTGTACCTTTTATCTGAAGAAATAAGTGGTTATGGCAGTTGGTAGTGTAAGTTCATTTGAAACATGTGCTTTGCCCATTTCTCTATGGTTCAGATATTAAGGCCCTGCATGACTCATCACTGAAAGCCTAGGTTAGGTGATTCCTATATGGTGTGATCCACAAGCAATATTCAGCAGACTCTGGCGAGAGAGGAAGTTCATCCCTGACTTCACTCTTATGTCTTGTTCCCTGGGCTCACTCTCCACCTTAAAATACATGATAGTCCTTTCTTTCAGTAACAAAAGCTGTTCCTTCTAATGTATTGTTTGGTTCACTTTCTGTGTTTGCTGAAGTCAAGTTTAAATTCTTCTCCCTGTTTCTCTCTGTTTTCTTCTTTCTATTCCTTCAGACAATTCTTGAATGTCCTGTTCTATTGGTTACTGCAACAATAAAGCAACAAATAATCCCTTATCACAGCTATGCCTGCCTCAGGGTTGCTTTATAGAATGTCTGGCTATGACTTTCTAAAGGAGGTTTACAACCTGAGTTATCATGTGCTATTGCCAGAAGATACCTTCTATAGCCCTAGCTACCATGTATGTTTTTTCTTCTTCCTTTTCAGCTGTCCCATCCCAAACACGTATACCACACTGCTAGAGAATGGGAATTCAAGTAAAGCACAGTTTAAGATGAAAATTTTTTCCTTTGTCAACAATTCTGTGGTTTACCTACACTGCAAAGTTCGTATCTGTATGGAGACACCAGAAAGTACCTGCAGGATGGTAAGGGTTTTGCTCCTGTACTCCTATTTTTCTCTGATATGCCATACACAACTCTTCTATGGAACTGAAGGATTCATGTTTCCAAACAGGCTGTAAAATAGCCCTTGAAATTCTCCTTCATTCTCTGCTGAGAGCAGAGAGCAGTGGGGAAGAACTATAGCCATATGGAAGTGCCCACCTTTTTCTTTCTGTTCCCCATCCTCCCAGTTAAAAGCATGGAGCTTACACAGAAATGGTTATCAAAATTAGGGAACTTGAGAACTGAGCCTTTCACCTCTGCTTTAGGGATATCTAGAAGGCAATGAATAGAAGTTACAATGAGATAGGCCGTTCAGATATGTGTCAGTGATCCTTATACAGCTCAGATGAACACACCATAAAAACGGGCAGCTAGCACCCATGTTAGCAGTTTCAGCAAAAAGTCTGGTTAAATTGATTTGGGATGTCTTTCTGTCCTTTTTTTCCCCAGAGATTTACTTCTACAGGTCAGAGTTTAGGTGCCAGGATAGGAAACTCCATGGCATTAAGTTTCTAGGGATGTGAATCCAGTACAGTTTAATAGGGCTTTCTAAATAACAAACCAAGCAACGTTCTGATAACAACTTCTGCCTAATTGTCTTCCTAATTGTGTTCCAAATCAATGCTTTGTTTCTTTCTAGTTCTAAGTATGTGATACACTGTTTCATCTAAAAATGTGTTGCTACAATATTAATAAGAAAAATTAGCTTTTGTTGATGGCTTTTTTCCTTTTTACCATATACACAGGAATTCTCCCCTCCCTCTGCCAACCTTCCTGTTTCTTTTCTGTCAAGGATGTTTTTATTAACAATTTGGTGTTCCTCCATTGTTTAACACTTTCCTCTAGCTCTAAATAACTCAGTTTGAGCTCATTATAAAGCAAATGACCTTTTCCTAAAAGATTACAAATGGCTAGCAGAAGATACTTGTTTTCCTTCTCAAAGCATAAAGCTTCCTCCAGAGGAAAAAAAGAAGTAGGAACAGGAAATGTGATTGACAGATGGAAAGAAGGCTCCAGGTTTCACAGCTGATTTTGTATGTTAAAAATCAGTGCTTAAGCAAACACCAGCTTATGCCCTCCTTTGGAGGAGGTGGTTCCCTCCCCCAGATGGTTGTGTGGCTGCACAAGCAGTGTCCTGCACAGCCAAGGAGGGACATGGCGGTAGGAGCCAGGCAGGGAAGAACAGGGACAGGCAGGACAGGGACTGCATGGGCAGATACTGTGGCTGCAAGCAATCAAGCTATGGCTTTACTAGGAGCTGCTGTGTTTGCTGTTGGAGCAGACCTGTAACTGTGTGGATTGTGGCTTAGGTATATGGCCAGCTGGAGGCCTGGCTCTGATCTGAGTTGCAGGGGTCGGTGATGGTGTAATTCTGCTAGCTGGCTGTAAAAGAGCTGAAAACGAGGCCTGGAGGTATGGTTGGGATTGACATCAGCAATTAACATGGCACAGCAGAGTTAATGAGCTAGGCCCTCTTCTTTTGGAGATAATATTCATTTAAGGAAAAGGAAATATACTGTTCTTTTTCTTATGCAAAACTTACCCCTTATGAAAAATTATGGAATTCAGTATGTTAGATTGAGAGAAAATGTTGTATGGAGAAGACAAGTACTATGCATATCTAGAGAGGATGGATAAATTGACAATAGCTTTTACAAAGAAGGGAGGAGGAGCTGCCAGAGGTGCAAAGATCAAGGATGTTTGGAGCAAAGACAAAAAATGTATTTGGAAATCACCTCAGACAAGTGGAAAAGTGCCCAGGTACTGGGAACCCTCTGGATACCAAGGAGAGAGAGAGCTGGAGCCCCCAGAGCTAAGGGGGAAAGCAGAGGGGGAGGCAAGTCTCCATTTTTAGGCCAAAGTGGTATCTGCAGGATTAGTCAAGAGCCTGCTCGCACGTCCCTTGGCCCCAGTGGGATAAAGGGGCCACCTCACAGGACCTGCACAGAGAGGACAGCTACTGACTAGCTACTTGTGGGCAGGCAGTAGGGGCAAAGGGGTAAAGCCTAGTCTTTCCCCGCCTTCCCACCTGCCCCTGCTAGCAGAGAGCAAGGATTGCTCTGCTCCCAGCTCAGTTATTCCAAGGGCAGGGGAAGAAAGTACTGACAGGCAGCTCTGAAATCAGCGCTGACAGAGGACCCCATCGCGGGCCACAATGGCAGCATGTTTTCCAGCCCTTGGCTGACTTGTGTGAAGCCTGGGCTAGGGTGCCAGGAAGGTGAATACTCCCACAGTGCTCTGCTCCTCCATCTGTCTGCTGCTCCAGGCAATACTGATTTGCTTTGTGGCAGACTTGCTTCTGTTCTTTGCCCACAAAATTGAGGCTTACTTCTTTTATTATTTCTTCTCATCCAGTCTTTTAATTCCTTGTTTTCTTGGGTGGAGGAGTGTAAGATGCTCTTAAGTTTAGAGCAGAAAGATAGATGTAGTGGAGAGAAATGTGGTAAGAAATGGAAAAGAAACATGATTTTGAATGGGAAGAGGAAAGGTGTGCCACTGCCATCAGGCAGAGCCATGTGTACAGGAGAGCACAGTCACTCCATGGCCAGGTAGAACCAAAAAATAATTGACATCAGGGACCAGCTATGTAACCATATTCTCTAGCTGTGGATCTGCTTAGTTGGGAAAGCTACTCAGGGGTAGGCCAAAGTCACAGTTATATGGCTGTTTTATTGAGGCCTGATCTGGCTTAAGGCACTGTTGCTGACAATGGTTTGTATAGGTGTATCAGCATAACTAGGCTGGTGACACTGATGAAACAATCTTGTGTAGACAAGCTGTTAAGACACCCTTACACTTTCCTGCTTTCTTTTGTTGATTGTGATATGGTACTGCGTCTTCTCAGTTTTACGTGCACTTCCAGAAGGGTCACAGTATCTTAAGAATAACCTCAACAGGCTATGGATCCTAGCACAGACCTTTAGGTTGCAACCTAAAAGAGTAACAAACAAACCAAACAGTACTACTGAGGAAGTATACAGAAGATGACAGTGTGCTGTGTATTCTGCAAATATTGCTCACAGAAAGCTAAAGTAGCTAGTTCATCCCCAATATTGGACAGGGCAGGGCTTCCCAAACTAGTAGTTCCCAGAGTAGTGGTTCACATAATACTGAAGAGTTGTGTGTTGCTTCAAAATGACCCACAGCTTGGCAGGGAGTGAAAGATGCCGCTGCTGGTGCTGGTGCTCGTTATAGTATCTGCTGTGCCTTCTATGAGCAGTAGATGTATCCGGACAGAAATTATTGTAAAACCTGGCATATAGAAATAGCGAGAAGTTTTTTCTCCCATAGGTTTTCCCTAAAACAAGCAGAAAAGTAATGAAAAGAAAGAGATTGTCGATGTGAAATGCCTGTTCACAGAAGTGTTTTCCAGTGTGATTAACTACAGATTATAAACTGGTATTTCCCTAATGCCATTCCTTTTGAACTTCCATTTGGTGTTCATTTCAGTGTAACGAAGCATAACATTAAGAAACAGAACCCCAATGAGTCAGAATAACATTGGGCTTTCAGCAAGTCATCAAAAAGCTTTGTATTATTAATTAGTCTGCCATATGATTTATTGGAGTTTGAATTAATCGTTACAGAGATGTCGTGGCGTTCGATCCCTGAAAACTGGTGAAACCATCGCTACCCACAGGACATCCTGGGGACCCCTATGTAAATCTGCTGGTGAGTTAAGAATAGATGTTTACAAAAAGGTGACACAGAGTAACCACCATTTCAAGATTCTTTTTCACTGGCAAAGGAACCTGAAAAACTGTGATACAAAAACCTCTTCATATTTTTCTGAGGAGCAGGGGTCCTTACTGAAGCCATGTGGCAGTGTGGAAAAGTCTTTGCCCTTCTCGATGAAGTGACTATCAGATAGTTAGGTGACTGGGGAAAGGAGGAAGAAGAAAGTATTTCATGTAGCTATTTGCACAGGCGAGTAAGTACAGCCACAAAATCAAACAGTTATTACAATTATAAAGTCCCAAAGTGGCTGGGATCTTTTAGATTGCAATTAGTTTTTGTAGAGTTTACTCTACACCGTTCTTAGACCACAGTTATATTGAGCTCTGAAGTCCAAAATCAGAGSAGGTAAAAGATTGCATTGCCAATTGCATTGCCATATTTCCTTAGATTCCCTGACATTGACTTAATTAATGCTGCGAGGGAAGGCAGCAGAGCCTAGCTGGTACATAGCACTTTGGCTAATCTGGTGGAGCAGTACAATACAGGTTAATAAAGAGTGAAGACCAGCACCATGCACTTAGTGCAAGGTCCAATTTGTACTGCTTTCTACATCTTCTGTATTTAGCCCTGAGTGATGTTTTCAAGGACAACTGTTGCCTCTAACATTTTGAATCATTTGGCCTCCTCCAGCCATTTGCACTCTTATTTATTATTAGTGTAAAATACACATTAAAAGTATTTGTACACACCAGCTTCAGAGTTATAACACATATCTAATGTGAATACACAGAAGTTGCCCTGTTTTCTCCTGCTGATTGCCTATTTTGCCAGTCACTTAATGCTTTTCTAACTGCAGAGTTAGTGTCAGACTGTTAATGGATTTTATGTGTTTCTTTTGCTCCCCTATTGTGATGGTCACAATGTTCTTTTGGAACTTGAAACAGGTTCTTCCTTAGCATATTGTATTTTTCTTCCTTTATATGCAGTATTAGTCACTTAGAACAGGCTCTCAGTGTTCACTTCTGAATCAGTTTTTTTCTTTTAAACTTAGCAATTAATACAGCTCTGTTTGTACAGCACTCATATCATGTAGATCTTGCTCCCATTTGTATCAGAGACCCTGATGTAATTCTAATATTGAAAGATGGCCATCATACAAAAGGAACTCTGAGGGGAGCTTTAGCATTTGGGCTGTACTACACCCATGCCTAGGCAAATGTGTAGCTATGTGGCACTGCAGAATGTTGTGTAATATTTCCAGTTTAGATACTCATGTTGCATTTTAAGTGTGAGGCTAGCCTTAGACAGTGATATCTCCCTCTGTGTTGAAGGAGACAATGTGAATTATTATGTCAGGGAAGGTGCTGCAGTGAAACATGAAAAAAAACATGCTATAGCAAAGTCCACTGATAAATGGTGCTCCCCTGTCTATATCTCTCCTTAGCAGTACTGCAGGCTGCCATTTGCTTTGAACATCTTCTTTTTCATTCCTTGGTCTGAGGCTGAAATTCAGAAGTAAGTTCTAAAAATAATATGCAAAACTGCCTTGACCGGTCTTGGAGCAATGTCCTGGACACTATGTAGCTTGGACTCTGCTATTGTGTACCTCCCTGACTATCGACAGTGCCATTTGGCCAAAGATTTTGTCTCTAATTGTCTTCTGTGCACCTCAGATATTGCATAAGTGCAAGGCTAAATAAGTGCTGTCCTGAGAATGTATATAAACAAATACATGTTTCTGTAGGTACATTTACAAGAATAAATGGGCAGTGTGCAATAGTACATGTACAAACGTTAATAGATGCATAATGTTAAGGGGTGGGGGGTTCTGCCTGCAGATTTGGACACTTGTATGGCGGTGTCTATATTTGAGTTTAGGGGAATATGTTTTATTGATGGTCAGTGGGGCCTAGGGACAGAGCTGGCAACCAGGGACTTTACTGTGTATCCCACACATGGGCTGCTTTAGATGACCTATGGTGTCCTATTCTCTCCTTTCCCTCAGTATCTGGATGCTATTCCAGGAAAGTACAGGTCTCCTGTAGATCCCATGCCATGTTTGCCAGCCCTGTGCAGATATCGTAGACCCTTCAGCTTTTCAGGTGGCACTAGATGCCAATGCTCAGGCTACAAAGTTGAGCCTTGGTGACTACTTCGGTGTAAATCACTTACTTGGCTCCACTGACTGCACTGGCTGGATCTCTGCTGACTAGAATGGGAGCTTAGAAACCCAGCAAATACAGAGAGACCCCCACATAGACTTCTGAATGTGAGTGTGTTGATCTATGAGCTGAATCTCTCCCTAAATGCCTTGTGTTTAAAGAAGCGTTACTTATGAGATGAAAGCAAACCAAGTGTTTTTAATATTCATGGATGAATGGGAGCAGGATTAAGATGAGAGAGTGCTCCACCTCTATAAATCTGGGTTGCTCTGAAAGTAGGCCAGCATTTCAAAAAAGCTGCACATCCTTATCCTTTGTTTAATTTTTATTTTAATGGAAAATTGTAGAGGGAAACTCCAAACACACATCACACATAAGTCTGCAGGGATTCTATACTTTTATACAAAGAGAGGTCTTGGATTTGGATCGTACACATTTCCATGAGAAGCACTCTCCCAAAAAGGCCAGATCAATTCTATATCACAGCTCTGTGCTTTGACAAGTACGCTGGCTAATTTGTAGGCAAGGTTCTACGGCTTGGCTGGCTCCTTATCCCAGGAACAGACTTAGGAATTTCAAAGCTTTTGTCTTTCACCTCTTCTTTTTTTAGCATCTGATTCAAAGAGAGAGAAGGAGGCCGGGCTAGGAGTTGGATACATCATCCTTATTGTCATTGCTGCATTTGTTTTTGTGCTGGGAGTTGCAGGCCTTTTCATTTTCCGGTACCAGCAAAAGACAGGAAGATACAATTTCAGAATCAAGTCTGACAACTTCAGCTACCAAGTGTTCTACGATTAGCTATTTTCAAGTTACCAGATGTAAGTACTGAATCATGATCAGTTACTCTTCTAACTGCTTAGCTCCTCCTGAACTGGTTAAATACTTGCAGATGAACTTTTTCCAGTTAAAGGTATTTGTACATCCATCTCCTTTTTACTAAGGGGGAAGATCATAGAAGCAAGCATGAAATTCCTACTACTCTTGCTGTTTTTCAAATGCTGCAGACTATGGAGGAGAAGGATAGCCTTCTCTTCCTTCATGGTTTCAGTCTCATTTGTAGTAAATGACATGCCACTTTTGGAGAGTGCCTATAACCATCTCCAAGAAAGCATATCACTTTTGATTTACATCATGGATTGGCATAGTAGGGGAAAGAAACTTAACCACCATCTTTATAAGCAAGGTCCTTTTTGTCTGGGAATTTGTTTCAGAAGTTACCCCTTTCTGCAAAAGTCTGGGTTTATATTTTTAAAGAAAATAGGGGCATGTTAGACATAAGAGCTGGAAATGTTGATACTATATAAGCAGTGCTTACATGAGCCTGCAGAGAGTCTGAAAAGATAGCTCTTAGGAGTGTTAGCCACTACAACAAATTCTACTTCTGCAACTTTGGAATTTGACACTTTTCCAGAATGCCATAGGATTCAGCATTTTGCTGAAAATGGGTGCGTCTAGCTGCTCACCACAGTTTGTATGTTTGTGTCTTTAAGGGCAGTAGGGGTAGATGGGAAAGCTGGCTTGCTGAAAAATAATACACAATGTTGCTTCACAACTCGAGGATGATTACTGTGCATCTGATCCCATTCTGTTCCTGAGTGCTTTCTTATTTGACATTATCATGTTAGTGAGTATATTACAAAGATCACCCTTTGTAGTAATCTATGGGCAGCTCCAGAGAGATCTCTGAAGGTGAGGGCAGGCAGGGCTGCCTGTCTGGAGCCCAAAGAGAAGGTACTTGGGGCTTCTTGGTACAGCCTCAGCAGCTGTATGGTCCCATCGGTGATACGGGTCCCACTGGGCTGTTGTAGTCTGGCATAAAGGGCATATCTAGGTGCCTTACATTAAAACCTATCTATAAAGCCTCTGAGTCTCACCACAGGGAGAAGAGAGGCTTGCCTTCATTCATCATCCTGCTCTTGTAATTCTTCCTCTTGGTGGTCACGAGTGATTGTAACACTTAAAATTAATGGCAATTCTGAAGTTGTGCAAGGAGGTTGTAGCATGAAGAGTATTGTCAGGCTTGTAACACTTGTATATAATCAGCATGTTGGAGTCTCAACTAATGGATCCTTTCAGATTCTGGAAAAACTCAGGTGTTCTTCCTTACGCATTTTACTTCCCTACACATTTTTCTACTTTGGAAAGTAGTTGAAAGTAGTTAATTACATCTCTCAATCATGATTTATTTCGCTTTTACTTTTTCTAGACGGATCATGTCTCATCACATAGAGAACAGCAGCTTGTCTTCACTCAGCATTTGGCTTTTATTATTCTTCGTGATGGTGGTCACAACTGGTTGCAACACTGACTCTTGCAAGTTAATGTCATGTATTAAAGGATTCTGTATCCCTCCAATTTTTTTGTCAGTCTGGCTTTTCCCTGGTGTCCTAAGAAATATTGTGACTGCAGCTCTAGACTGAAGCAAGCTTGTCTGGCAGTTTTTCCATGGAAAAAATAAAAGGGAAAAAGGAAAGACTTCATGATTCTCTATTCATGTTCCGCTGTCTGGCTCTCCCACTGTGTCATGTTGCAATGTGCCCTTCTTGTATCACTTGTGTGTATGACTACTGACAAGCTTGATGTTTCTACAAATACTCCAGGAAGTAAATCAGCAAAGCCTTGGAGAGAGCTCCTTTTCAATTTGCAAATCACCTGTTTACTTAGGGTGAGGTTGAAGCCCTGAGCTGCAGTGATGCTGAAGACCTAGCTGTACAACACCTTAAGTATACAGAAGCTGGAGAACAAGTAGTAGACTTGTCAGCAAATAAAGAACAGACACCATGAATCTGAGGCTTAACCTGCCCAAAGTGTTCTTCAGCATGAGTTTTGAGATTTGATTGTAAATTTTCTAATCAATAAGGGCTTAGTGGAGAGGGGGGAAAAAAAAGCTATTTCTTCTACTGGGAGCCCATATATTTCCAGATAACTATTGGTAACTATTTAGTTTGTTGAAGTAGGCCAAAATGACTGTACAATCGAACTCCAGAGTGTATTGCCCACTGAAGTGAGGGCACTCCAATTGCAACCGAATAAATATAAATTTGAGCTGTATTTTGACTGGCTGCAAGATCCCACTGTTAGTGTAACAGCAAGGGTTTAGTTTACATGCTCCACTGGATACAATAACAATGTGTTTGTTCAGCTGGATAAACTGGAACAAAAAGCCGTGCAATTTCCTCCAATAGTCCCCTTTTCCTGACGGCTTTACTTTACAACTGCTGCAACGCTATTTTCCCTTTAAACAGTTTTACAGAGGTTTTTTTTTCTTCTTCGCTTTTTGTTCTTGCTCAGCTGCTCACACTTCAGCTGTGTCCTAGACTTGCTGCTTAAGTCACCCTCTGCTGTGACCCATTAATAGAAATGATGATAAGAATTTAATTGCAATATGTTTCTAATAGCAAGGGAAGCTGCTCCTCTGTGTTTCAGAGGGAAAGGTCTAGGCTGTCACTTCGCAAAGGAAAAGAAAGTTCATGCTCAGCATAAGTAAGCGGAGTGCTGCATGGTCTTGCAGAGGTCAGCCTAAGCCACAGCACTCCAAACCTACAGGTGCTGTCAGATTTGTGCTGCAAGACATCTGCAAAGGGCCACAGAGCTGGCAAAGGCCTGCTGTTGCTGTGACTCTTCAGACCAGTCTTTGACACAACGAGCAGCTCCTGCAGGACTCCTCCCCGGGATGTTCTTCTCCCCTCTGCTGCCCCAAGCCTACGTTTCAGTGAGTGTTTTGGAAGCTGGAGAGGAAAGCAGCATGGTAACCTGTCACCACAGCCAGCAGGTTCTGATAGCTACGTGCTCTCTTCCAGTATGGTGGTTTAGTCTGCTATGTCTGGGTCAAATATAATTCAGTAACTTACAGTGAACAAGCTCATCCCTCTTTAAGTGCAATAGACACCATTATTTCAGTGGAATTTAGCCATAAATCTGAATTCACAAATACTCTTTGGAGCCATAGCATTTAGGTACTGATTTATCAGTGTGGAGTGGTAGTCTGGGAAATCTTTATCTTTTTTGTCTGCTTAATCTAATTTCTGTTAGGTACTAAGATTACTGGTTAAGGAACTTGGCCTGCATTTTGCAAAAGATCAGACTAATTGATCTTTGGGATCATGTATGCCTTTAAAATCCATAGATAAATTTCAGAATAATCATTTGTATTTTGCTTTTAATTCAAATGGCTCTACAAGGAGAAATCTTTGTGACTTGTGTTTTCCTTGATGAAATGACAGTTCCCAGATCCTGATATAAAAATCTCTTTCATTACAATTCATTAATGAAGCTACAATTTATTTATTTTTGCAATCTTAAAATTTAATTAACATAACCATAAACTTTTTATTTTGTAGGAGTGTCTTCACTTTTGCTCAGTTTGCTCTTGAATGTACAATGTATTGGCCTTCTGGACACAGTGAAAGGATAAACTATTTTACTATAATATTTTTCTAGTTTGTAGTACTTACAGACTTCAGCTTCTTGAAAGTGACAGGACTAGAGCTTTGCCTGTTGATTTCAGTGGAGTTATGTAATTTACAAAAGCTGAGCATTAGTCCTCATTTAAATGCAAAGCAGTAGCTTGCATGTAATACCTTGCATGCTCAGCAGAAACTGCTATTGTGAATTTCAGAGTCTGTGTAGCTCAGTTTTGGTGTCTTAATAAAAGCACTCCCTAAGCTTACTGTTGACCTTTGTACTGTTATTTTTTGCTTTTATGATTTAGTCACAGGTATTAAGATGTGTGTCTTGTGGATGTGGCGGCTTCTGAAGAACTGTTCAAGTATCAGTATGTTTGAGCAATGCCCAAAACACAGCACATGACCAAATACTGATGTATTGCAATTATGACTGACTATGTATGCACACTTAATAAGAGTCTCTTCTTCAACACAGCAAAGGAGATGAGCATATTCTTGGTTTCATGTTTTACATCTAAGACAACCAAAAAAGTATTCAACATTTCTAGCCTCGTAACAGACTTTCAGTAAGGTGGTGATCCCATCTAAAATTAGCATGACACCAGCCTCCCTGAGCATTTGATTTGTCCGGTTTTGAGGGCTGCTCCAAAGGCAGCATATTCAGAGCTCCCTCCATGAAGCTTTGCCTAAGGATGTTAGTGGACTTCTTGTCTGGATCTGAGTGTGAAAAGCAGGGAAGGATGACAGCACTTGGTCCAACTACTTCCTTTATCATCCCTACGCAAAAGTGTTGCACAACTGCCACCACCTCTTTGTTCATCATTTTTTCCCTTCTCCTGTACACTTTAGTGGCTAGCAGTCACCTTCCTCTCAGAGCCGTGTTGCCATGTATCTCCTTTTCATGCTGAGGCACATAACAGGTTGTTCATTTGAGGTATCACGTACAGGGAGCAGTAGGGTCCCTCTGTCCCTGCTAATTTCACTGTATCTGATGCTTGGACAAAACTCAATGGCTTTGAAGGGCTCATTTTGGACTGCTGTGGTCAGTTGCCCAACTAAGCAATCAGGCAGTCTGTTGCCAAGCACATAGCTCTGTGTCCAAGAAGAGATCTTCCAGAGGAGTAGCACTGACCACCTCCTCCCCACAGTCTGGTGTTGCCCACCTTTTGTTCTATTAATAATGCACTGGCTCTAGATAATTATTTGTGCCAATGGCTGAAAAAATGTGTAGAAATAAAATCTGAAGATTTAGCTTTGACCTCTTGCATTGTTTCCTAAGAAACACTTAAGAGCAGTGGTATGTGTGCCTAATGTCCCCATTGTTCACTGAGAACACCACACTGGTGACACCTGATGCAGGAACACTCATTATTATGCCTTTCTCTTGTATTGTAACATTGCCAAGCTCTGATCCCACTGGGGCTGGGAAAAAAGCTGAGATAATTGAAAATGTCCTTGTCCATTAAAATATAAAGGAATTGACTTCTTAATGCCCATTTGGAAAGTTTTCTTGTAGGTTGTGGAAGGAAACAAGTTAGACAAACTGAAAATATTTAATTGCAATTGATCTAAAAACATGATGTTAGCTACGTTCTGACAGAAAGCCTAGAGCACAGAGCCGCCTAACGGCTTCTTAGGTCTGCACAGTCAAATGTGCTCTCTGTGGAAGCCTGTGCTCTGTGGCTTGTTGCAAACTTTTAATTGAGTAGTACCCTCTTTATGTGGCTGCTTAAGGTGCTGCCTTTTAAGACCCCTTCCTTTTTTGCAGATTTCTCTTTTTCACTTCCTGATCTTAACAGGCCCACTTGAGACAGTACTTCAGCTTTGAGTTTTCAGGGAACCTCTGCCTGTTTCTTCAACTTTCTTCCCTCTGGCTGTGCTGACAGCTGCCATCTTGTGCTAAAGATGCTCTCAGGTACGTTGTCTGGATGTGAACAATGTCTGCCAATGGGTAACACAGGAGAATTGTCAGTGCAGCGCTTTTTCATGTACAGCAAATTCACCTGAAAGTGTTTTCTGCCTCTCCTGCCCTTCTTTCCCAAAACAGGGAGATTTTTCCTCTGAGACCCACAGAAAGAAGAATTTTAGAGACTTAATACAAATATAGTTGCAAAGACTCATATGCTATTAGGAATCCTAAGGTGAGAATAAGAGGGGAATTGAGGAAAAGCCAGAATGTTTGGAGAAGGTAAGGAAAAGAGTATTAAAGGACCAAGACAATGAAGACTGAGTGCTTCAGGGAAGTCCCAGTAATAAATCACTGGTGCAGTGCTTGGAATGAATCCCTATATGTTCATTCATATTGTTGTTGTTAAATAGCTTAAATAGCTAGCGTTCAGACCCACCTACAAAGAAGACTATAAAAGTATTGGGACAGGTAAGGTAAAGGCATGTTGCTGTCCAGTAAGTGGCTTTGTGGAAATAGTAACTGTAAGAAATGCAAAAATATACTGGTTTTATCAACCTATCTTTGTGTGTGCTTGTGTGTGTTTTACACAAAATTCTGCATGTTTAGGAATACTGCAATTATACAGTGAAGAGAACTTGATTTGATCCTACTCCTTTCTCTTTTTCTTCTCCTTTCCCTTCAGAGAAGGTATTAGAAATGTTTGTTTCCTACACAAGTTTCACACATATAAAAATGTTTGTTATCTTCTGGAAAAGCACAAGTATTTGTAGGCACAGATGAAGTAACAGACTTTTATTTAAAGAGAGATTTTCCCCTTTTCTTGCTTTACTATGCAAGTCATCCATTTTAAAAGAAAAATGACATTTCTTTTCCATGATCTTTCCGTTTAATCCTTCAAAGAACACCATCTCTTGACAATTGCTTTTCATTGACAGTTTTGTGTCTGCTCTTGCTACAAATAACTCTGAGGAGGATCAGAACTGAAGGACAGTGAGATGAGAAAATATGTCCCAACTACCTTATTCATGGTGCAGAGAATGTTTGGCACTTTGCTATATGGGAAGTTTTACTCTTTCCACAGCTGGATGGGGTCTTTGGGAAAACCCATGGGAAAAACAGGAAAGCTATATATGAACATTGAGGAGTACTGGAGTACTCCAAGGATGGTGCCATTATGGAGCTACTTTTGATTGATATTTGGAAGCTGATCTGGAATGGTGCAGTAGGCTATAGGGTAGCAGTATTCTCAACAGGCTAACACAAGTCCATCCCAAAGTACCAAGAAATCATGCTCCAGGACGGTGGTGGTGACTTCTGAATTCCAAGAAGAAATTGCCCAGAATTAGATAGGGCTGCACAAGGTTCCCCCCCTCTTTCTGACAGAGATGGTTGGGTAGAATTGCTCTTTCCAGCAAACAATACCTTGGGAATGTGCTGGCAGCTAATAACATTGACAGTGTGGGTTCTTCACGGCTTACGTTCAGTAATGCTTAAACTCTTCAAGTCTGCTCAGGAAATGTCCGGCCTTGCCTCTTATACTGCCTGGAGCTTTGATGTGAAATGCTGGCCTCAAACAATGCTCCCATTTATTAGCTGCCTTTGACACTTGGCAATTTGAAAGGATGAAGGAAGTGCTTCACCTCAACATTTTCAACAAATATGACTATTATTAGTACATGTGGATGGAAGGGTCTTGTGTTTGTTCTAGTGCCAGCCTTGAGAGACTCATTACTGAATGTTATATATGAATAGCTTTCTTATGCTTAGTCTAGCGTATTTAATTGTGCAGTATATCATGCCTTCTCAGTAAGATTATAATGTCCACCGTGTTACTCAACAAAGAATATGGGAAAATATGGCTGAACTGGAATTTGGAATGGGATATTTACTGAATCCAACTTTAATTTTTATAGAAAACTGCTTTTGCAGAGCACAGGACCAAACCAAACCCCACAGCTCTTGTCCATGTCAGTAGGGCAAAAGCCAGGAGTAACAGTTGAACAAGATGCAATTGGCTTCTGGAGCTGTTTTGTTTATGTCCCAGAAGGATTTACAGCTGATGCCTTGTTTGAGACTACATTATGCAGTTCATTTAAAAAGCAGCTGACTTCTCAGGAGATATCTAGATACTGTTAGCTGCCTGTTTCGTGAGTCTGTCATCATTGATTCAGCTCCCTGTTCTCCTCCTTTCCCCTTGTTTGGCCACAGCTGTGACATCTTATTCTTTAACAGGAGGAAAGTGTGTCTGTTGCCTTCCAGGTATGCCAGAAGCACCACCTTGTAAAGTTCTGTCTTTCCCCTGAAAATAACTTCTAAATCTCACTTAACTTCTATCAAAAAAGCGAGTGTGCCAGCATGTCCAGGTGTGATCCTTGTCCTGTGTCCTGGGCTTCTCTTATGACATGGTGGTACACGCCATCCTTCTTCAGCTACTTCTTAATAGAAATCAGTGACAGCTACATGGCATCCCTGGGAAGACATATGTTTAGTAACTTCCAGGTTTGTTATTTTAAACATTCCCCCTCCCCCTGCCCCCAGACAATTTGTTTCTTAAATTGTTATCAATATTTTCAGTGAGTAAAGCCAGATGCTGCAGTGAAAGGAACACCTGTAGTTTGCCCGTGCTGTGGCCTGCTGTCTTCCTTAATTGTAACCACCAATGTCTTCCCATCGATACAACCAACTGATATTTGTACCTTGTCTTGGCGCAGTGCATAATGTTTTTACTGTTCTCGCTTCTCCAGCAAAGCACTGGTGCCATTCATATTCATTTGGCAACTGTGACTTTCTCAGCTAGTTGTCACCGAGTGCAAAATGTGACATATGTTGTCTCACAGAAATCTTCATTCAGGCCTATGTATGCATCTGGTCAGCTATTTCACAAGACTGTGAGAAGACAGGAGGTTATTAATGGGGGCAGAAGTAGTTTGAAATTAGGAGTAAGAAATACAGTTGAATTTAATGTGATGGTGCCTGGGCTTTTCAGAGGTGAGAAGTTGGGTGAAAAATCAATCTCCTTTGTGGCAGCACCTGATGGCTGAGGTAACTCTGCATGTCACCTTCTTACTGGAGTTTCTGCTGCGTTTTGACAGTGATAGATAATACAGGAGATGAGAGAAAGGATGGACTGAACCCTTGAAATTCTTCCTGTGATTCTACAGCTTCTTTTTCCTTGTTAAGGAACACACGTTAGTGACTGCGAGGTGAACAAAATGTAACTCTGTGTCTTCTAAGCACATTTTCTAGGAGGTTGTTTTCTCCCTCAAACCCCACAGACACAAATAAAAGTGCCTTTTCTTGTAGAGCTTCCTAAGGGAGGAAGATGGACCCTTCTAACCTACTTCTGACAGACCCACTTAGCTACGCTCTGTTTAGTGACATGGGTTTAGTTACATGAATGTATTTATTTACACACATAATTTGTTTGAGATTGCAGTGGTTGTAGTTAAGGAGTGCTTTATGGTGTCCCTGAAAACCAATCTTGCATTAAAAACTGTATCTATATAAAATCACACGGAAAGGTTTACTGCATTTTTTCCAGTATTGGCTAATGTACTCAGTACATTTAATTGGGTGAACTGATGTTTTGTACTCTTTTCCCCTTTCTCTGTGCTCTCTCCCAGGTATGTGTTGGTGTACTTCTGCCTCTGCTTCATTAGACGGTGATTTCACAGGCTTGCAAAGAGCAGCTCCTCATAAACCTGTGAGTGAGATGTGCCTGTTCTGCATGTAAGATGTGCAGAGGGATCTGAATGGGAGCAGAGCAGGAGAAGGGTGGGCAGCTGATGCAAATGAAGGAGAAAAGGCAGATTTGCTTCACAGAGCAGCTCCCTGCTAGACAAACTCAGTGGTTTAGGACTGGCCACAGGGCACATGGCAGGGGGACACATGGACTGGCTGAAAAGCGCTTGCCTGATGAGGAGCCACCTCTTGAGCGGGCGAGCGCAGCCTCTCTGCGACACCTTGCCATGGTGCCAGGATGGCAGCCAGGGCCAGGCACCAGCAGATCATTCCCACAGCACGGAGGGGCCCGTGATGTCCGGCCCAGTCAGGGGCTTGGGGACCAGCCTGGAAACCCCCTTGCAAGGGTTGGGCTGTCACCCCCCGGCAATGGTGCTCCCTGGAAATGGCAGCCAATGCTGCCACGGGGCTGGCGGTAGCGGGTCTCCCTGCTGTGTGTGCTGTGGTGGGGAGGTGGGTGGAAAGCACCTGTGAAGGCCCAGAGCGAAAGGTATGGGAGGGCCTGCTGGCCTGGGGCAAATGGGGACACAAAAGAGCCTTTTGTCTYCCCTTTCTGAACCTGGGACACATTTTAAGAGACCCTGGGTGGTGGTGGGGAAGAGTAGTGCAGGTTTTGTGGTGGGGATCACCTGGCTCGTCTCCCCCTGAGAGGTGTAAGGGATGGGGAAGGGTCTGAGGCCACCGGCAGGGCAGAGGCAGCCTCAGGCGCTTGTGAAGTTCCCGCTGGACTCAGGGGTTTCTTGTTTCAACCATCTCCTCCATCACAAATACTGCATCCTGTTGGGGCCATGTCCACAAAAAATGTGGAATTTACAGTCTGCGAT
The DNA here is from genome assembly GCF_003343035.1 of Apteryx rowi. Taxonomy (NCBI): domain Eukaryota; kingdom Metazoa; phylum Chordata; class Aves; order Apterygiformes; family Apterygidae; genus Apteryx; species Apteryx rowi. The sequence continues at coordinate 22,391 of NW_020450717.1, read as the reverse complement.
TCTGTAATTTTTATATCATATATCCCCTCATATGGATATCAATTTCTTCATTCCAGGGCCAGATTTTGCCAGCCCTTATTAATGATATAGTAGAAGATGCAGCAGACTGCTCAGGTGCCTGGTGTAGTGTCATAAGTCCTAAAATGTAAGGATGCATCCCTGGCAAGGTAAACTGATGCCATCGTCTTAAGCACTCTCAAAAATCCTATCAGAGGAGCATCAGTGTGCAGACCCTGGAGTCTTCACTTGATGCCAGACCCCTCTGAGCTGATCGTGTTGTTTTTAATACAAAGTGGCTGGAAAAACATGGGGAGATAGTAATGATGGTTCTTGCTGTTTCCAGTCCCACTGACAGGATACTCTATTGAGTATATTTAATAGAAGTTAACATGGGGGCTCTGAGGCTGTGTTGACCCAAAGTTGTAGTTAAAGCTTGACGGGGCTGTTTAGGTCTAGAAGCCTTGCAGTAGCTGGATAAATGGCTTCAATTCAGTTCATGGCATGGAAAGTGTCTAAAATAGCCCCTCCATGTCAGTAGGAGCATAAACAAGATCCAAACATCATCTGTTGCAATTATGTTTTGTTCTGGCCCTATTGTGCGACACTACAAAGGCAGTTGCCTTCTTTTCTTTTCTAGAACCTATAATTACAAAACGGGGGGAGACAGCAATATGACTGCCTCGTTCTGTTGACTGCATATGGTGGGGTAAGCCAGGTGTACATTATGCCTGGAGAAAGTACTGTTCTCACACTACTTCCCTGTCCTGTCATTCTGCACTGCTTTATTTTCCTTTCCCAGAAGAAGTCAGAAGTTGTTCAGTGTCTGAAGTGAAAGTATTTCATTCTGTAAAGAAAAGTTTCTAGCAACTTGGCATATTATTACTGTTTATCTGCTAAGCAAAGGAAGACAGATAACTGTCTGTTCAAAGTAATTTGAAACCCTGCCCAGAACATATCAATCAGTGTGGTTTTTAGTTTCGTTTCCTGAATATAGGATACGAATGCTGGGTAAATCAATTAATACAAGTATTGTAACATTTACTAATAAGTAAAGCAGTCCTTTGTTGGAGGAGTTAGTTAATCTCCCCATTTCTAACGCAATCACTTTTTGAATTACACTTATGATCACTAAGGCTGAGTATGGAAGAATTTTCATACCTGTGAGAAAAAGCTGCATACCTACCAAGAGCTCTGTCCTGTATATACATATATACTTATTAGAAAATAACTGTATGCTCTGTCTTTGTATGGTCTAGAAAAATGAGACCTATTCTTAATAAGATGATTGCTAATTAATGCTAAAAGACATGAAACAAGGCCATCAAAACCAGTGCCAAATGCCTTTAAAGCTCCCTAGGAAATTTCTGACAGGGAAACTGTGAGGTTCTTGCAAGTTTTACATTAACTCAGATCCCAGGAAATGCTTAGGCCCTACATACACATTCCTGTATTGCTTGGTAGATGCTAGATATAGATTCTAAGCATATTGCAAGTTACCACATTCTTTACAGATTAAAAATAATGACATTTCTATTGTGAACGTGCTTAATATTTCCAATACAAAGTACTTAGAGGATTATCTTTTCTGGCAGATTTTAAAGCTTAATGCCTTAGCATATCTTGGTAGAGTACATTTATTGCTGCATATGTATGCATATTGCTGCAATATGTATCGTATTCATTTGCATCACAGATATATGTTTATTCTCAATGCGTGGCTTGAGCTGTCAAAGGGATTTGCAGAGCCATGAACAAGAAACCCATTATAGTTAGTCCATCTGCGATATGGAGGTTCCACACAAAGCACATAAAGAGCATCTCCCCCAGCTGCCTCTTCTGTAATTACCTTTTAGTTCTGTGTGGGCGGTTCTGACCTCAAAAAAGACCTTCCTTACTCATTCCTCCACACCTTTCTAGACCTCTCCCTTTACAATAGCAACTGATACCATAATGTAGATATTTGCAGTCTGTTGCTGTTTGCTGTGTGCTTTCATCTGATAAATATCCAATGTCTATTAGGGCTTTCTCTTTTTTTGTCTTGTAGCAAAGGGCACATTCTATACAAGGTCATACAGATCAAAGGCCATATCACTGCTTTACAGAGCTAGACACTGAGTCATCTTTATGATCCATAAAATGAAAATAAGCTTCCGTAATACAGATCTTGCTCTATAGCTTTAAGCCATCCAAATAACTTCTTCCTTATTGCAGCCAGTGGCATGAGCTTTTATGGTCATCTGGTGTGAAATCAGAGAGGGAATGCAGCACTGTAGCATATGGCATGAATTCTAGTAGAAGGGCCAAGTTTTGGAGGGCAGGGATAAGGTGAGCCTGTCTTCATGTAGGTTTGCCTTTGTGCTCTAGAATGTATTTCCTGCAGATCTGTCCTGACCTCTGTGCTTGGAAAGCATCCCATGACCTAAAGAAGGTCTAACACCTGATGTATCTCTGCAGTATTTTAATTCTCCCAACTGTATTCACATATGTGGATGAGCATGTATTTTACAAGTTCTAATATTTATATGCAATAAAACATTTATATGCCGCTAATTTTTAGAGATGACAACACGACTCATTTTATAGTTCCACTTCTCTGCTGATAACCATCTGGCGAAGCTGTTCAAGGTCTACTCACAGGGTCTCAGGGAATTTTCCCAGGTTAGGAGAAGAAGCCAAGGAAATGCATGAGTGAGCCAAGGTCAAGATGAGATATGTCATTAGTTCTGTCTTACACCTGTTTATTTTTTCCAGTTTTGACCAGTCAGGTGAGGGGGATTTTATCATCTCTTGAATAAAACTTGGCTGCATTCATATTTCTTTCTGAGGTGTCTTGCTTTGTCATTGTGTCATTATTAAAAACTACTTCGTCATTCATAACTCAAGGCGCTCCCCTTCCCTCTTCCCCCCACTTTGTCTTGGCAACAATAGCTTGGCTGAAAATACCTTAAAGAACTAGAATAATGAGCTTCTGGCAAGGCTGGAATGTAGCAGGTAAATGCACTATACATCCACGTGAATACACTCATGGTGGCAAGGGATAACAGTTTGGGCAGTAAATCTCACTGGAGCCCACTATGTCTTCCTCTGGGAGAAGCAAAGATTTTGCTTGCTTGGAGAAAGAGGGAAGAACTTTAGGAAGTTAAGGGAGTTTGGGGCCCAACCAAAATGAGTCAAATCTCAGGCTTCAGGGCATAAGAGAGGGAGTTTTCTGGGATCCTATGCAAGGATATGCTTGCATGAATAATGCAGCAGAGAGAAAAACAGCTGAAGAGAGAAAATATCCTTTTCCAATGAGAAAATGAATCTCTAATAGCCCTCTTCTGTTTCTGGATTGGCAGCAATATTAGTAACTATTAATTCTAAGTGATATGAGTCAAATATGGCTCAGAAAAGTGTTGCTTCCCAGTGCTAGTACACAGGAAACAAGCAAAACCAGGAACCTGTCTATAGGTATGGAGGTAATCATTCTGTAAAGGATGATTTTTTGTGTACAAGGAACACAAGTAGGTGTGGGACTTAGCAGTGCCAGTCTGGATTATACTGTCTGTTTAAACACACCAAATCAAATAGAAATTTTTTAGACAAATAAGGAAGAAATACGAGTACATATTTATAAATTAAATTAATGCATGTGCTGGTTGATCCAGAAAAGTCAAGGTTTTTTTTGCTGGATCATACTATTCTTTGTGCTGTTGACATCTCTCACAGGTTTTTTGTGTGAATAAGTATGGCTGCCACTCTGATATTGGTCATAGGAGAACATGGGGAGAGGGGGAGGAAAGAAGTGGGAGGGGATCGCACAAAACCACATACAGTTGGAGGATGATGGTGTCTGGTAAACGGGAGAGGCCTGGTGGTTGGTTGTATCTGGGAGTCACCCACTTCCCAGAACTTTGACTCACTTAATGAGGATGCTGCCTACCCCTGCCTTCCTCAAATATAAAAATACCATGTCTTTATATATTCATGTTGTTACCTTTGTTGTATTGGAATAGTGAAAACAGAAGTCCCTTGGGGAGGATGCACTCAGACCAGAATTATTGAGCTGTGTGGGAAGTGGCAGAAACTATTTCAGTTTAAGGCACTTTCATGTAAGTCTAACCACACTTGCATTATAGGCTATCCAAGTACATCTTTCCTGGTTAAAAAGGGACACCTTGAGTTAACATCATTTGCCAGTACAAGCACCAAGCACAGATAGGCTGATGTCCTCCAGCAGCAAGTGTGACACAGCTTCCCTTTCTCTGGGTGAAGCATGAGACCCACAGCAGTGCCTACAAAGCTGTGGGGAAAGCACCTTTGGGCAGTGTGAACATGTTACACTCAGAGCTGAACTTATTGGCAAGCTTTTTAGAGGACTCTCTTCTGTGTCTGTTGACCAAGGRGAAACTCAAGCCCATGTCTTAGACCTAAGTGTTATGTGCTCAGCCTGTTAACTATCTTGGTGACCCTTTCCTGGTCTTGCTTCAGTCTTTCAATAGCTCTTTTGCATTGGGCAGTCACAAAACTGGACACAATACTCTTAATGTGGCCTCACAACTTCCAGCTGCATCCTTGCCAGGACCAATAGGTCCTTTTCTGCAAAGTTGCTTTCTAGCCAGTTGGCCCCCAGCCTGTAGTGTTGAAGGGCCTTATTTTATCCCAGATGTAGGACTTTGGACCTGCCATTGTTGAATCTCATGGGGTTCCCATTGGTCCATTCCAGCCTATCAAGGCTCCTCTGAATGGCAACCCTTCCCATCAATGTGTTGACCACTCTCCCAATTTGCTGTCATTCATGAACTTGCTCCAAATTGTTGATATTTAACACTACCAGCTCCAGTATTGACCACTGAGGAATACCAATAGGTGGCTGGCTGCCAGTTTGACTTTGATCTGCTGACCACTATACTTAGGACCTTGCAGTTCAGACAATTTTCCTTCCACCTTATTCTCCACCCATCCAGTCCATACCTCCACAGGTTGTATACAGGAATGCTGTGGAAGAATTTGTCAAAAGCCTTGCTAAAGCCAAAGTAAATGACATCTACTCTTCACTCCTTGTCCACAGGGCCAGTCATCTCATCACAGAAGGCATTCAGGCCAGTGAGGCACAATTTGTCCTCAGTAAATCCAAACTGGCTGTTCCCAATCACTTTCCTTCATATGCCTGGAAGAAAAGACTTCCAGGAGTATTAGCACTCAGGCACAGCTTCAGGGTCATTCCCCAGTACAATGCTGTGATACCTTTTAGCCTGGTGACTGGTCTCTGATAGCACTTGGGAGGGAGGAGATAGAGAAAGACTTTTTCTTGCTATCACTTTCTAGAGAACACAGGTCACCCTAGACATGCCAGAGGGACATGCTTTGTCCCTAGTCAAGCTCTACCATCCTTGTGTTTGAAGGAGTTGGGGTGTAACTGAGCCATGGTTTCTTCTCAAATTTACTTTCAGGTAGTGTAGTTTGGGTCCTCTCCTTCCTCCTTCAAGTGCTTCTAGTGCCAGCTGAGTGCAGTCAGCCCCAAGATACCACTATAGTAATGGCCAAAGGGAAAAGCCCTCAACAATCCTGCTGTCAAGCTATACCATGAGGCACTTATACATTTCTCAGCTCCAGGAGCAAAAAGGAAAGAATGTACTGAAGAGAAAACAAACACAGATCTGCAATGATAAGATCTGCACTGCACTTACATTTTTTTCTCCTTAAACAAATGCAAATCCTGACATTTGTAGGCTAATTTTATAGATTTGGCATTTACTTTCAGGAAGTGGTGTTTATTTGGACAGCCATTATAGTGAAGCTCAGAGTCAGGTTTATAAAAATAGTTTCCTTCAGCCAACAAAACCTCAGTTAACCAAGAAACCTATAGACAGTACCTGCTTCAAAGGTACAATTGGATTATTGTGTTTCTTTAAATACCCTGGCTGCGTACTTTTCTTTTATACTTGTGTATAAATGTTTCCCTATAAATTTTTTCACATGCTCTTTGAGTCAGTAACAGGATAAGCAGAGGTGAGAGGGCAGTTTTCGCCTCACTATTAGCACTGCAAAGTGAAGCATGCACTTGGGATTACACAGTGAAGGCGAGGCTCCTTTCTTTACCAGTTTTGCCATTCCCCTTCACGTTGCCCCACCAGCATAACTTTCCCTAGCCCTGTTACTCAGCAGAGCTGAGCAGAGAGCTGTCTGTCAGCAGCTCATTGCAAGACTAGTTCAGAATCATCTGGTTTGTGCAGCCAGTTTGCACTTCCTGAGGCTGTGTTCACAGTTCCTTTCAACTCTTCAACAATAACTAGATGAAACCTGTGATAGAAATAGTAGAAAAAAATTCACTGATTTATCTTATGGTAGAGCAAGAAGGCTAGCCTGGCTAGGGAGTCCCAGTGCTAGGTGCTGGCCCCTTGTAGTACATGGCTGACTCTGCTCCAGAGAGGTTTCAATGTAAAATTGATAGTGGAAGAAATAAGCATTATATGAAATGCCCAGTCACTAATGTAAAAAAGATTAATGTTTATTTTAAAGCCATACAGTAACATGTGTGAAATCACAGAAAAGGAAGTTACTTGTCAATAGCTAGCATTTCTTCATGGTATGTATTTCATATGTGCATATATTTATATATTTCATATGTACTTTTATACTGTAAGGACACATATGCCATAAAGATCTTAGCACAGAGGCTTTTTCATTCCAGCAACTTCTGGTCGCACCTCCCCTTGTGTTCCACACAAAAGGGCTTACACTACCCTTCACCCAATGTACTTTGCACAGTGTGGTTTCCTCTCACCTGCAAAAATCTGTTGATCAGAGACAGATGGTGGTGGATGAGTAATAAATGTGCAGATAGACAACGCATCTCAAAGTACTGATTATCAGTAGGTAACTTTCTTTTCTTTCTTTCTTGAGGGATCATCTATGATTCATTCATGCTGTAGATACAATGCTCCCTTTTTGATCCATCTGGAGAGGAGAGGTTTGTCTTAGAGTCTTTAGCTGACAAGCAATTGCAAGAACTTTCTATCAAATGTTAAGTCATACTGAGATAACTCTGAAATGGCATGCTACTAGCTAAGGTGTAAATGAAAAGCCTAAGCAGCTGCGTTTTACACTTATCCATGGTTGAGACCTTCTATAGGGAGGCCACAGAAATATCATGACCTCTTCTGCAATGTGCTATGATTGCTGATTAGTGTTCCGGCGCAGTGGTTTTGTAGAAGTGAGTCTGTCATCCAGACTGACAGTCTGGTTATAGAGATAAATATCAGCATGGGACACAAACAGCCTGAAGACCCTCAAGTGGATTTGTGTTGTGACTAGAGGACAGTGCTCGCTTAACATCTGTGGTCTGCAGTGATGCCCTGATTCTGGATGCACCAACCAGTGAACTGTTTGGCTCAGTTGCAACTTTTGGAACTTAAAGTGCATCCTCAAGAAAACCTTGTCTGGGAAGATAACTGTAAGAGGGATCTGCCATCAATATCTGGGTTTTCTCTGCTCTGCTTGCAGGATAAATAAATGCCAGAAAAGCTGCTTCATGAAGAACACTGCCCCCTCACCCCCCCCGCCTCAAAAAAAAGCCACCCAAGAGTTGTTAATGTTCTCTGAAAGCCAGGGGCTCTCATTTTAATCTGACCAACATATCAGCCTCCCTACATAGGAAGAGAGTCCACATACTGCTAGCTTTGTTATAGTGTCATCCGTTACAGCCTGACAATGGGAGTCTAGAGGCTTGCCTCTAACCATAGCTGATCAGTTAGAAGTTGTGGGGACCAAGTGAGATTTCTATGTCAGGCAATGTCCAGCAGAGAATTTCTCTGTTCACTGTTAGCGCAACTGAATGTCTGTGGAGCCAAGGTTCATATCATGACTTTTAGGAATGCCAGACTGATCTTACATGTATAGGTGTTTCATAAAATGCCTGAGAGAAACAGATCCTATTACTTATTGTAACAGAATGTCTGATGTCAGTCATTTAATGAAATGCCTAAAACTTTTAGTCATTCAGTGAAATGACTGGTTTCACACTATTATTGTAATACAAATTTCATAAGGAAGTGGTGTAGATTTCTTCTCAAAATTAAACTTTTTTAATATAGGAGTCCAGTGTTATTCCTAAAGCTTCTTTATCTCCATTCACTTGCCACACACAGTAAGAACTTCTGCTTATAGCTCTCTCCAACTTACTCTGCCCATGTAAAAGTAAAGAATTTGTAAGAGTTAAGAAACAGGACACACATCCTGACATTATTTAATCACTTAAATTTACTTGGCTTTTAAACTTTCTTCAGGAGGATAGAAAGTTTTCCAAATGTTTGAAATTTCACCATACCAATCCTTCACTTCTCTCTAGTACCAATGTCTCTGCTGTACCCATTCACTTGAAAGCTATCGCTGGCAGAAGTGGGCAAATTTCTAGCCTCTGAGAAGTGGTATTCATAGTCTCCAGGGACTCTTTTGTGCAAATACCTTGAGCAAGGTATTTAACCATTCAGTTTCTCTGTTAGTAAAATCAGGGTAATTAATTATACTTAGAGAAACTGTTGGGGCAAATACATTATGAAGTGTAGCCAAGTCATGTTTGAAAATCTCAAACGGCAGGTCCTACAGAGATGCAAACTTTTAGGTTGTGTTTCACAATCCTTAGACATTGAAATCAAAGGACTTTGCCAGGGACAGTACTGCTTGAGGGCCTGGAATTTGCTCTGTTAATTACTATTATTTTTAATAGTACTAATTACTATTATTTTTAATGATTTAGTATTGTTTCATTAGCTACTGATCACATATATTCTTCTTGTTGTCTTGTGCACTCTGTGCTCACGATGTATTCCTGACTCAGCTTTGTGTTGTCAAGTCATAATCCAGTAGGCTTTCAAGTACCTGCTTGATTGTAAGTACGTGCTTATGGCTTTTCCTCTTTACTTAAACACTACAGTGAAAATGTGATCCTGACCATCAGTAATGTGGTGACCTACATGGTGTCTAAATCTTTGAAGTGGCTTTGGAATTATCATTAAACTGGTAGGACTTGTCAAAGTCCTAGCAATGACAGTGAACACAGGGTTTTCAGTACTCTTGCTAAACCACGGATAACTCAAAAAGTAGCAAAATGCATAAATATTGGAGGGGTACAAAAGGGGGTCTATAGCCATTACTAGATTCAGATAGACCATCTGAGAAAAAAATTCAGGTATTGTCTTTAGCATTTGGTCTGCATTTTCTCAGGCTTATTTCCTTTCCAAGGCTCAGATATGAACTTCAAGAATATTTTTGAAGGCATCGATGCTTTCATTAGCTGAACCTACTTAGAATTTTCTAGTGAATCCCTTTCCTAGTGAATAGTGAGAATCCCTTTACCTCATCAACAGTTTCCAGGAAAATTCTTGTCAGCTAAAGATGTCAGCTTATTTTAAGTATATTTTGAAAACTGAGCGACTGATAAGGCTGGTAGAGAAAAAGGTTTCTAGAGTTCAGAAGGCAGGCCAGGAATTACTTTATTAAATTAATGTCCCACTGGAGGCCAAATCAGACCAAATTAGAGAAAGTGATGAAAGAAAAGAGCATTCTCGGAAGAAGAACTGAGACATTAAGAAATACCAGTAGGAGACAAATTTGAGTCATTGATCTTCCACTGGAGTTTACAGAGGAATACGATAACAAAGAAACAAGATCTTCCATTATTTTCAGTCCTGAAACTGGACAAAAAAAGAATACCAGTCCCATCCTCCTCCCATTAATTTTGGCAGGCCCCAAAGAATAATTTACATTCCAGCTAAGCCCTTGCTGTTATTACATCTTGCAAAAAGGTCCCTCCCCAAAGAATGCTGGAACAGGCATGGCTAGCTGAAGCCATTCAGCCCTTGCCCTGTGGATAAATTAACCTAGAAAGGAGTTTAATGGCTCCTCATTGTCCCAGAACAGCATGTAAATAATCACAGGCAAATCAAAAGTCATTCCTTAAGCTAAGTCATCCTTCACAAACTTAAACACAGCACTAAAATATTGCCCTTCCTGGTTGGGACAGCAGCAAGCCAACGTGGTTTACTCTAAGCTACCTGTATCCTATTCACAAATGTCACCAACTTCTCATTCCTACAGCCATGTTACACAGGGTAATATTTCTGGTAGCTCTGGAGCACAAAAAGGGATTGTGTTGCCATGCCAGGTACATTGAGCAGCTTACAGTCATTACAGAGAATTAATTTCCTTCAAAAACTACTAAGCTTAGGCCTGTTATTTCACAGAGAGTAAAAGGCACCTGGAAGCATTCAATACTCCACATGCTCATGGAATTAACTTAGTCACTATTTACTGTAATTGATATTGATTTTTGTTGTGGTGCTAAGGGTAGTTAGAAGAGAGGGAGAGTCATATGATATATTTATAGAGGTGTGTACATTCTGTTGTGCACACCTTGAGGGCAATGAGTGTTATATATATTAATATCACCTATTAATCACTTATTCTCTCATTTTTGCATATGCTCCCTCCTCTGAAGTGGCTCACTGTGTTGTCATTTACCTGATCTGTGCCTTCATTTACTCACTGTATTTGAGCATGCAGAGCAGGGACTTGCCCTGTGATAATTCTGTTTAAGGGCTTCCTGTCTAGAAGAAAAGGCTCTAGCTCTCTTCTTATTAGTGAGCAGAAGTCATAGCTCTTTGTGAAATGTGAAAAGGCAGCAAAGAAAATTTCAACAAGAAGCCTGCAGGTTCCTCTACAGGCTGGACTAGTGAGAAATACAGTGTCAGTCATGCAATCTGAGTGTTTGACAGGGAGCACATTGCCCTTGTGCTGTCTGTGCAAGGGGATCCAACCTAGACTGTAAAAACTGAGATGAATATCATGGACGCTGTGTAGGACAATATTTAGCAGCAACACATAGCCAGTTATGCCAAAGGTATAGAGTGATCTCTTGAAAAGTGACAGCTTATAGAACACATTTTCTGATTCACGTTCAGCATTTAGTCCTCACAGGCAAAAGATCCCCCCACACCCTTAGTAGAGTGTGTTTATTCATGATGATTGTTTATTCATGTTGGTCTTATCTCCTGATTCTGGTCCTGACATCTTTTAGACATTGCACATGTCAATGAGACTTTTTCCTGTGAAGTAAAAGAAAAGCTTCCACGAACATCATTTCTCAACAGAGAGAGAGAGAAAAACATTCTCACTGGTGACATCTGTGTTTCTAAATAAAAATGGGCCAGGGAGTGGAGTGAGTTCACCCAGCAGACCTCTGAGCTTCCACAGTACTTAACTGTTAGTTCACTCTGGTTCTCTCCAAGACAAAACTTCTGTAAGGGGACAAGCTCTAAGCAGTGTAGTTGCAAAACAGCTGGTATCTCTGGCCTTGGGGCCCAAGAGCAGTTCACAGCTCTCTTCTATTTAGTGATATTTGGGTTGATGGTGACTTTTTGGTATCTCCTTTTCTCTTTCACTTTCCATTTCTAGAAAGACAGACTCCTTTCTGTAACGACTTGGCCTTGTGCCTTCTGTGCAGCCATGTGACACTAATCACAGCTCTTCAGGAAAATGGCAATGGAAGGCTAAAATCCCAGTTCTGGTTCTGGTGGTATCCTCTACAGTGTTCTGTGGCAGAGGTTTCTAATGAAAGGAATGTAGGTGTAGAAAGCATAACCTAATATGGAACACAGCATTCTTGCATAGTCATTACCAGGTTTTGTTAAAGAGGACAGTCAACTTAGAGGAATCCCTGGCCAAAATACTGTTCCATTGGAAGATCTTTAACTGTTTTTGCTGGCTTGAGAACAGAACTGTAGAAAAAAATCTGTTTAAGTGAAAAGAAACTCTCCCTCAATAGTACTCTGATTTCTCTGAAATTACCAGGGAGTTTATCACAATGTTTCTTTTCAAAATATTGTCAAATAGTTTTTATTCCTCTTTATCATTTTGTATTTTAACCTCACTTTGCAATTTAATATGGTCTGGAAATCAGGGTGTTTAAATTTATAAGAGTCCAAACAAGAGCATTCAGCCAGAACCCCAAATTTTCTTTAATATTGAAAACAAAATTCAGCGTACTTTGTTTCACAAATGCTCTAGAGAGTGGTGACACTTTGAGCCAATATGAAGCAAAAGTTCAAAGTCTTGAAGAAAACAGAGATTCCTGTAGCACTTATGCCTTCTGTCACTTCTGGAAATGCTGAGCCTGAAGAAATTGCAAAATAGTGTGGCTGACTTTTGTGGAACAAGGCTAGTAAGAGGGGAAGGTGAGTTATAAAACACCCTCTCAGAAATGTCACAAAACAGTATCTGTAGCAAAAAGGTGTTTATCAAAAGAGTTCTCTGTTTCAATCTGCAGTAAGTGGAAGAAAAAATTGATCAATAGGGTGGACTCATAGTAGTCCTGATTTTGGACCAGGCTTGCTCAAGAACCCCACTCCATGTTGGTGGATCAATTAGAGCTAGCTCAAAATTCTTCCATGTGGTTGCTGGTTTTGCACCAGTAACTGTTTCACAAAAGGTCCTGAAGCTGCAACATGGCAGTACAGCCATGCCAATCTAACACCTGGGAGCTGCCAAGAAGGGCAGGCCCACCCTTTTCTCTAGTGGTATGCGCCTGCATGCGCAAAACTTATTTCAGATCCTGTGATTCTGTGGCCTCAGGGAGAGTCAGCTCAGCTGGCAGATCCTATTAAAATAAATCCTTCAAAAAAGAAAGAAGATGAAAAAGAAAACAGTTTTCTGCAAGATAACTAACCCAGTCAACTCCCCACTGTAGCTGCATGATTTTACTGAACCAATGTAAAGCCAGATGCAGCTATGCACAGCCAGGGACTGGCATAGGGGAGCATGACAGCCCCTTTCAGCAGCAGTTTCAGCTTAGCCATAACATCAAAGCACATCTTGAATGTAAGAAATCTCCTTCTCTGTCTGCTGCTCTTAGCAGCACAAAACAACTCTACTCCTAATAAGTTGCAAGGCTCGCTATTAACAAATGCAAGATCTACACACACTCACATGCAGAAGCAGTAATCCCAGCAGCTGATCTTTTCTCCAAAGAATAGTAATTTGAATAGCCCAGACAAAGAAAGTAAATCTTCATTTTGCTGACAGAGGATGAGACCTTATGTTCAGGATGTTGGGAGGTGCTTGTGGCAGACCTGGAAATGAGTTAATTTCACAGAGGCCCAATTTGATGTCTCAATTAACAGACTGGCCTTTCTCTCAGTGTATGTAGTTGTCGGGGGTTCTCCAAGGCAGCTGTGTTTCTGCCTTTGTAGGAGAAGTTTTGACAAGCTATATGGAGTTAAAAATGTTATGCTACAAAATGCAGACCTTCTACATGTGGGGAACTTTTCAGTAATGCTAGGAAGTCCCATTTAAGAGAAAAAAAAGAAGACTGTGGAATTATGAGAATGAAACATCAAGAAAACAAGAATCAGAGCCATGGGAGTGATGGTCATCAATAGCCACATTAACAGCTGCTTTCAGTGTATACCATCATCATTTTGGTAGTTAATCAGAAAGGCATTAGATCCCATGCAGCAAGCCTGCAAGACAGGTATATCTTCCTTGGGAGTCACTATTTAATTTTGGATGCCAGCTCTCCATAATGAAGTTACACTGTTATGGTTGGCAGTAATCCCTGGCTGAGCACGGTCATTGGAATTATGTTCTGGAACCCACAGTTAATTTCTTAATTCTGATCTCTAGTTTATGATTAACATGGATATTTATTCTCTGGCAGTGGGCCTGATGGATGCATTTCTGAAGCAGATGCTGTGTGAGGGATAATGCTTGATGGACAACTGGACTTTCTCATTTAGAGACATTTTCTTTTCTTCCTTTTCCTGTCCAGATTTACAGGGACAATTTTTCTACATGGCCTTATGCAGTTCTGTGTTAGCGCTTCCCTGATATAGCTACGACCAATCTGATGCATCTACACAGCACAGAATAAAGTCACGCAAAGTTGCTTGTCAAGTCAAAGCAGCAGCATAGCTTCATTAACATAGTGCTGCCTTTTTTCAGGACTAATTAGCTGCAGTGGAACAACAAGGGCACTTGGGCTTTCGTACTTCTGCTTCTAGAGCCATCTTGGTTGTGCTATCTCAGGGATCTCTGTGTTGAGTGCTACTGGGTGAGGTAGATGCATTCTCTGATGATGGTATGCTTTTGTTTTTATGCCCTGTCCAAATGCAGAACATATATCCCTTCTCCCCCGCACTCATTCCTCCTTTCCTGCACAGAAAATTTCTTTCTATTTTCTGCTGTTCTTATTTCCAGAGTAGAGCATTTTGACAAATCCATGAATTGTCTGTTTGGAGCTGGGGCCTCTGGTTTCCAGGTTAGATTGTGAGCTCTGGGTGTTGATTTGGTTCAGCTGTATCTCCGATTCTTAATCTGTGCTGTTTGCAATTCTCCTGGTATTTTGTACTTGATTTATCTTCCATCTGCTCTTTCCAGGATACTGCAAGTCTGGGTAGGAAAACATGGGCTTCATCTCATCAGAGCTAGTTAAAGCACACTCATTACCTCTGGGGCTCTCTACTCAACACCATGCCTCATTAACCTTCTACAAAAGGGAACATGTTTTGCCAATTTGAAATAGGAATAGTTTCTAGGAAACCCATTTTCTCTCATTGCAAACCTGATGCCAAATGATTTACATTTAAAATATATATTTAGATCCCATTTGCTTTTGGAATCACGACTGTTCAGTGACTTTTTAAAATCACATGCTCAATGACTTTGTGATGTTGAAACCAGCCTGTGTATCCCCATTGGATAAGCAGTAACTCATTCCAGGCCTTGCTGTAGATTTTGTCTAGGGTGGCAAAAGGTGTGTGTGTGTGGGGGGAAGCCTCTAAGCAGGGATGCAGCCAATGTAGAAGGGACCCATCTAGTTATAAAAAGTCCCTCTCCAGAGGACTCTGGACAGGTGTGACCACCCTCTGAGGGTTCATACTCAGGTTTGTTTCCTGTAGTTCCTCACCACATGAGAAGAGAGAAAGCAGGCACAGGCATGTTTTTTAGTGTAGTGAGAGTGAGCCTTAATGAACAGGAGCCTTTCAAAGGTATTTAGAAGTCCTGTGTAGCACAAAGGAAGCGTTTTCTTCCCTCTTACCAGCTAGATTGTTCTGGGGCCTACCAGCTAGGAAATCGTTATATTAATCCTGCTATGGGTTAATACATGTCCCCAGCCTGCAGTTTGTCCATGTATGAGAAAGACCTCACAATACATAGCTCACATGGTGTGCTAAAAAGCAAGTAGCTCAGAGCTATCTCCATACCGAGGTGGGTGATGTCTAAAGTTGGGGAACCACATGACTGCCATATACCATGGGGTGTCCTCTGTGCACTGATTTCATGTTACATGAGGGACAGGAATACTCCCCCACCTCCCTTGAATTGCTTTCTCACAAAATGTAAAGGGGCAAGGGAGAAACCCAGCTTCCTTCAACCAGGTCTTCAGTCTGGATGATCTAGGAACTAGGACCTGACAGAACATAGTGTGCTCTTTAAGTCTCTGGCCAAGATAACTATGCTGTGTGAATGCCTGGTGCTAATATCATCTCATTTCCCTATATTTGATTAACTTTTTGTGCTCCTGAGCATTATTTTTGCTCTGGAGCCCTTTAAAACCTCATAGACAATAAGATTTGGGTGCACATTTAAATCCATACATTTTCTTTGAATGTTTTTGGACTTTTATGAGCAGTAGAAAATATGTTTCATATCTGTGCTATTGGGACATCACACTGAATGAATTTAGAAATGAATGGAATCAATTGCAGTAGCAAAGTAAGTAGTAGAGTTGTTAAAAAGAGAACATTCTCTCTGACACTGAAATTACTAAATGAGAAGGTACTTGCATACATCTGGACAATGAAGAACTTCACTTTTATTTATGATTAATGAGAAGGCAAATATAAAATCTCAGGGACAGTCTTGAATTAATTTTAAATAGGCTGATATTGGAGCAAATCCAGTGATCCACTGGCTCCGCTGAATCCACTAAACAATGTAGCTTTACATTCTTAAGGTGGATTTAAGGCTCTGAAATGAGGTTGACCCATTGAGTAAATGAACTGAAAAGAAAATTCAGTGATCAGACACTTCTTACACAAGTGTAGTTGTAAGTGATGCAACATGTCAGCTGGAAATGTCACTGACCCACAGCTAGTATTAAAAAATCTATTCCTCCAGCAAAAACCTCTTAAATGACTGTAGAAGGCAGAAGGGTTTGAATGTCTGAAATTCATATTGTGGTGCGCTTCATGACAGTGCAGGCACATCATGTTTCTAACTAGGGCTGTTTCATTTACAGGGATAACTGTATGGGAAGAAGTTGATTATGGTGCTCCTTTTGTGTTATTCTAAGAACACTGTGGAGCAGATTTTGATTTTTGACAGTTATAGTTTATGACCACACAGGCATTCTTATGCACATGGAAAGTAGAGTTATTACATTAAAAAAAAAAAACTTTTCTCTTGCTCTTAACACCCACAGAGCAATATTAACAACCACGTCCTCACTGACAGTACTGATATGTTTTTGGAAGTTCTTGAATACATTAGTTTGGGACTGTGATACAATAAAAGAAGTTAAAGACAATATTATCCTATTTCCCCAAATGGTCATTTCCCCAAGAAATTCTACCTTTGATTAATAGATGGGTGAGTAAGAATCCGAATGTGTTCGGTGACAGTTGGCAGAAGGGAGTGTTAGAAAACTGAATACATCAAAATGGGTTGTTTATCTTTCAGTTGTGAAGTCACTAACATCCCTCCCCAATATCTGTTGCTTGTGATTTAAGCTTGCTGAGAGGATTAATTGCCCACAAGAGTTTTAGCTTTTTTCCCCATTGTATTAGTTGACATTATAAAACATACTGCTTCTGCCAACGGCTGCTGCCCTCTGTATTTCTTTTTGCTTCTTCCATGTTATTGAGAAGCTGAGGCCTTGGTAAATATGGGCTTTTAGTGACATGTTCTGAAGCAGATGGAAATTAAGATCCTAAGGTTTTTTGCAATGTAAGGGCCAGAGCCTTTAGCATTCCAAGCCAAGATCTTGAACAAGTGAACAAGTAAACTGTATGGAGTTTCAGTCTTGTTTCTTCATCTCTTACATTTAGGTGTAACATGAGCTTCCTCACAAGTTATGAAAGAAATATACAAGAAGTAGGTGGTCAGTCAAATCTTGAGTTTATAGATGAGTGAGATGAGTCAAAAAGCATTAGAAAAATTTGACAAGTGACAGCAGTTTGATAGTGGGAACTCTCATATCTTTAAGGCATGTGGTAAAACTTGTTCTGCATTATCCAGAAAGCAACTTTTATGGGAAAATATATGGCAAGATGACTTGGAGGTTAGTTTGCTTCTTGGGACATAAATTGTCCCTGGTGAAAAAAGAGAGACTGTGGAATGTAGGCTGCCTAACAGAGAGGCTTAGTTGAATCTTAGCTGTGGTGACAGGCTGTGATGAAACAACCAGCCAGCCCACTGTATCTATCCCTCTGAAAAAAACAAAAGTTTTTTTCATTAAGATAATATGCCTTGGCAAACCAAGTCAGTAAAAATAGACTCATATTGCTAAATTCTGAACTTGGTTTGCCCTTTTGGTACATAAAAAACTTCCCCTTTCATAAAAGTTGAGTGTCATTGTACATTAGAGAACGGTAGCGGTTCTTCCAAGGTAGTTAAAATCTTGACTTAATATTTTGCAGCCAATTTTCTATGGCTGTCAGTTCACACACGATGATACTGGCTAAGAGAAGGAAGGAGGAGCAAATCTTGCCCTTTCCTTGATAGGGACAGAGGGCTCTAGTTTGCAAGAGAACTGATTCTTATACAATGTTTGGAGAGGAGTAGGACCTGCGGAGGCCATGGAAGGGGATAAGATCCAAATGTTCCCCTTGCATGTAGAATGGTTCAACCATAAGTGCCCAAGCTGACTATGAGTTGAAGATGAGTGTTAGACTAATAAGAGTCCAAGAGAGAGGGAAGCCCAAAGACATTGGACTCCTGGTTAAAAGGAGGATGGGATTTCCAGTGATTTCTGCAAGAGGAAATAGCTTGTTTGCATTCTTTAAACAATTCAGTTAAAGCCGGAGTGTATGAGTGTAAACAAATGATTGCCAAGAAAACACCCTGACTCTGCATCAGGAGTTCCTACATCAAACAAGGCACAAAGCAGAAATCTGCTACCTCACACCAAAGAACAACAATACCCTTTGCTGGGTTCATCAGAAGTATTATTTGCCTTCATCTCACTTGCGTGTCAAAGTGAAACCAAAATGAAACTGATTTTAGAAAACATATCTTCCAGAGCAAAAGCTAGGATTTATGTAGCTATAGATATGCCAGGTTTTGAAAACTTGAAAAATGCTTAGATAGATAATGGTCTTCCTTTTTTGGGCCTGTATTCCTAACCACATCACATAGGGTATTCTTAGTAGAAAGCCAGAGTAAATCTCCCAGTAACCGTGAAACAGATTTTTCTGTTCTCTTTTGTATCTTTCAGTTCCTCATTCTTTCCCAATGAATGGTGAGAAAACTGGAGACTTAGTGTCCTAGTCTGTGTGACTAAGAAAACAGGACCGATATAGTTCTAAGAAGCAAAATGATGAAACAGAGTGAAAGTCATCTAGAGAGACAAAGGAAACAGGAAAGACACAGAATATTTTTTTTATAATGAGGCACAGTAGGTTGTGATTTAAAGGCTACACTAATACAAATATAACATACAAGAACCTTCCTTCTCCACTTTCTTCCCCTTCCCTGCAGGAAATTGAAGCATAGTCACAGCACTTGCTATGCCAGTACTGGTAGCATTCCCTGGAGAGGCAGTATGGACTCCCTCTGCGCTACAGAGTAAGAGGCCCAGTTGCAAAGACCCAGAAGTGCTTTCTAGTTAGAAGCATTCCTCTGTGCACTGTGTGGCAGAAAAAAAAAATCTCACCGCAAATGATTTAATCAAGGCTCTTACCAGCATAAACCTGAGGCAGGAAAAGGTATTGAAAATATGACATAATATAAATGCTCAAGTCATCGATAAACCCCCAGGCATACAGATAATACTGGACCAATAATTATTGGTCACTGAAATGAAAAAAGGTGGGTATGGCATTGGTGGGGTGAGGATATGATTCAAAACAAGTGACTGGTATTATCTGTCAGTACCAACTGCCTATAATTAGGAGGAGGTGACCCATTAAAGAAAATGTGCACAAACTCAGCATGAGAGGTCTGATTATGCAGTATTTTCCACCTAGTTCAAAGAGGTGAGGTAGTAGAGATTTACACCTGCTCCAGCCTCTGTACAGGACTGGAGGACCAAAGGCTGAGGTTCATTTGGTGGATTCCTGGTGATTTGGCATGCTAAGCCAATAAAAGTACAAGTTAAGATTGAATACTTCAACATCTACTCCTAAATAATTTAAAGTACTGGGAAATGTGACAAAGAAACTTTTATCACCTGATTAAGGCAAGAGTTCAGGACTCAAGATGCCTCAGTTCTGTATCTTAGTCATTGCATCTTGGTCATCTTGGTCATGCGTTGACCAGGCACAAGGTTGTTAAACTATTCTGCTTATCAAATATCCAGAGGTGTTAAGGTATGATGCAGTGCCCACTGAATTCAGTAAGAGTTTCTCCTTTTGACTCATTGGACTTTGGATCAGGCCCTGACTTTGTTTTATTAAAGACAAGCAAGCCTACTTCTACAGAAAACTTTGGAATTTATTATAGTAAGGTCAGGCGTGAGAATATCATTAGATTGGCTGGGATCCTGCTTGTCTGAAGCTGAGACGTAACAATGCAGCCTCACCCTGTTTAAAATACTGAAGCCTTCAATTCAAAATGTCACTTTCACAAATGGAAAGAGTACTGCAAGGAGGTGAAAACTCATCATGGGGACTTGGAAGGACTTGCAGCATTTCATTTTCTGTTTTTTCCTGTGTAAGTTAAAATCTGTTTGACTATGTATCCTTGTTATTTATTTTAAGAGGTTCTGACACAGATTTCAAATAATAATCTCATGTTTTGGGGGCTAAAAATCGATATAAACAAATACTTTTTGGAAAAATAATTTATGTGGAAATCTCTCATCTAAAAGATGAAACATGCAGTGTCTGCCTAGATTTTATGACTTTTTTAGCCTTAAGTCTTAACTTTCTTAGTTACGAGACATGTGAAAGACAGACGTGTTTTGCCAGTCTTTCTCACCTGAGAGGCTCTTTAGGAAAAGACTGGTAAGAAAACATGAACTATGTTATATTAATTATGCTGTGTTCTCACTATAATGCAAGAGCTGTTTGAAATAACATCTAGAAACTCAGACTGCTGTATTATTTGATTCTTACTGTCTTGTTTTATATCATTCAATACAGCATTAGAGTTAGATTATCTGGAAATCAGTACTTGCTATTAAGAATCCAAGGGATACAAACACAGGGTCATATAGTTAAAACTGGATGGGGGATCAGAAAATATATTAGTCTGTAGAAGGAAGTTTGCAAGTATGTGTTGTTATGTTGCATACTGTTATATATTTCCCTCACGGTATGACAAATTCCACTCTGCTTTACAGGTACGTAGAGTCCAAGGAAGTTAATTAATGTAGCTCCTATGCATTCGGTAGAGCTACTCCAGTATACCCTGGCTGAGAATCCTTTAAGTTTTAAACAGCCAAAAGCAAAGAACTAGGATATTAACTAAATGATGCTAAAGCATAATATTAACATAAGACAGCAGACTGTGTCTATGTTCTTAGTAGGCACAAAAACATTCCTCAGAACAAAAGTAAAAATAGTGAGGCAAGTAAACGAAATGAGTCTGAATTAGCCTGAATACTTCATCAAAACAGAAACAATATTTGATTTCCTCCTTAAAGAAATCTGAGGAGCATTAGAAATGTGTAGAAATGTTCATGCTTGCAAACTACACTAGTTAATATTTATTAATTCTTAGTGATACAGATAAACACAGGAAAGCAGTGAATTTTCTCCCATGTTTATTTACGATTTAAGATATCAGAATAAAAATATGTACAGAGAAAACCTCTGTATCTTGCCTGGACAACAGTAAATAATGAAGATATATTTGCATTGCAAACTAGAGAAACTGAAATAATGGAATGTACACGAATTGCAGAAAAAAAGAAAATACATGGAAAATTTCCATTCTTTTCATTATTAATTTTTCTTGACATATCTCTAGAAATTTTGGTGTGAAAGAATATAGAAGAAATGATATTTAGAGAGATAAAAGAAAAAATAATATTGAAAAATATATGATGTGTAGAAAGAAATGCTTCTAATTTAGTAAGATTAATAATGAAAACTATATAGAATAGCGAACTGATTATCTGCAGGTGGATAATGTACACAGATCTTAAAATATCYGAAAAAAAAAGGAAAAAAATTGGTGGATACATAATTACAAAGTTGAGTACCTGATAAGATGGAAAAAAATAAAAGGGCTATGGAGTTGAGATGAAYGAAATCTGAGATCAAAAAAGTTTGGATTTATGAAGAGTATTTAATTAAGTTAAACAATTACAGGGCAAGCATGCAAAAGCTTCACTATGGCAATGACAAAAGACATGAGAACTTTCAGCAGGGATAGCTCCAAGAACACAAACACAACCACAGAAAAAATGGTAATGTATACCTCATCTCTTACAAACCATTCCATTAAAACATTACACATGGAGCAAAATACCACGAACAGCAATACTGGAAAAAGCTCAGACACCGCCGGGGCAAGCCGTTCCTCCACGCTGGCTCGCAGTGCGGACACCCAGGCAGCAGCTGTCACCTTGAGTTCCCGCAGCCAGGGAAAGGCCACCGTGGAGCTTGGGGCCGCCTCGTTGTCCCCGGGGAGGCCGGTGCCCGCCACGGCTCCCGCCTCCGCTCCTAGCGGTACCACGGCTCCTGCGGGCAAAGGCGGAAGCGCCACCGCGAACCAGGTGAGCGGCGCCACGGCTGACCTAGACGCCAGGACCTCCCTTTCCCTCCCCACAACATCACCGGCGACGGCATCCACGGCGAAGGCGGAGAGCGGARAAGTGCGGACGGAGCCTGCGCCCCCTGCCTCGGACGGGCGCTCTGCAGCTMCGACAGCGAGCTCCCTCGGAGCGTCYGCCGGGAGCGAGGCGCCGAGCGCCTCCTTCGCAAGCAGGAGGCCCGAGCCCGCTGCGACAGGCGTGGGCGCTCCGAGTGGCAGCGCTGGCTCCGTGTCCCTAAACCCCAGCTCTGCGGCAAGGAGCGGCTCTTCCACCTCTCTGCCCAGCTCCGCAAGCGCGCCTGCCAGCAGGCAGCAAAGCAGCGCCACCGGCAGCGCTGACCAGGGCTTGGCCACCGCGTCCCGTCGGCCCACGGCATTCGCCTCCTCCGGTCCTTCCTCCGGCCTGGGCACGACGCGCGCTGGCTGGGGCGCGC
>NW_020450716.1:3653648-3845931 GCF_003343035.1 Apteryx rowi | reverse complement strand
TCTCGGATGCTGCGCAGCCTACTGACCTCCTCCCGTAACTCCCTTACCTGACGACACAACTCGTCAACAGCAGCGCACCTCCTGCAGGAGAGCTGGCTGCCAGCCCAGGCCTCCCGGAGAGGCCCCAAGCACTCCCTGCAGCCTGAGACCTGTAGAGCTGCATCTACTGTCAGAGGGTCGGTCTGAGTCCCAGCCTCTGACACAGCAACTCCAACAGCCGCTGGGGAACGCGCTGTGCGGCGTGTCACGACCATACTTGAGGAAGTGTACACCACAGGGAACAGAAATGAAGGGCCCTTCGCGCGTCCCTTCGCACGCCCTTCTGCGCAAACTGCTGCGCAAACTGCTGCGCAAACTGCTGCAGGATCACAGCTAGGACAAACCAGACAGGCACCTACTTAGAGAAGGAGGCACCTACCTCTTTAGCTAGAGAAGCTAACACGCTCTTGTCTGTAAGACACATCTTATTATAGAAGCCTTGAGCAAACTGTGGGATTTCTTTTTTTTTGATAATGGTATGATTTTAAGGAGATATTAATGAAGAATATGTTATTTAATGGCATTAGGAAACTAAAAGGCACACATGCTCTGAAGAGAGTTTGAGCTAGTAAATCTTGCTATAGATGCTCTAGGTATATCAAACCCTTGATTAGACATGTAAGAAATTTTTGGTTTGATTTATTCTAATACCTCCATGACACTGCAGTAAAAGTCAAACCAGAAACAAATTTTGGGAAGTTTTATGTGTAACAAAGATACAAATTTAAACGCAAAAAAAAAGAGGGCTGTGAAAAGATGTTGAAAATGAACATTTGCAATGACCTATGGAAAGAGATTAATCAAAATTTATGGATATCTTTTATTTAATGTGAAAAGGAAACCTCTCCACCTCAAAATTATCAGCAGAAGTTATTTTGAAAAGAAAAGATACTGAGGCAGACATCATTTGCTGGGGCCTCAATTTAGCAAAAAGGTTTAGGCATGTGCTTAGCATGTGTTTGCTGAACTGGATCCCTTGTGTAATACAAGGGAAAGCTACTAGGCTGGGACAACCAATAAACCATCTCTTCAATGGGAGACATGGTGAGAAACTGCAGGCAAAAATCTCTCTGTAGAATACTATTACATTTGTAGGATATTGTTACTGCTTTTTTTAAATCTATGTCAGATGAACATTTAATTTGCAAAAACAAATCCTCTTCTTTTGTACAACTAAGTCAAACACAGAATTGCTTTGCAGTCTTTCATGCACTCTAAATGAGACAGGAGCCTTTGGAAAAAAAGCAACATGTGGCCATATACTTGCAGAACTGAATCATAACTCAGAGGCATTGAGGTTGGCCAGAAAATCTTACTACTGGCACTTCCTAAATCAGGTGCTTAATTTTGCAACTTGGAAAATCACAGTCTGAGTAATTTCTGTTCTGACTAGATGATCTGCCATTCACAGGTTATTTGTCATTCACTTGTTTTGGTGGAGGATGACAGGGATTAACCCAAGAAGTAGAAGGGGATTAGAAATACTTAAGGAAAAAATCAGAATAAAGGATAGGCCAGTCCAAAGAACAGGGTATGTAAGACTATGTCTACATTACCAAGTGAAGTAGCACAGGAGGAACAGACTGGCAGATGAAAGCATTTGATACTTAGGCCCTCCTTACCCTGTTCTTGCCATGGACCACACCCCCTATTTTCCATGTACTTTGAAGCTATCCAAAGGACAAATCTCTGGTTCAGAGCCATATGTCCACAGGAGGTGTTGAAACATATGCGTGCAAACTTAGAGCAGGCTTCTGTTTTCATTTTGTCCAAAAGTATATATAGTCTGTGCACAACAAAACTGCTCTGCAAACCAAACCAATGCCAGGTATGTAGGCATGACTGGAACCATTCACTTCAAAACTGTATTGCTTTTCAAACAAAACTGCTTATGTGGATGCAGCCTAGCAGTYTTTTTACTGGGGAGAGGTGGGAAGCTAGGTGTCCATCATGCCTCCCTCCAACCTCCACACCACCAGCTCTGCCCAGCCCAGCAGTCACAGTCATGTAGCTGCATTTCCCTCCTCATTCTCCCCATGGTTAGATCCGGGCTGCATCTATCCCTATTAGGAAGGGTTATGTTGAAAAGTAGCACACTGAAAGAGGAAAAAGAGAGGAAGTGCAGACACCGCAAATGCATCCCTGTTCTTTTTTTTTTTTTTTTTTAAGTAGCTAAAAGAATGAACTATTTCTAGAGCCAAGAGAAAGATACAGTGGGAAGCAAGCATAACAAGCACTCACTGGGAAAAAGAACAAGACTTTGGGGCAAGCAACAGCCTCAGACCTTTGACTTCACTACCTTGAAGAGAGAAACCCCACAAAGACAATCTGGAGGAACACTTATAAAGATGAATGACCATAGAGTCTCCAAGGCCAAGGTAATTTAYAGGTTTTGAGCTTCCTCTATTGTCATTTTCCTAATGTAAAGTGTCATCAGTCTTTAAAAGGAGACTTTCAAGACTTCAGAACTTAATTTGGCCTATTATGTGTAGCAAATTAGATGGACTACCGTGATTTAAAAGGACTGTGAGAGGGCTGAGTTTTGTTAAACAGGGAACTCATTTCCTAAGCAGCATGGTCTAGAGTAGAGTCTGTCCATGATTCCTGTCAGGGAATTTTTGTGGAGGAAGTGGGTTCAAATCCTGTGAGGCAGAGGGGGAGGTCAAACCTTCATGTGCCCTAGTTTTCTAGACTGGATACATCAGAGATGCTACTACCACAGTCATTAACTCCATCCCCATGACTGCAAGCCTCCTCTTTTGTTTCCTTAGTTCCTGTTAGAAATTATCCAGATGAGAATATTTTGCCCCTATTCAGCTGATTTTTCCACAACACTCTTTCAGGGGTTTAACAGTATGGAAAATAAATGAAAGAACTAAATATTCAGTGCAACCCTGWTTCTGACTTTTCCATTTGGATGGTCAAACTGTACACTAAGGTATAATCCCTTTAATATGGTAAGAAATACTCTTAGAACAAGGCTAGTACTCTTTGTTGAATGGGTACCACAGTACCCATCCATGGAGGTGAGTTCACACTCCTGCGGAAATGTAAAAGCATCAGCTCTTCTTCACTGCTTGGTTCAGGAGACTATAACTTTGCCTTCTGTCTTCTCTGTGCATCTGCCCTAAGATGGATGTGGGTTAGCCTTTATCAGTGTCTGACGTGAACCTTTTCTTTTAGCAGAAACACAAATCAGCTGTATTTAGAAATGTGTGGGATTAATCACTCTAAGGGCTGTATAAACAAAAACATTCTTCCTGCTGATCTGAGGCAGGACAACTCAGTGACATATTTTGGTAGGAATTTAAATCTCTAGTTATTTCAGGAATTCTTACAGTTCTGCCAGTTAAGTCCGCAATTCAATAAATAGCGAATTGTGTCTATTAATTAAAGGCTACAGGTCACTCACTTTGTAACCACAGTCTAAAGAGCTATACAAAAGCATTTGCTTTGGATATCTTTCTGATTCTTGCTTTCCAAGATAAGCCATCAACTGTTAATAAATCTGAACTACATGTTTAAACAGAATTTAAAATACAAAATAAACTGATTTTTACAAAATAATAGAGGGCCTGAACATAGAAAGCAAAGTCCCTACTTTAAGTAAATACAGTAATTACAATAACTAGCATAAATCCTGACTACAGAGCATTTAGAAAAAGAAGAGGAAAAGCATTATTTCACCATACCCTTTGGAGCAGGCAGGGTAAAGAAGTGCTGCTTCTGTTTTGCAGATGAGGACTGTAACGCACAAGGCAGCTCTGTGCCTTTCCAAAATCCACATGGAGCCGTCAGAGCCAAGGTGAACATGCAGAGTTGCCTCCCTCTTCATCTCAGGCTGAGCTTGCTTGACTTTAAGATTCATGATACTGAGAGAGATCCTTGGGGAAAGAGGATCTCACTGCAGCTACAGGTAGAGCATTAGTAACTGCACCGCTGCCCACCAGCAGCCCATTCCTGAGCACATGCTGGCACAGCACTCACTGTGTATTTAGCCAGTACAGCATCTTCCAAAACCACCACATGGCATCATAAGCATGAAGGAAAGTTGCTGATGTAAATGCGTCTTCTAAGAATTAGAGTAACACTGTCAAATTCTTCCCCATAAACAACTAACGGATAGCAGTAATAACTGCTATTAAATCTGCACTAATTTGGGACCTAGAAATAAGTTCTCCTAAGTATCAAAGCTAACATCTATACATCAACAATGTGCTTCATGTGATTTCAAGACATTTCTGTCTCTCCCACAAAAGTTACTGCTAGTTTATAACAGATTACATGCTGGTGTTTATTGGGTAGCAGTGCCAGTATTTGTGCTGACTTTGTTTCAAAGAAAGACCAAAATACCTTCTAATTATTGGCCCTGTGGCCATGTAGTGGACACCTGCAAAATGTATTTCCAAAACAGTTCCTAAAAAGCAGGTACACTTTTGAGAGCCTGCATACATAAGGACATAGAGCAGCAGTGCTGGGTTCATCTGCTCCATATCCTGTCTACCACCATGGCCAAAACAAATGTTTAGCAAAGAGCACTAGAATACAGGAACCACAGAGCTATTCTTCTGCCATAGATTCTCCCAATCTGCTGCAATTTGTATCTCACAAATGTCCTGAGACAGACACTGTATTTATTCTTATGAAGCCTCCCAATGGTGTTCTCATCCATGAACTTGTCCAGTCTCTCCTTCAGCCTGTGTAATCTTATAGCATATGCTTCAACTGAGCTAGGAAAATTGACATAAATGAAAAACGTAAGTCAAATATGATGTTCATATGATGTACTTGAGGCACCTAACAGAGGTAGGTGCAACCCCTGTGACAGATCATAAGACAGAAGAACAGCTCTGGGCATGTCTCCCTCTCTCTTCTTGCTTCCATTCATTACCATGCTCTAATCCCTAGTGCAGCACTGCCATTCTTCCCACCTCTTTAAATCTCCTGTGAGACTTGGAATTCAAGGAAAAAAATGGAGAGAGGTTCTAAAAATACAAATGGTGCTGATATCTGCAATGTAGTGGGAAACAGCAGCTTATGGAAGAACTCAAATCTTAATGCCCTCTGGATAACCTGTCCTTGTAATGTAGGTACCCTTAGAAAGCTCCTGGCAGATGTGTATGTTTATCCTTAATCTTTTACTTTGGTCTTCTGAACTGTATCTAAACGAGATGTCTAAAACACATAGCATGCACAGATGTCAAAATGTCAGAAAAATAATAAAACAATTCAAGCAGGAAGGTAGTCAGGTAGACTTCACAAATGGTTGTTTTTTGCAGCGGTAGGAGGATGCAGGAGACCCCAAAGTCAACAAAGGGAAAAATGCTCAAGGTCTTAGCTGCTTGAGTCCTTCTTTGGGTGGGTACTAGTATCGCAAACATGCTGTCCAGAAAAAAGCCAAAAAAAGTGTTAGTTCCAGTTTCACTTCACGGTCTCATAGGTATAGCYACAAGGATTCATTGCACTGAAAGTAGGAGCCAGTGAGGCTTACATTCATGGTGCTCTGCAGGACACTGAGACACAATGGCAGCGCACTAGTTTAAGCCAAAGAGCTCTTAGCTATGACTGGCTCTTCCAAGGAGGAAGCTTATAGCAGGACCAGCAGGTAGCAGCTTCGCTCTCTCAGTGCTCCTGTGCTGCTGCCAGGATGCGACAGACTATAGCACAGCCTCTGCTAGGATGAGGTGTTTTACCCTCCATTTTTGTCAGAGAACAGTCAAAGTCCATATTAACCTTGCCACTCCTGGGCTCAAGCTCTACCAGGACCCCCACCTTTGCAGTGAACCAGGGACTGCTTCCACCCCACTGCAGCTCAGACAGGTCCAAGGGCAAGCCTGTACTTCATACTTAAAATCAAAAGTATGACAGGAGCCTGTGGCGACACTCCCCATTAGCTTCCTCCTGTAAGGAGGAGGTCCTGAGAGTGGTCTGGCTGTAGCACAAGACATAGGACAACCTCCAGACAGGAGTCTGCAGCCAGCACTGAGTCTTACAGAGCCGCAGCTAGACTCTTTTAAAGCTAGCTGGAGTTCGCAGTGACACAGAAATCCCCTTAAGACAGTCACTAGTAAAGGAAGAAGGAAATCTTCCTCAGTCAGGTCTGCATTTTCATGTGGAGACTTTAACAGGGAAGCAGTCTCCATAAGATAGATCTAGCCTATCTCCCCTTTATAGCATGAAGAGTTGGCTTGTAACAAAGAGTTGGAAAGGTTTTTGGTGACACATTAATTCTTTTCTGACTGTCCTGGTCTRCGTATATTAATCACAGAGTGATTTTGAAGGCTTTTTCATATTTTGTTAAATGTATGAGTGCATTATAGATTTTAATTTATGATAACTGCAATTCCGGTTTCAAAAAATTAAAACAATTTACTAAAAAAGTGCAAATTTTTAAGTTATTCATTCTGTTTTAACAGTACATTTTTAAGACTAAGAAAAGGAATCAATTTGTTTCAAATGTAGATGATTACTTTAGCTTCTTTATAAATTCTTGGGTTTTCTTCTCAGTTTATTGAGCTTAACAGTGCTTTTACAGAGCAAGTTTTTAACATGTTTTGACCATAAAACCAGCAGGATTAGTTTCACTGAAGAAAATTATTTAAGGTTCCATAAATCAGAAGAGAATTTAGTGTTCTTCCTTAATTTCTGGGAATAGTTTGAATGCAAGAGGAAAAAGAAAAATATATTAAAATAAAATCATATTTTAATAAATTAAAAAAAATACTGTATTATTGTAGTGAGGCCAATTCACTAATTCATTGTCTATCCAACATCACGGAAATCCTAAATTCAGGCATTAAATGTGGTAGATGATACGTGATGGTTTCTGCAAGCTTATTGAGCTGACTGTTTGGGTGAAAAGGGATTGGGAAATGAGGAAGAGCATCTCACAAAACACTTGAACAACTTTTAATGCCCAGGTTAGAAATAAAATTACTGGTCTTCTTAGAGACTGTCAGACACTTTCCTATAGCAGTGGGAGAAAAATGTATGTCAAAGAGGTATACAGAAAACTTCTGGGACTCCAAGAGGGTCATGAAGAATGTTTCTTGTACTGCCAAGATAAATTGAAACATAAATGCATACATTAAAACTAAAAATCTGCTGAAGCAGCACAACATAACAGGAGTAGGTACAACCACTCAGCTTATAATAATTGTTGTTGGTACATTAGCACCTGAAAGCCTAATCTGAAGATAAACCCCAAACTCCAGATAAGCATGTTTACAATATGAGCAGAATATATCTGCGGCTTCACGCTAGGAGCATGGTGGAGAAATAAATCTCCCTGTGCTTGCAGGTGTTCAAAATCAAACTAATGTCCGGCTTCCAATACTTTTGTTTGGAAATCTGCCATGAGCTGAGGTTTCACATTTTTTACAGGTTAATTTATTATCCTTTTTGCAATCACTTGCTGCATGCTGTATGCAGTGKTCTGTGAAGTAAGCTAACTAATTACAAAGTCCTGAACTAGATTCATACCCATGTTCAGCATAAAATAAACTTCCTCCTGTTCCATTCACTTTAAAGTGAAGTTTGGAAAGGAGAGCTGGGGTACAGTGAAACTGGATTTCTGCAACACATCAGAGGACTTTCATGCACACATCTAGCACTTCCAGATGTGAAAGTTTAAAGCTTGCCCAGTTTTTGAGATAAAGTAAGTTTAATGATGTCATCCATGTCCTCAGAGGTCATACTGCACATTGCAAAAGCACTATCCAATGAAACATGACTGGCAGCTTATATTCAAATGAAAGTTGAATATGAGGTCTAAGGGGTGTTGGAAATCAGGATCCGACTGTGACATAAACGTGTGTGGAGCTTACACAATGCCTGCATTACTCCTGGCTCTTGTCTGCCTCGGACCAGTGCTATTACTTATGTCTGTTTGTACAAAACATTGTGCTTAGTTTACAAAGTCTAATGAATCTTCCTTAAAATTCTCTGTCTGGTGCTCCCTCCCCTCTCTGTTGCTGGTGCTAGAACAGACTGTAGACTCAAAGCACCAAAACTACACTGGTTGCCCAGATACCAGGATGATGAAAAATCATTTTCCAAACTAGGAGAAGGAAACTGGAAACACAGGCAAAACCTACAAAAGCTACAATATGGCAAAGATGACAGYGTGAGTGACATGGCTCTTGAGGACAGAGATCATGAGATAACTGCACAAAAACCCCTGTATCAGATGGGTTTGAAAGGAGCAAGATGACCAGGAAAAAGGAAATGCCTTGTGACTTGGCTATTGCACTCCATAACATTTATGTTCTAAACTGTCTGCTCATTTGCCAAAAATCCATCTAAGAACAAAGACCACACTGGCTATTTTCTGTTCATGATGATCTGTCATCTGACGGATATCTCTTGTGGGAAATTAAATGGCTCATGGAATGTGAGATCCATTTAAGGAGCAAATTGTGTGAAGAAWATGCATGGCAAAGAACAAATGGAAACTGCTGTGAGCTTGGGGATGCCCTGGTCCCTACCAGTCCTGTGTCAAAAGCAGGAGAGGCCAATGCACTGTTCATATTGATGTGTATCATTTGCATAAACACAAGTTAATTTAGGCATGATCATAGTTTCAACCACTGTAAGATGTTAATGCAATGACTACACTTGTAATGATTTGGTTTGCCTGTTAAGAGACAGGAATGATTTTTCCGGTGAATTTATCATTTTACCTGTCATATTTCCTCTGTTCAAATGTTCTGCCAAGCAAAGAATTTGAGGATGTCTGATGCTACACTGTGTGGGCTACTATGCCATCTTAAAGCCAAAGCTATTAAAGGGATAATGTCCCTATGTTTATCCAGCAGTATATGGGAGTTCATTTAGGAAAATATCCATTAAATTTGGAATTCTGTGCTTTGCAATCTAGCAACCTTTGCTTCAGTTAAGAAACAACTGACTAGATATGTGATCATCTTACTTTAAATTTCCTTTTTTTAAAAAAAAACTCTTYTATGGAAGCTTGATGGCACATCTTTTCAGTCTGTAATACATATCACCACCAAAGATCACATTTAGAACATCAGTGCAAACAGACTTGCTCTTCCTTCCTCCATCAAAACCACAAAGTAGGACTAGATCCCGAAAACGCTGTTGCTTCCATTGATTCATCTGTAAGTGCCTTTGAGGGGATGCCAATAAATATGGCAGCATTGGATGGGGAAAAAAGCATGCGTATTAAAAGAAACAGCTGCTCTCAACTCCTCACAAACAGGAGAGTAGGCACGCTGTTTGGCTCTGGCAATTCTTCTCCCAAGGCATGTTAAACTCTCAGGTTTTTTGAAAGTCTTTTCCCCATATTTAACTGCCACATAGCTCACCTTCCCCTTAGCTGTGTCTTTTTTGATGTTGCAGAGTACTTTTCTGATCCCAAACAGACATTTTTCTTGCTAGGCCAAATTGGCAAAGAGGCTGGTGTTTTGCTTACCTTTCTTGCAGCTTATGGCACACAAAACTGAGTTACAGCAAAAGGATTTCCACAGTGATGTTATGAGCACGTTTGCTTGTTACAGCTTGCAGGCAGTATTCAAAGTGAAAAAAATAGAGTATTGATATTGTAATACACCACTATCAACAAAGGGAATAAATCTCATGGATCCTTGTATAAACTGGCTATAGGAGACAARGTAACAAATAAAAGGATAGAGAACAGACCTTAGATTGAAGATTCTTGGCTAGAAAATTAGGTGGATCGGCACAGATGAGCTAAAATGTTGAATGCTGTTTTTACAGATTGTTCTGAGCTTTCAAATGTAGAATCCTGTTTAACATAGATGAGGTGAACTTTATGCTTAAAATAAAGTACTGTTGCAAACAAAGGACTTAGAGCACTGCCTGAGATCTGGCTCTTCTAATATTCTTCTCTGTTAATTCAAAGAGGAATAGTCTTAGGTGTGGCTATTGGGATCCCATTTTTCTCCCTAGAAGGAATAATGGTTTCACTCTGTTTCTGTGCTTAATTACATGGCTTTTAGCATGCCACTATTCAGTGCTTTGACAATACAGCTGGTAGTGTTTCCTAAAAATATATAATTGAAGAAAATCTGATTGCTTTCTCTTTCATGGAAATGACTGGTTTCGAACAAAGTTACTTAGGAAATGCTTGCTTTCATCTTGTAGTCATAATGGAAAATCAGTATAGATTACTTTTTAAATATAATTGATGCTGCATTAGTCATTGACAATCACCTGTACATTCTGCATCAGAACCTTCCAAGGTATTCACTTTATTGACTGAAGTTTTTAATATCTATTCACAGATATTTTTTCCTTATTCCTAAGTCTGAATAAAAATCAATTGTCATACAACTGTAAGAAAGTAGATAAAATTTTCCCCTTTGCTAAACTGTTCTTTCATATAAAAGTAACTTCATTAAAAGCTAGCATAATTTCTGTGTTTGTTTTTTGATGCATGTTTTCTCTGTGCAAAAGATATATAGTGGGAGTGTATAGGAAGCCTAAAACAGGAGAGAAATCAGTGAATTCAGAGAGTAAGCATGTTTCCCTGACTACGTGTTGATCTGCGATCTGAAGTGAGTTTCCTCCCTGCTTTGTCACAAACTTCTTCAGCGAGGCAATCCAAGGCCATTCATCTCTTTGGGCCTGAATCTCCTGACCATTATAATTGGGTAATAGTCCTTTCCTGCCTTATGAGTACATTGGGAAATCGTGTACACTAAAGACTGGGAGAGGTTAAGCACCATGTTAATGAAGACTAAGTAAGAACTTAAGAAAAYGAAAGTACTTTGTATGCTTAGAATTACCCTCCCCACTCTCCCCAAAAATAAGACAAGTATGCCTTGCATGTTTTACTCTTCAGTGCAGATAGATAGTACCCCTCAGGATATTTTTTCGATTCCAATAAAAATGTGTTCTATAAGACACCATTTTTAAATAAAACAGTGACAATACAAAAAGCCAAGTTAATGTTTTCCATTTAATTGTACATCGTTACATTTATCATTTAATTTTAAATCCCTCAGAAAAATCCTAAAGAAAAAGGCTAGAGAAGTGTATTCAGGCTCTTTCATTATATCCAGAGATGACAGATGTCATTTGAGTGCACAAGCTGTGACACTTTCACAAGTGTTTATTAGACAGTCCCTGAAGATACTGTACATTTAGACTG
The DNA here is from genome assembly GCF_003343035.1 of Apteryx rowi. Classification (NCBI taxonomy): domain Eukaryota; kingdom Metazoa; phylum Chordata; class Aves; order Apterygiformes; family Apterygidae; genus Apteryx; species Apteryx rowi. Next base: position 3,834,755 of record NW_020450716.1, on the reverse strand, counting down.
TCTCTAGTTGATTATATGCAGAAACTGCATCCCCAAAGCCACTGATTATTTTTGGAAACGTTGACTTTAAAATATATGTTTGTCTTCTGTTTCTAAAACATCATTAACAAGTCCTTATATATTAATTAATATTTACAATGTTTGGGGCGGGGGGGGGCGTAGGGTTTTTTAGAGCATGTATCCTTTCAATTTCTCTTGCTGACAATTAGTGCTGTAATTGATCAGGATTTGTAGAAGATATTCAAAGTATTTTGATCTCAGCTGTAAGGGACAGCTCTAAGGGCAAGATTATTCCTGACCAAGTAAGTGATCTTGAGGTAGATTCTGTGATGGTGCCACTCAAASAGGAAAGAGTTTTCAGTTTTAAAAGTGTAACTGAGTGCAAATTAAATTATTTTACATGGCTCAGAATATGTAGTTTTTAAACTCTGGGAAAAAAAGCCCAGGATTTGCTCCTTCAATGATTCTTCTGTCATTTTTGCAAAGTTTGTAAGACTGCTTTGAAGACACAAGAAAATGAAGCTCTATCACTTCATATTTACTAAGAGATGAAAATGAAAGAAGGCAAGGTAAGCAAGTGAAATACATAGAGTAACAGTCATATGCAACTTAGGTAAGAGACCAAAGGTCTGCCATAGATTTCTGGGCCAGATTCAGCACTGCAGTTACATGATGGAAGTCCCTGGTACAATACTATTCCAACTGGCAGTGGCCACCAGTTCACAGAAAGTCTGGGATTTCAATACACCAGCTAAAATTTACCTATTGCTGATCTCCTCATTCAAGTTTTTTCTAAACTGCTTTGATTCATTTGTGCCGCTAATTGTGTGATTCTCTTTGGTGGCCCATTTTCAAGTCTACCGCATTCAAGTGCCTTAGCTTAGAACTAAACAAGATAACATGCCAATATAGGATCATGTTGTTAGTATGATCTCACTTTCACTTACTGATATTACAAGAAATTCAGCAGAGTTTTTCAATACAAGTGTGTTAAAACATAATAGGTAGATCATCTTCTTTCTAAAATGGATTTTCTCAGAAAGGGTCACAAGTTGTTGTTACTGTTGTGTGAAGGGAGGACAAGGGGTAATCAACTTTGCCTGCCAGAGCCCTCCTCAAAAGGACTTTCACTGAGTCAGGTTCACAAAGTTGATCAAAATAGACAATTTATTAAAGCGACAGATCAACAGGTTCAGGATTGCCAGTGATAAATGCACTTACTGCAACAAATTCTACTTTTTCTGAGCTCAAACTGATAATTAAGTGCTTTCACCAATGGTATTTTTCCCGGGGTAACATCTGACATTGTCGGAGGYGCAAACCTTACCAAAAAGGTGTCCCTGTTTTGGGGAGGAGAGAGGTCCAGTCCCGTTGACCGTCCGTAGGTTGGTGTTCTCGTCCTCGAAATGGAGGATCGTTTATGCACTGAATTTATACTCTGGGCGAGGTGGGGCTGAGTCAAACACTGTGGGATGTCTGGTCCTTGTGGAGCTCAGCAGAGGGTGTCAATGGCTGCTGGCCTGTTTTGCCCTTAGTAACAACACCAGGCTGCAAGACTCCCACCTCGCCCCAGGCGTCGTTTTGGGTCGAGCAATGTCGAGTGGCGAGACTTCCGCCTCACCCTGGGCATTGCCTCACTGACTTGAGTATTAGACCACAAATCACCCTTTGCATCCGCTGTTTACCCCCTGGCAGGGATGATCAAAGATGATCATAGACCAGTATCCCACAGTTGTTTGGAAGGCTAGCTCCATTCTGGAGGTAGATATTAAAACATCATGCAAATAATCTTCTAACTAAGCTATGTTTCTAATTAATTGCACTCAAAAAGTCACCTCCAGCCAAAAATGAAATGTAGCTGCCAAAGTTTTCATAGGCATCTGCACTCACCATAAAATGGGCAGGTTTTCAGGCTTACTGACCCCCTGCTGCTCCACATCATTGTGGGGGCTTAACATCCCTGAAAATAAGGCTGCTTTTATTTAGGTACTTGAATTCAGATATAGGCACCCAAACCTGTACACCTTAGTCCGAATACTCTGGGTCCTTTCACAACTTAGAAAGTCCATAAATCGCATTTTCCAGTATTTTCTTACTTTTGTTACATAATTAGAAGGATCAATTTTCATTTTATCTTGAATTTAATGTGCATCAAACTGACATACCTATTGGCAGACTGAAGCTTCGTAAAATTTCACTGCACTTTCTTCACACAGGGAAGCATCGTGAACTATAAAAATCCATAAAAGGGACTTATTTACTACAGTGGAATAAGAGAAAAAAACTAATGATAATTTTTGGTATACTCATACTAAGATGGGATTGAAAGTATAAAAGCATTTCCAGGGCATTCTCAGAATTAAAATAAATAAAATCTTCCTCTGGAAAGTAACAGCTGTAATTTGTTTTAGATCTTGGAGGGATGAGTTGAAATTCATCCATTAATGTCTAAGGAAAATGTCAACATTTTTTAAATGCTTTGGCTAACTTATCATGTATTACTTATCTCTTTTTCTTCCATAAGTCTCATTCTCTGAGGGCCAAGAACCATGTCCTAACCAGTGGAACCGAAAGTCTCAACAACTGCTCAGTCACAAGCCTTTTTCACAATTGTGCACTTCATTTTACATTGAGACATAAAAGGAGATGGAAAGCTCTGGGTTTTTTTGTATAACTGAAGCAATGCTCTGATATTTATATGCTCACAGCTATCAGATATGGTGTTAAACAACTGAAAAATGGCTGAGTTTTCCTCCGTCACTGTTAACTATAAAAAGCGCAGCTCCTATTCCTGAAGTCAGCAGACTTAAATTTCAGAACAGTTATAGCTGACATTGTGAAAAATTATTTCACACTCATCTATTCTGATCTCATAGAAGAACTAAGCATAGAAGAAATTAGCTTTTTCACTCTATTTAAAAGAGAAATATTCTGCACCATCAGAGTTGTCAGAACTCTCTCCAGAACGTGGGTCAAGCCAGTTGCTGGAGACACTGGACTTGTGAAAGTGAACAAAAGCAGTCATGAAGCTCTTCTGATGAAGAATTTACTGGAAGCTTGAATTTGCAGGACAGTCAAGGTAAGGTGGAGAAGCCAGAAGTGGTTATGTTCTAGAGCCAGACCTTACGAGGATACTGGATAGTGCTTAAGGAAAAGGGCTGAACAAGTGATTAAGTCCTATGGAAATACCTATGTGAGGTTAAGACCAGGAATAAGCTTATGGAAAACTATTATCCAGTAACTTGTTCTCCCAAGCAATATTGAAGAAATCATACAAAACTTGTCTCTCGTACGCACTAGTATTGCATGCAATTATGTATATGATATTGACATTCGTTTCCTTGTTCCCAGCCAAACCCCTCACACCATTTCTTATACATAAAAACACATGCAATCCTGACAGCAATATAATATATTTATACAATTTAGAAATGTTCCACTGAAGACACCCAAGAGATCAACTGAAACTGTTTGACAAATATAGCTATATATATAATTGGAATGTAATTAAAACTGGCCTTGCTTGATTAACAGCAATAAGGTTGTGCAATCATTTGGCTCCTTTGATTTTGAAATACAAGATGTTGGGCTAGATGAGGGACAGTATGATTTTCTGTGTTCCAACTGGTCAAATGAAGGAACGTCTTTTGCTGGTACAAGAGCACCTTCTACTGCCTGGGTGATGACATTGTGTTAGGAGTGCTAAACGTTACAAAACGAAGTCCCTCAGAACTGTAAGTCCTATCAGAGCCTTCCCAAGAAATTATAAAGAATGATCGCATTTATAATATGGCAAAGGAAATTACACGTAGATTTCAGACTGAAACTTGCATTTTTAGAAATAAAGATTCTTGGAGCTTCAATTCAAAATGCCATATATCGCCATGCTTATACTCCCAAGGTGGGGAAAAGTGTATATATGGATTAGAATGTTTCATGGAGTCTACTTCTTATGTTGAATTTCCTGGTACTGTTTTAGTTTATGAAGTATGGTGGTCTTGTTGTGCTATTTCTAGCCTTGCTGAGGGGGAAAATCACATAGCTCACAAAACCACCTATTAATAAAGCAGTAATTTTAATTACAATATGTTTCCAATATTTGCACATATGAATTTTATGTTCTCAAGGGATAACTATGTGCTGCAAATCTGTGCACTAAAGGAACTCTATATACTGTTTAGCAGAATGCTACTACAACTAAGACACGTTTTGCTGTTACAAACTGATCTACCAGGGAATACTGAAGCTTTTTTCTGTTTTTTTTATTTCCCATTGCAGTAGTAATACAACATAGTAGGGGGTAATGCCCTGTCCTTTTGCTAAACCTGCCCAAGTTAATACTGAGAATCCTCACCTACCTATCTTTTTGAGGGAAAAGTATCCATTCATGAGCTGTACATTAACACTGAAATGCAATTCAAGTGCAATCTGACACCAGAAGAAAATTCTGACCCTAATAAAGCTCAGGGACACCAAAAGGGATGACTCAGCAATTGGAGGCAAAACAGTAGGGCTACAGAAATCATCCATTAAACTGTTTGCTGGTGAGAGAACTTTTGTGGCCTGCAAAAGACTGTGTACCCTATGCAATTTCCAGCCTCTCCATGAGTTAGTTACCTGTTTCTGCTAATATCAGGGATCATTGTCCCAAAAAACCCACTGTACTGTAAGCACTTGTGCAAACGCTTAACTCACCCTCACCACTCTGTCAATCACCAAATGAAGGGCGTTAGGGAAAAGAGAAGCTGTATTCTCTTCAAAATCCATTTAAGCTTTCTACTGTACCTCTCAGTCTCACCCTGACGAGTGTCCTGCTCTGCTCTCAGCGTTTCCACCGCGAGAGCATGCCCTCACACATGCTCACGCAAAGCATCTCCCCAGTTATGCTCCCATTATCCACRTTCACTTGCTCCTTCAGCGTCCCTTTACCAAGTAATGCAGTGTCATATCTTCCCAGGGAAGGCTAGTTTCACTACAGGGTCCCTGAGGGGGTGATTTCTCCATCTGCCCAGCCTGAGCTCCTTTCTGAGCAGGTCTGGAGAGAAGTCCCAGCACTCAATACTGAGCATGAACTGTAGAAAGAATAAGGGAGTGTAGATATTTTAAAAAGGGGCCTGTCCTCCCGAGTTAGTAGGAGACTTTATGGACCATCCTGAAGTTAAACTTCCAGTTATAGGAAGGAATAGTTTTAAAGACACTGGATTCCAAATATTTCTTCAAAAAACACTCATAATTTCAGATTCTCCTCTCTGTCAGTTTATATGTAGATAACTGATGGGGTTTTTTAAGGATAAATATAAGAAATCTTGAAAAACCTAATCCTTTATAACCCATTCCAGATGCTTCCTATTTCAGACACACTATGCAAAAAACAGCTTGCACAAAAAATCAAAGGGCCTAAAAACTAGTACTGTCATTCAGTGTGTATGGCCACCTGCAAACAGATGAAGAAACTAAGAGATCTGCGTTCTTTTAGAATACCGGTTTAGGATTAGCACTGCAATAGGACTGCCTGTTTCTGGTTTAACTAAAATCTTTGGAGTTAAGGTTCCAGGAGCTGTGCCATGCGTATCCTCTCTAATCATGCACATAACCTTTTAGAGCTTGTTGCGCTGTTCAGTTAGGATGCAATAATATGGCCTTGTGGACATATTAGTGTCATCCCTTTGCACAACGGCCCACCGGTGCACCTAAGCACTGAATGGGAAGACTAACAAAATAATTTGTGGAGATGAAAATTCAGCGGAACTCTTAGCATCTCGTTTTTGCCTAATATTTTCCTTAATCAAAATTCAGCCCAGTTTAGCTTTTCCACCTTTTCTAAGAGCGTCTGGATAATATCAAATGTTTGCAGTTAAGCTAATTCTACCCTTGTGTGAGTGAATTCATTCTGACATCATGCTAGACTTGGAATCATTTTCGGGTACATACCACTGGGGACAGGTGGAATTTCAATAATAACTCTTGTTTCCTGGGTTGTGTTGTAAATCTAACCTGTGGAATCCAAGTAGATGAGGCAAAAGTGTGCTGAGGTAAATTGTCTTTTATAAAGATTGAGCTTTTTATTGAAGTTTTTTATTGAGTATATATCTTAAATCCTATAGACAACATTAGTTTTACCACACTTTACATAGTGAATCATACAGAATAGTGATTTGTTTTAATAACATTTATTTCCTTTGCCAACTTTTAAAATTATTTTGTAAGAGCCTGGACATAACAAGAATTTTATAGAACATTTGTGGAATAAAAAATTTGAGGAATTATTGCAGTTTATTTATTTCTTTAAATAAAGCTAGCTACACTGCACTTAAAAATATTTCCCCATATGCTCTTAATAAGTAGTGCTGCTGCACTACACTGGCATGAAACGGATGAGGATGACAATCTGGGGCCACTTCTCACACAAAGGGAAATGGCTGAATAATTTAATTATTTAACATGACTGCTGCAATTAGCCAAGCTGTAACATAGTCATATAATTAGTCCAAATATAGACTTTTTGAGACTTCAAACAGCTTGGCTGGATGTTTATAAAAATAGTTTCATCCTCCCTCCCACAAGCAGTTTAGCAATAAGGGCTAAGGTCCATTCCATTCTGTCTATTTTTGCCCCTGTGTGTTTGTGCATTGTGTGTTGACAACTGTAGCATGTTTGTACTACAAACAGTGCTTTGAATGAGGGCTTAAATCTGTTCAAGTTTTCTAATGTCAAAGGAATGTTGGCATTGCTAGACAGAAAAAGAATCCCTTTTAAAAACCTTCCTGCAGAAAGAAAGAAACTTTTTTCTCCGCAGTAAATGTGATTTGAATAGAACAGAAAGACTAATTGTTTTTCTCTTGTTCTGGCACATATGTTGTGAATAGGGTGTGACCATATTTAACTGCAGCATCTATTCAAATTGGTAGCAAATAATCAGGCACTAAATAATAGTTTTATCTGGGAAGGAACTTTTGTACAGCCCTTGCTGTAGATTTTAACACGTACTCCTGAGTGGAATACTATTCAGTGGTTATATCTTAAAAGACATTTAATCCTGAACAGATAACTCAAAGGTAAGCAACATGAGTGACATATATGATAAAAATCTTTCAGTATAGATTACTGCAAGGAGAAATCTTTTTTCTCTGTGTTRTTGGTGGAGACAACCAGGAGGCACAGGCTTAAACAGAAATGAGAGATATTTAGGATAGGCATTTTGAAAAGCACCTTCTAATTTCAAGGAAAATGTAGAAGCGTAATAGATTGCCTAGAAAATGATGGAGTCTACTTCAGAGATCTTTAAGAACAGACCACATATAAATCTGTCAGGAACGACCAAGGTGTAGCTGATCCTACTGTAGTCTGTGGGGATGGACTACCTAATCGCCTCACATCTCTGCTTGCACAGGTGTCTGAGTGGCTTAGAAAGTGAAGGCCTTGGATTGCAGTGAATTGCAGCTCTCAGTTCGGCTGGGCTGAACAAATACTTTCTCCCGGATCTGTATTTTGTTCACCTGACTTCTGCATTTGCCCTGATATGAGAGGAAAAAATGCTCAGTTGTGCTCTTTACTGACTAACCRGGTTATTTTATGGTGTAAATTTAGAGGGTGCGGCACAAATCTATTAGCTAGAGGGGAGTGGGACCAATGGTAGATTTAAGCACTATTTCTATTTCCTCACCAGAGAAGGGACCAGAGAAGACCCTTGGACAGGTGCTAACACTACAGGCCTGTCCAAGTCTAGAAGAATCTCTACGCTGTGCCAAGGGCTTCACAGAGCTTTGAACCACTTCGGTGGCCTGCATAACCCTCCCCTCRTTACACTTCCTCCAGAGAGCCCCAAAGCTGTCTTCTCCTGTGCCAGGATGAGGAAGATCCTTCTCCTCTCACCAAGAGAAGGGGAAGGCTGGTTTCTGCGTTCTGGATGGATGCCGCTCAGGCCTTCAGCAGGTAATACAGGGCAACAGGAGYTGATCAGAAAATAAAGTCATTCCTTTCATCTGTTATATGTACTGGAGGATGAGAAGGTGTATTAGGAATATCCCCACATATTTGCCCTGTTCTTTTATATTTGTCTAGGCATCTGCTCGTGTCCACAGCTGGAGACAGGAGTTCAACCCAATGATTTGACAGTGGATGAATTCTTTAAGTAAAGCAGGGGCATCTTATGGGTGTTTGCTATGCCATGCTACTGCCCATCCAGATTGAGGAATGGGCTGCGCTTATGTGCTCTAGGGGTTGCACTGAGCCCTATGGGCTGCCTCCCCTCCCATCCCAGGCAGAGGGCATCTGGGAGCAGGGCTACGCATGAGCAGCAACGCACCAAAGGTGAGCGGCCACGTAACTCATTATGTTTGTGGGAAGGAGGGCGACAGAGTGTTACCATGCCTGACTGCTACCTCCTCAGCCAAAAACTGCTTAATACTCAGAAACCCTTCAACCTGGCAACTTGTGCTTGCCATTCATGAGACTCAGGGCAGGGACAAGGTCTGCGCTGCGTTGCTGCTGGGCATGCACCATTATCTCATCCCTAGTCCACAGGGTTCAGGGCAAGCAGGAGATCCCCAAACATGGTGTGTACAGAGATGTCTAATAGAGCTGTATTGACTCAGTCTTCCAGAACTGAGCAAGGTACTCATGCTGGGTGTCAAATAGATGGGTTGTCTTTGATGTAACCCTTGGACACACAGGAAAGCTCTCTTGCAGCTCCAGGAAAACTACTCTTTTCTCCAGGGAAACTACTTCTAAAGGCAAGGCAGTCCTTGCCACCAGGCTAGCGATATATATCACTTCTCTGCAGCTATCAGTTTAATTTCCTAATTCCTCCATAACCCTCAAGCACTCCCCTCTCTCCATGTCACCATGGCAGGTGAAGCGTGCAAGATGTACAAAAGTGACACATTTACCAGAAGCACTGGCACAGGGAAGTAGCGGATGCAAGAAGCTGTGGCAGGGAGCAGGCAAAGGAGAGGTCCCTTCCAGTTCTCCTGCAAGGGTCTCCCTTCACAGAGGGATACAGCCTACAGGTTGACTCAAAAGTTAATATCCTCCTCCAGTACCAAACTGCAGTTGATGAGGAGCTTCCAGTTTCGTTTCCTCCAAAGGGACTTTAGTTCACACATACCAGAACCACTCCGTAAACTGAATCAATGCACAGTAATTGAAGAAAAGCAGGTCATTTTAAAGCCACACTAAGCTCCAAAATAAATTGCTAAAGTAGGCAGCCTTCCTGCACAGAGATTCTCCTTCATTGCTTTGAATCTTTGAATGTTTCCTATCCTACTGCCACTTTTTTCTTCTATGAACTTCTCATAGTATAGCATATTATAACATAACATAATAAGGGCAATATGAAATTTATGTGTGCTGTTTGGAGCAGGCTTTCAGAGGCTGCAAAACATTACCATTAACAATGAAGATCTCTAGACAAATTGCTATCCATTGCGGTATCCATTACTTTTATAGTGGATTTTTGGTGATTTTAAAATATATTTAGTACACCTTCTTCTTCATTTACATTTCTTTTTTTACATATAATTTTCATCATATATTTTAACTACTTTAAAATAAAATTAAGATTGGAAAGCATTCGAAAGTTAAGGAATATCAAATATAAATTCACCTAGGCAATTTTATATGTTTTACATTTTCGTTGTCTATTTGCGTGATCATTTAATATATTTTCTCAAAGGAAAATGTGTTTTGTTAACCTATTAAAAGGATGGTTATTCTGTCTTCTGTATCTTCTTCCTTCAGCGTATTTTTTAATGAAAAACATCAATTTGCTGCTGTTAATACAAAATTATACACAGCAATCCTTTAAACAAGGATTTGTAGGGACTTTTGAAAATCTCAGCTGGCACTAAACTGCTCTGTCAGTACTAAATGTATGTACGTGTATATGTATCTATTAATCTGGGCTCTTAATTAACATATTCCTTTTCTGTCACAGGAGGAAAGAAAGAAAAGAAATCTGGGGTGAGATACCAAAGCTGTATATTAGATTATCTGTTTGTCTAATTAGCTCTCCATTTCTAGAAGTCTTTTCAAGCTAGCTGGTATTAATCAATGGCTTAATATTTGAGGGTGTTTGCTTCAGGCATTAGATATTAAGACATAGCTGAAAAAAAAAACATTGCAAGAGTGACAAGCCATGCACAATTTTTGGCTTTTAGTTAAATCATTAATGTTTATGTACCTGTATTGCTGACATTTTTAAAAATATCAGTCATATATCAATATCAGTGTGACATAAAAAAGAATTTTTAGGTAAACTTCATATTACTGAAATGCCCTAAGTTTAGAAAAGATATGGAGAATAAACATTTCAGATGATGTTACAGAATGGTAGGACCAATGAAGTACTGTTATTTGCACATTTTCTTACAAAATTCTTTCATTCTCCCTTAAAAAAGTAAAAATCTGCATTGCAGCTGGTAATCCAGTATGGGTAGCAAGCTGCCTGGTATATTAAGAGAGTGTTGTGGTCTGTTTGAGATAGAAAATGCATACTCCCTCCTTCATTGATTTATCTACTCATTCCCCTTCTCCTTTTTCCATTTCCACATTGACTGAGCCCTGGAAATCTTCAGCCTCTTGTCCCTTGTTATGTCAACCAACTGCCACCTAGTTGGCCCTCCATCATCCACCACTATCCTTAGCAGAATTCAGCTCTTTTCAGAACGTCCTGCCTCTGACTGCAGGTTTTTATCCCTATCTAATCAGGCCACAGGCTTGAATGGATAAACTCCCTGCCAGTTCCTGACCTTTTTCCTTCCTTCCTCCTCTCCACCACAAGAAATTACACTTGCCCTAAAAACAGACTTTTGACCAATTCCTGGATTCCTTCTTGTTTCACTTCAATAAAATCTACTCAGAACTAGAGAAAAGTCGAATTTTTGCTTTTACTTCTGTATTACGAAAACATTTTCATTAAAATGTTAACTTTTTTAAAAAGACTTTCATGGATTCTTGAATGCAGCTTAAGTTCCATGCAAATAGTTCAAAGGAAGGGTTTACAAAGTTATATATAGTGTGTGTAGAAAGACGTCTCTTCTCCTTCTCATTAAATGTGCTTCTGCCATAAAAAAAGTCCTTATAAAGTAACTGCATTTTGATGCTTTTGCTTCTCTTGGGAAAACCACTCCTTTGCTTGCTTAGTCCACATCTGCACAGAGCCAGAAATTACAGACAGAATCAAAACAATTAGTAGCTGTTTTATTTCTATCCCCGTTTTTTGCTTCTCAGACTAGCAGACCTAGGAATGCTAGGAAAACATTGAGATCAATTGTTTGTGGGTAAAAAAAAAAAAAAAAAAAAAAAAGACATATCTTTCATTGGTTATCTATTTAGTTGGTTAAAATACAGCATCTCCAGAGCTTCTCATCCAATTTTCTTTAGCCACAACACTGCCAGTAGGCAATGCAGGGCCTAACTAGATAGAAAACTGAAACAAGAAAATCATGAAGGATGGAAGATGGAAGAAGATGTGCAATTCCAAATTAAATGAGATCCTATCTCCTTAGCAAAATCACTTATAAGCATGCCAGTAATCACTGAGGGTTATGAAAACAGGCTTTTTTTTTTCCTGTTCTGAAGAGGATCTCACTAAATGCCTCTGAGTGAAGAGTAGCCAGCTTTAGATGACCTCCATGAAGTCCATTACTACCCCAAGTGAAATGGGGTGCTCCTCAGTGAAGTGACCCATGCCACAGCTGCCCCGTGACTGCTACCACTGGTGATGCAGGGCCAAGACACTATTCAGCCAGATGATGATAGACGAATTAGCCAGATCTTTTTCCTGCCCCCTTGCTATGGAGTGCTGGTGTTATCCGCAGCTGGGTGGAGAACGAGCACCACTGCCCAGGTATGACTTCTTGCTGTGACATTAGTATCAGGACAAATTTCAAACTTGTCTTTACACAGTGATCACTATTGCACTATGTTGCACAAAGTTATCCACTGGTGAGCAGTTTTGGGTAGAGGAACACAGGCCCAGGCCAACTACCACACTTTTTTTTATCAATTTATTTCTCTGTGCCTGCAGTAATTCACACGGCGGGGTAAAGGTCCTGCCAGTACATGGTACACTCGAGCATTTAGCCTCTGCAAACGTAGGGCACGGGTTTCACCATTAGATGGCACTGCTGCATATGCTCATCCTTCGCGTGGCTGTTTTTGAGGGTTAGGTTTGTGGCCTCCACAAAAACAGCACTGACGGGTGCCCCTCAGGAGAGAAGTGCTGTGACCTGTATCCAGCCTGCATTAGAAGAACAGTAAACCCATGCAGTGAAAAAACACAATAGTGTCCATCCAAGATAATCGGCTGGACTTCTTCAAAAAAAAAAAATGCAAACAAAGTTTAGGAACATGATCTAGGATCTGTCCACAATTTTTCATTATTTTGTACCTTGTCACTCTTGAGTTTCACTTGACAGAAGACCCATTCCCATTACTATGCTCCTCTTTACGGTGTACTACTGCATGTGATGCTTCTTTGTCAGTATAAAATGCCATGCAGAAGACAGTCTGTAAATCAAGACTTTTCTCTTTATAAAAGATATTCCATATACCCTGTTTGAGGGTATATAGCTTGTTTTCTATAGGAAGTTCGTCTACATTACAATAATTGGCCTGCTTGGCTTAAAAGCTACTAATTTACAAAGAAAAATGCCTTTGCTTAAAGATATTTTACAGTCATTAACTTATTTTGCTAAAGTATTCTAGGATGCCTTTCTACTCACACTCCCAGTTTGTTGTTTGTTCGTTTTTGGAGGGAAAAGGAGGCTCAAATCCAAATCCAAATTTAATTGCAAGACATTTGACATCATGAAGTATTTGTTTCTTTGGTTTCAGTCATAATTCTGGGTTTTGGTTTTGTTGTTTGTTTGCTTGTTTTTTCCAGAACTGCCTGTTCAAACAGATCTAGAAAGGAGTATCACATTACTTCTGTTTCTCCCTGTTTGTTTCTAAGCGTGTAACTCTGCTGATGCTGTCAGTGCTAGGAATGGAAAGTTTGTTATGTTGTCATAAGGAGCAGGACCCTTAGCACAGAGAGAGAAGGGAAAATGGTTTTCAGGAATGAACACTAACATCAGCACTAACTAGCAAAATCTCATCTTCTAATTGTAAGTCTCTCTGTTGTTATTTGTAGGGTTTTAGACAAATCACATCATCTCTGTCTCAAAATCTCCACCAATAAACTGTAGTTAAGTGCAAGAGCTAACTGCATGGCAGGTGGATACAGAGAATTAATTGATGAGCAAAATCCTGAATTCCTCCCCACTAATTTTATATCTCTATAAATGCATTGTTCTGATTTGCGCCATTTCCAGTGACAGGAAAATGAATGGTGCTTTGAAGAATTACATCAAGGCAAAATATTATATGTGGCACTTAAATTCAAAGTCGATAGTTTTTTTAGAAATGTCTGAACTAAATAGGCAATGCCAAACACCACATTTTTCATATTCTGCAATATTCTTCAATAATTGCTCCAAGATTCACACTGAGAAAGCAGCACACAATGAAAGTGAGGTTGTTAATAATACTTTGACCACAGTCATATGATTTGCCTAATTTCTTGAACTTTGCAAACTGTTTTTGTTTTGTTTTCTATTGTAAGAGTTCTTTATGTGAAGTAATCACTTTTATACCTCCCACAATCCCTGCGGTTTATACATGGGTTATGTAAGTAATAATAATCAAGGTGCAATAAATTTCCTGAGGATTAATAACTGGCTGTGAGGAGATGAAGGTCAGCAGCACAGCCAAGGATCATTAACCCTAGCTGATCATTAATCTCAAGAATTTACCTTGTGCCAAGGTCAGTATTGTTATTTTAAGCTGCAAATGTAAAAAACATGGCCATATGGATTTTTATTTGATACATAGTTTTAACTGCAACATCTAGTGTATTTTGGAAAAATTAATTATATTCAGGAGAATTACATTAGCTAATCAACCTACCAGCCCATCTTTCAGTATTCTATTCATCTTATTTTCTTTAACATATGTACTGGAACTATGACAGCCAGAAAGGACTTACAACATTTTTCTTCCATGTGTAATTGTTATGGACCTATTAATTAATGATCTTGTTTATGTATCTACTTACAAGTTTTGAYTTCCATCCCAAATTTTATCTCCTACTATTTATTAACATCTCTCATAAATTATTTGTTTGACTGAACATCTGTTTATTAGTTTTTAAAGTGATGTTTCAAAAGCCTGTTGCTTGTAAAGTTAGATATAGATGTAGTCACTAGAGTGTCTACAATGTCAGAGAACTTTTACTCCAGCATGATGTGCAGTACTACCTTTGAAAGAAAACTATAGTACAGATTTTGAGATCTAACTAATATTCACATTTGCATTTATGAGTAGTCTAGTGTTTAAATTTACACTGCTAATTAAGCTCCTTTTCATAGATATTCATCCGATTTCTATGTCTGTACACACACACTGGGCTTAAAAGACTTTCAGTTCTTGCTGGTGATTAGGCAGGATCCAGCCACCAGCTCTGATGTGAGTCTCAGTGGCATGCTTAGTGAGTGCAGACTCTCCCCAGTTTCTGGAAATAAGTCTTCAAAAAAACAGGTGCTGCCAGTCCTTGTTTCTAGCCACCAACGGTACCCTAGGAGACCAAACATCCCCAAACTCCACTCTTCTGGCACATTAGCTTATAATTTATCATTGACAGATATGTGATAGTTGAAGAAAACAGGTAAAGACTCAGCAAGAGGAAAACAAATTAGTGTTGATCTTATACAATGTAAGAAATATACAAATCTTTCTAAAGCAAGCAAATTTTTTTCCCTATTTCAAAGTGGAACTTATCTTGCCTTAGAGGTGGGATTTGGATCAGTTCATTCCGGGTTTCAAAATCTCTCCACTGGGCCCCAGTCTTCCAGCTCAGGCTTGGCCTCAGGGTCAAGGAACCTCTCTCCATCTCCCTCTCTTTCTCCCTTTCCTTCTCTCTCTCTCATCTTTCTGACCCTTTACAGTCACTCTTTTTCATATTTGTCTGGCAGCTGTTTCTATATTCATTTTAAAACATTTCCTCTTGCTCGGAAAATTTGTCCCTGAGAGCTCCTCCTGAACTCAGCCTTTGTGGTTCTAAATCCCTGTCCCTGCTCCCAGCTGGGCTTTTGGTGCTGAAAGGGATCTTTGAGGTCAGTCCTCCAAGTTTACAAGCAACTGTGCAATAGATATTTAGACCCAAAGGATGGATTTGACTCCATGTGCCCCAACTCACCACAGATCACAAAATATTTTCCAATATTTCTTACAAACTTCAGCTCTACAATAAAAGACCAAAGCCACAGTGTAACGTGCAACACAAAGAGAACAGGAGAGACAAGGATCAATTGCAGCAGTTTTACATGCTTGGCTATATCCTGTTTCCAGCTGAGGTCCATCTGCAGTGCTTTGGAGAATGGCTCACCAACCAGACACCTTGAAGACTTTAATACAATTCTAAATCACCTCATTTATTCTTACTGACATATGTTATGCCTCTACTTGTAACATATTTTTAGTATTTCCTTTAAAATATATTAACAGGTGTGCATGTGAAAAGATGGAGAGCTTTAAGAGATTATTGTTGCTGGACAAAGACTCAATCTGAGTGCAGTCCAATGAAAATGTTACATTATATAGCCTTACAAGCCAAAAAAAAAAGTTCCACCAAATTCCACATTCTGATTCTATGGCAGGCTAACTGATCCAGAAAGAAGCTAATTTTCAGTTTCCTTCCCAAAATGTATTTAGTTTCTTCTTTCTGTCATTCTTTTCTGTATCTTCTCTTTCACTTTTTCTTAAAAAAAATAGGAAACACATATTCAAAGAAAAGTCTTGATGTAAGGTTATTTGAAAACCTGCAAAATCCACAAAATATAGGGTTGGTTCATTCTTTATTAAGTGGAAGCAGATACTTGTTGCTATGGAAAGCTATAGCAAATGTGGACTCTTATCTATAGTGCTTAGCCTACGTTAGAGTATATTGATGACAGTCTTGACTTGTACTGTTATAAAGTCCTTCACTATGGGCCTAATTCTGCCATTCTTTGTTAGACTGAATAATACATGATTTCACAAGTTATTCTACTAAAATGGACTTACATGAATACCTATGACCTGAATTTTTACAATGTATATTCATTAATCATCTATGTTATGTACAGCTATAGAGACAACATGCATTTTGCATAGCATTAATGTCCTTTTCCTATGGTCTGTCAAGATGCTTTATTTATACAACCCTCAAGAAAAACTTTCCTCTAATGCTCCTGATAAAATGCTCCATCTAGTACCTACTAAGCTTGCTACATCAACATCCAATATTTTGGTAGACAGTTGCCTAACTCCCCACTTCTGAAGCATCARTATACTGGAATATCAAATGTCATTATGAAAGACATCTCAAGATTGTTTTGAAATGAAAATCCTTTTTAATATCTCAATATTAGGTTTTCATACTAAAATACACACAGAGAAAACTGCCACCCAAAACATAATTACATGCAGGTTTTGCTTAGTTTCATAATACTCACACTTCCCTTCATTGACTATCTGAACACATATAACTTTCCAGAAAATAGTATGGATAAGAATGTGCTGGCAAAATGTTCACAATATATCCAAGCAAGCAAAAAGAGAAAAAGAGGCATAACATTTACAAATGCAAGAACCATAGCCTGTCTGATCCAGTACGGCAGTGTCAGCCAGAAGAAGGTATAAGAAACCTCCCATGGGTAGGTAATTTCCCTGATATTTTTACAAGCACTTAATTTAATAAAGTAGTCTCAAACAATTTTGCAGAGGACACCAAACTTGGAGAACCAGTCCTACAGTGGAAAAATGAGAGACAGTGGACACAGGCTGAAACAAGAGAGGTTCAGGCTGGATATAAGCAAAAATGTTCTCACCCTGAGGATGGGCAGGCAGTGGAGAAGGTTGCCCAGAGGGGTTGTGCAGGCTCCGTCCTTGGAGGTTTTCAAGACCCACCTGGATGCAGCCCTGAGCAGCCTGGTCTGGTCCCAGAGTTGGCCCTACTTTGGGCAGGAGGTTGGGCTGGAGACCTCCTGGGGACCCTTCCCACCTGAGTGACTTTGTGACCCTATCATTAGGGGCTTTTCAGTAGAAATAAGATAACAAAAAAAATCAGCTCAAACTTTCTCATAATGTTTGGTTGTTCTCAGACTTCTTCCTTAAAGATGACTTGATTCAAACACTGAGTTATTTTCCTTAGTGAGTTTCTCCCAATATTCCTGGTGTAACCTGCTTCACAGAATCAAAAGAAAACATTTTTTCTAGCAACAACTCTCAATAGTCATTGTTAATGTAGAGTAACCCCATCAGAATAAAAACCTACTACACAATGTTGCACTAACCTGACTGTTAAATAAATCTTACTCTAAATGCCCATTTGAGAGTGATTGTTTTTTACTTGAAGCATAAGGGTTATTGTCTTTTATTGTCTGTTCCTTAAATTGCTCCAGGCTGTTGGCCTCATTTTGAAAACAAATTCTATTATTTAATTATACACTGTGAAAAAAGTGTATTTCTTACTTATTATGGGTTCCTGAGAACTCACTTTGGCTCACTTAAAGTTTCAATAAGCTTCTACTATATTTTATTCTTACTCTTCCCTTCTCTAGCATTCTAATTTACTCTCCAGAAAGCCAGAGTCTCTCTCTGGCTCTAATAGTTTTCCATGACCCATTTATGAGCTTCTCTATGAAAATAGCCAATAACCAAAATAATGCTCTCTCTATATATACATCATGTAATATAGATCATATATATAAAATACCATTTATACACATATACACATCAATACTTTTTATATATATATATAATGGAATTATAATATTTCTGATTTTATTTTCTTTCTCATTCTTTATACAGGCTGACCTCTTGTGTTTGTTGAACAGATTTTCATTGATTTGCTCATAATGACATTCAGATTTATATTTTAAAGACTGACAACTGATTTAGAACTCTGAAGTGTATATGGACAGTTATAATTGTTCTGTCCAGTTTTTCTATTTGTTAACAGTAGAGCAGCTAGAAATCTGCTGAAGTCAATAAAGTTTTAGTAATTTAGAATAGATAAAAATTTAATCTGCTATGGTTATACCTACTCAGATACCTATGATAAGTCAAGACTAGAGTTAATCACAGTCTTCTCTAACACTGACTAATTTAAATAACTGACTATCTGTAGTGTTGCCACTTCTCTATATAGTCCTGTATAATGTCAGAACTGTTTCAAATCATCTGGGTAATTGCCATTCTGCTTTCATGCTCCAAATTGAGCACATATTCTTTGATTTTTTTTTTCCTGTTACACCTTCTCAGAGCGAAAAAGGAAGGTTTTCTCTCTGGCTAACTCATAAACTTTAATATTCTATGTTTTTCAAATGACAAAAAAGAGATTTAGTAACCAAAGAGCTTTCTTAAAGAATTGCAGGTGAAATACTGTCCCCCTTGGTATAACTTCTGAATTTATTCAGTTGCTTCTGCTTAGCTGTTCAGTAAGTTTTGTTTCACTCCAGTTCCAGTAGATTGACACCTACAGAAATCATCCATTACCCACATGATGAAAATATCTGTTCAGTCTGAGTTCTGAAATAGGAGAGTGTTTTAATCCTTTTTAGAATGTGTTTGCTGAACATGTAGTCTGAAAGATTTTCTCTGTCATGTAAGGCCTTGGAAGAAATGCCCTTCTAGCCAGTACGTTTTTCTCCTGTGTCACATTGCTCCCCACAGATGTATAAAATTCATTAATAATGTAATTAAATAAAAATACAAATCTCTMTATATTATATGTGTATACATTCAAAATAGCTTCTTTTTTTTGGCAAATTCCTTGCCATGATCCTAGTAAGCCTGACTGCATTACATTTTTGTGTTGCTAGTTTGCCTGTCAGAAACCAATGTTATAAGACATTTTTTTTAGTCTTATATACCTTTCAAAATTAGCAGTTGAAAATGGTAAGGAAAAGGAAAAGCAGAGATACCCCTGGAAATAGTTTAAGGAGCCAATCTGCCTGCAGGCACATTATTGTAATTTCTTGTGGAAATCAGACATTATTCCTAAACACTGAAGGAAGCAATGTTCACAATTCAGTTGTAAAATAAAACTCCACTGTGACTCTGCTGCTTGAAGTGTTGTCATTTAAGAGGTAATGTAAATCCAAGGACTCGGTCATTTGTGACTTAAAAATCCCAAGTCAATTTTTTTGCATTAGCAGTAGGTTTTTCCTAGGTTTCTGGCCTAAATCCAGTTCAAGCAATTGTATATGACTACTTACCTAACATTCTGTTCAGATGATTATGGTATTACTCATTTTCTCTCCTGAAGTGTTGAAGTACTTCTGTACACTATTAAAAAGTTCCTTGCCTTCTCCCCAAGGCAGCTGTATTTCAATGATGAGTGATGTGATTCCTTGAATATAATAGTTTATAATTGGTTTGTAAAGTTTAGCATGCACTCTGGGATCTTGGGAGGAAGGGCTATATAGAAGTATCAATCATTTTTATTCTCTAATATATCATCTCTGGACCTTTCCTTAGCAGGTTTGGAAATACCATAGCCATGATTAAACATTACCATGCCACAGTGTATTGAAGCAATGTCATGATGAGAGGGCAAGTATTTTCATCAGTCAGTAGGGAAGCAAGGAAATGAAAAAAATATTAATCTATTCACCTTATAATGAAAGAAAGATGCTCATTACCTAGCAAATACAACAGAGAGCAAAAAAGGAAAGAACAGTATGTAAAAGCAGCATCTACTCATGTGACAATCTCTGCGGCAAATGGGGGTGCAATAAACTCCAAGGTTTGGTTCTTAGTATGGTTAGAGAACTCAGTAATATTAATAGAAGGATAAATGTAATTGGGAAATGTGACATTTGGAAACAAAATTAATTATCCAAAGACTGGAAAGGAAATGTTTCTAATGACAGTAAAGTCCAAATATTCCTGACACGAACAATAGCAAAATTCTTCACCTAATAGTCAGGGAAAGCAGCAAAAGAGCATACTACTTTTGACTCTGCTAAGTAATGAGAATGTTACTTCAGGGACATCATGGAAAATAATCTTGGATGAGTGACCAAGAAATAATTAAACATAAGTAAACAAAAGGATAAACAAAAGTAGGTCTTTAACTAAAAGTCACTATTCTAAAAGGACAAACTTTGGTAATTAAGAGAGTAAGTGAATGATATCAATCAGACTACATATAGGATTTCAGGACATGAATGTGGAAGAGGTTTTCAATTGCTTGAAGTCAAAGGGGGTGAAAATATTTGGTACTGGTCAAAGGGGGAAGAATGGGAGTGAATGCACAGGAAAAGGCTTCAGACCTAACTGGTTAAATAACTATCTCAAGCAATATATTATGAATAGACAGAATGTCAATAAGTGATCGAGAAAAGACCGATCAATAAAAACCCTGTCTTAGAAGTCAGAAAATATAATGTAAAATGACAATTGCTAAAATCAGTTTGAATTAGTCTTATGAAGATATTAAAACATAGAGCAAAAACTTTTGCACACATTTTCAAAAAGACAATAAGGAAAGGAGCAGGACCTCTATACAGTCAAGCTAGGAGAGCAATTAAAAATAACAGAAGGATGATGATTTTGGCCATGATGGCAAAGGCAGTACATCTTGCTAGATCACTACAGTGTCTTTCTCCAAGTAGTTACTGATATTTGAGCAGAAAAAATGAAGCACAGTGAATCTAATTAGACTGTCATTCAGCTTTTGATGTGGTTTTATGTGGAAAACTATAAAATAAGCTGGAGATGATGGAATTGGTACAGGAAACATAAGGTGAACAAAGAATTGGATAAGCGTGTGATAGTAATAGATCGTATTGAAAAGAGGCAGTATCAAGTTAAAAATAATTCACTAACGGTGTTCCCAAAAGGTCAGTCTTGGGACTCTGTTTTTATCAACAACTTTTACACAGGCTAGTGATGTCAACCTTGGCATCACTCTGATGATAACATAAAGTCACAAGACATYATGCAAAAGGAACAAAATGATCAGAACTTAAGCAATAAAAATGAAAAGTGAACTAGAAAAAAAATAAAATACTATAAAATTCTCATTTTATATCAGTTATTTGGAAACCATTGAGGAGAAACCGAGTATAACAGCTGATCACAGAAACCACTCCTGTGAGGAAAATGCAAACACAATCCTGGGATGTACCAGGAAAGTCCCAGTAGAGACAAAGAAGTTAGTGCATTTTGTAAAGCTCCAGTAAGATGTTACCTGGAATATTTTGTACAAGTCATATTCAGGGTGAAGTCACACTTGATACATACATGGAAGGTCTAAAAGAGTGGTAAGAGGAATGAAGAAAATGTCTTATGACACTTATGACATTTATGATATCTTTAAAAAGAGCTTGTCTTATTTAGTCAAGCAAAGCAAAGGCTGATGAAAGCTTTTCTTTTTCTGTAAATGCATCAAGCAAACACTATGGAAACAAGTAAGTTGAATTACAATGCTGCCATAAGAGTAAGTGGGTATAAAACCTATCGACACATCTAGGCTGGGAAATAAATGGTTTCTAATTATTAGAGCACTGAGGTTTTGTAACAGCCTTTCAGTAGAAATACTGAGGGCAAGAAAGATTACTTTTATGAAGGCATTTGCTCAGTTTAAGAAAGAGATTGCAGTGATGCGGCTGCCTGCCGGGCTCCATAGGTGAGGAGATTTCTTCGAGATCTCGCATACCTTAGTAGTTCTGTCCTTGCAGGGATCCTGGGCGCTCCACTTCCTCACACGCTCACTTTTCCACTCGAGCCCTAGATCTCCTCTGGGAAGTGGAGTGCCAAATGCACACCATGTTTGAGACGTTTACGATGGAAACCTCTGTGGGCTGACAGGCAGCTAGGCAGTTATGGGTTAAGTATCTCTGAGATGATCAGCACTGAATTCCAAATGGGATAGGACCATACAGCTTGCTTAGTGTAAACAAATGCTTATGATTCCTGTCAAGATCAACTTTTCATTTCTATAAAGCCTATTTTAATAACATGGCCAAGGCACTATTAAAATGGGAATATTAACTTTCCAACAATTTCTAAAGATTGAAATAGAATCTGTTTTGGCAAAAACAGTGAAGCCGTCTACCAAGAAAAACATTTTAGATAGTTATATAAGCAATAAAAATAAATGTTTTATAAAATTCACCCAGAAGGACTTGTAACTATTTAAAAAAACAATAATAATTAACCAGATTTCATAAGGTGCAAAATAGCCAAAAATAACAACTAGTACAGCTGAAGATGAAGTCATTTCTTCTACTGCACTCCAAAGCCTGACCACCTATAGAGATGAAAAAAATATATCCAAAAAATTAATTGTCCTAATATGGGCAGAGTGCAAAATTCTGTCTCTTACATGACTTCATGTTGCCAAAGTAATTGGAATACTATACAAACTTAATATGTTTTACAAGTACTTGTTCCTCTGGCACAGAAGCAGATCATTGATAGGACAGATGAAAGAAAGGAATATCTACTGTATTTTCCTTTGCATTAAAAAACTGATATTTTCTTTCCAGTTCGGCTCCTGCTCTCTTTTGTCCCCTAAGACAGCCTATCTTTCTTCACTGACCATCAAGAGAATTTAGGAAGAGTAGAAAAGTTAACATCTGTTAGTACTTTCATTATGACATAGATGTGATAAATTTACTTTGTATTGGGCAAGGTATTTTCAATAAAGAAAAGCATTAATAAACAGGATAAGATCTCACAGAATATTATATGCAGTTTAGGATACTTAAGTTGAAAGAAGGAATTACTTATATTAGAACTGGTTCATAAAAGAGCATGATTTGAAGATAAATTAGGAGGTGACAGGAGTTTATTTTGTCAGCAAAATGAAGTTTGAGATGGGTTATGACAATATTTTATAAATACATTTGGGGGAATAAACTAAGAGAAAAGAACATTTTAAATCAAAAGGTAATACAAGATCAGGTTCACCCAAATTGGTCATGAATGAATTTAGCCTGGAAATTGAAGTTTTCTGAACTTCTGAGGTACTAGAACTGCTCCACGCTAGATACTGGAGCAAGGAACCTAAACTGTTTTAAGATAAAGCTTGATGATTTTATTTCCAAGCTCCTATGATAGGATAAAAATGATCCTTGAGTCAAAATCTGATTTTGGATCTTTGATTATTAATCTTTGGTAACTGATTGCTTTGATATCCCCCCAAAGAGTGGATTTAAAGGAGACTCATTTGCTGCTTGTTAATCATATTAGTTTGCATGTATTTCTGATATATTAATTGTGATTCTCCAAATCATCTGTTGGCTACTTGAAAAAGCATTTGCTTTTACACAGAGGATTAGAGTGTTGATTTTACTTGGAAGCACTGAAGGTGGGCCACAGCTAAAGGCAGATGTAAGGCAGTGCGCTAATACTGAAATCTTAGCTAAGTCTTCCAGATGTCTGGTTGGTGAGCTTGTCTTATACGCTTGGATTAGATAAAACCAATCTCCCCATCTGTATTAAGAAAGGAATTTTCCTTTGTGTAAAACTGTCAGAGATTATTCAGATTTGGGGGGGGGGGGGTCTGTAGTGGGGGCAGCATAGTCCTTTCTCTACAATTACCTAATAATTTCTCCTAACAAATTTCTTGTTACTCTAAGGACTGACTATTTTGATGACGCCTTTTTTTTCTCATGTGGGTATGTGGACTAGATGTTCTCTGAACTTTCAGGACTAAGTGCCTATAATGCTATGCAAAGCTGGCCTATGATGGATACAGCAATAAGTAAAATAGACCTAGCTTCTAAATGAGCTGAATTTATGAACTATGAGTTGCTTAAAAATCACAAATTATTCTTCTGTAGGAATGGATGACATCCTCTATTCTAGAGAGGATATTGTTTATCTACTAGAAATACTTATAGGAAATCAACATTGGGTTCTTAATTTTCAGGGCCCAGGGTCCACATAGAGGTAGATAGAGATGCCTTTTTAAAAATGAGAATGATTAGTTATCTTCCCCCAGTTCCCGAGCCAAAAACAGAGGCTGACAAACAAGACACACTTCAGTGTTCTCAAGTCAATTCCTTAAGCCAACAAAAATTCATTTAATGGATTAATCATGTACTTTTTGACAAAAGCTGGTGTGCTTTCAAATGATTATTAAAATAGTGTTATAAGATTCTGGCCTATTCATTAGCTTCACCTTTTTCCTTCTTCACTCTACACATTTATTCTTCTCTCAGATTTTGGGTGCCCAGTGCATTAGTAACTAAACACACCCATCCTGGAAACTAGAACTCCTCCCCCTCTTTCTCCTTGTCCTTTGGATCAGAATTTGTTTGTTCATTTGTGCTTTGCTATGTAGAGCAAAATATTAATCTCCTGTTCTTCACCTTGGAATTTCCCTTCAGTTCTCAGTTTTGTGAAGTCTTTATTTTCTTTTAAAGATTAGAGTTCCCTAGAGTTGGACCTAAGGTTCTTGTCAACTGGCACTGGCAAAAAATTACAGAAAAGAAACATTTTCTTTCATAACTGAAAAAGCACTTTATTTACAAATTAAGAAAAACTGTATTGCTGTAAATCTTTCCTGTGTGCTTTGATGTAGAATTTCTGCCTAGAAATTTCAGCCCCTCTTTGACCTCCTGCTAAATTTTCATGAAAAACTACTTCTCAGTAATGGACAAGGAGTAATTTTGGGAGCTGATGCAAAAATAATATGCAAGGGTAACAAGCTAAGTTAATATCCCTTTCATGCGAATTTTTAGGGATGACTAGGTCAGCTATAGTTGGGATAGCTATGCATTTGAACTGACTTCTCCTGACTAGCCAAGACTTTTAGCGTGGATTAATTAAATCGATATGAAAAATTCACACAAGTATTTACTGAAAGCAGCTATTTGGGAGCCACGCACGCATCCCACAGAACCCCCCCCCCCCAGACTCCCCTCAGCGTGCGCTCCCCCACCTTCCCCGCCTGTTCTCTGCGACGGTGAGGTCGAGAAAGGCGGCCCGACGCCGCCGCAGCCGTTGACCATGCCTAACGGCCGTTGGACCCCAGTTAGGCGAGGGGCGGGGCGCGGGGGATGCAGCTGCCTTGCACTGGCGGCGTCGGTGGCGCGCGTGCACTCGCGCGCTCTCGTCCCCGCCCCGGCCGCGGCACCGCGGCACCGCGGCCCCCCGAGCGCGCCAACGCACCCGGCACGGAGCCAGCCCCGCCCCCTCCCCCCGCCCGCTTCCTGACGCTCGAGCCGCACTGCGAGCGCTCCCTCTCGCGGCAGTAACGCCTGCGCGCAGGTGCGTCACGCGACATCCTTGGCCCCGCCCCTTTCTCCTCCTGCGTGGGCGGGGAAGGGCCGGAGGGGGACCTGCGCATGCGCGCGCCGCGCGGGAGCGATGGCGGCGCCTGCGCTGCCTACGCCGCGGTACCACCACGTGGGGCCGCACGGGCCGTTCCGGGAGGTGTACGAGCCGGCTGAGGACACCTTCCTGCTGCTAGATGCTCTGGAGCAGGACGCGGCCCAGCTCAAAGAGGCTCGGTAGGCGGGGGAGGAAGGGGGAGGCAGCCAGTAGGAGGGGAGGGGCGGGGCTTCGAGGCGGTGTCAGCACGTGCCGCCGGGGCGTCGCAGGGCTGCCGGGCGCGGTGGCGG
The DNA here is from genome assembly GCF_003343035.1 of Apteryx rowi. Classification (NCBI taxonomy): domain Eukaryota; kingdom Metazoa; phylum Chordata; class Aves; order Apterygiformes; family Apterygidae; genus Apteryx; species Apteryx rowi. The sequence continues at coordinate 3,809,091 of NW_020450716.1, read as the reverse complement.
TTGGACCTAATGGCTTCTTCCCGCTGCAGTGAGGGCGGGCTGCCCCGTTCGTCGGGCTCAGGGCGTTTTATATGCTAAGGGAGGTGGTGGTAAGCACCACGGCGGTTTCTCCACGTAGGATAGGTTTGCTGGGTGCAAGGTGGTAGGTTGGAAAGTAATCGGTTGATCTGTTGTGCAGCCTCTGCTGCAAGGAGGGCTGACTGCTACTTTGGTGCAAAACACAGGAGAAACATATGTGTTTTCTGAACAGACTTGTGATAGCCTGGAGTTGTCTTTATTCTATGGGCACAAGTGGAGAGCAGGCAATCATGAACCAGATCATGCAATGCAGGCTTTGGGGGTAGTATGATCAGTAAGTATTTTGGCATGTTTGGGTGAAGGGCACTTCAGCAGCAAGTTACATAGTACTACCTTGACTTATCCTGTGTCTCTTTGGTGGAGATGCTCTTATATGTTACAAAAAATGTGTCCAGAGCTTTCTCTCTTTAAATTTAGAGTTGAGATCTGCCTTGAAATAGGATGTGGATCTGGTGTGGTTTCAACATTTCTGGCTTCGATTATTGGATCCAGTGCATTCTACATGTAAGTATAATAGCACTTAAACTGTTGCATTCAATAATAATGAATATTTAGCACTGACAGTATGTATTTTTCACTTTCACATTTTTAAAACCATCTTTTTCACAGAGAAATGTTAGCCCAATTTTCCAGGATGTCAAAATCAAAGCAGAGAGAGGTCTAAACTACTTACTTAAGGTTCTGCAATGATTAAGTAGTGGTATGACTAGAATCCAGTTTTCTCACTTAGACAAATTGCCTAACTTAGACCTGTTTGCTGGGTTGAATCCTGAATTTTAGTCAGTGACTAGTCTGAGTTTTGATGGCATGACATTAATTGGTTGCTTCAGTGTTGGCAGGTAGCGTGTGTAATATTATTAGAGACTTATGCAGAGCTAGTATTAAGAAGGAAATCTTATAAATACATCACATTTTCACATRCTTCAACTTTCAGACAGTCATGTTTAAGATGAGTTTCCAGTGTGTGGTCTGTTTTGTTTAAAGGCAGAAAAAATCTGTTTTGGCCTCATATTTAGGATAAAACACAGACAATWTTGATACAACATTGGATATGTAAAACAACTTATAATTAATTAGATACTTCTGTTCATCTACAGATACAAATACAGCTCTGCATGTATGTGCAACTTAACTATATCAATCTTAATGTTCACTTTTCATAATGTTTATATGAATCTGGTTACATGAATGCGCAGGCAGAACCAGAGTGATGTGTTCTTTTCAGAATTTGGATGATGGTTATTTATTAAAATTTACTAGTACATATTCTAAATTTGCAAGTATTATTTTAGAAGGTAGACCTGGGTTGTCAGATAACTTGATGTCAGAGTCCATCAGACAGCAATTTAAACTTCATTCTTTCTTTCAGATTTCACAAAATATTCTCATCTAGGTTTTGAAGAGTAGAATTTGGGGAATATTGTTTTGGAAAGCATACGCATAGACAGGTTATAATCATTTACTCAGGGTTACTGACTCCTCCTTACCCTCACAAATGGCTTTTAAGTTTTGTTTAATTTCTGTTGTATTTGAATTGAAAATTGTTCATTAAAAATAAACTTGAGTCCTTGTCTGGTAAATTAGTATTTCCCCTTATTCGTACTAAACTTCCCAAAGTACCCACTGTAGGTGGAATGGGAGTTCATGTAAGTTTTTTCTTCATAGATTTTATTATTTTGGGAATAGGAGAGAAAGAACAAACTTCTTCCATTTGGTACTTTCAGTGTAGTGTTAAGTGGTTTAGCTGCTGATATATTGTGTGTTTTTTACAGGATATTTTTTGTTGTTTACTTGCAAAGTAAAGGATATTGGAAAATGTTACTTGCATTGAAGAGTACTCATTAGTTAGCATACAGTTTCCACTGTTAAACTTCCAGGTACAGCAGTCAATAACATTTTGCTTTCAGATGTACAGATATCAACCCAATGGCAGCTTACTGTACACTGGAGACAGCTCTGCTTAACAATGTTCACCTTCAGCCAATAATTACTGACTTGGTAAGATACATGCTTTTTGTAATATTATTTTCTTTTGTAATTTTTCTAATACTTACTAGAGATTTTCCTGTAATCATCTCAAATATTTACAGGAATATGTTAATGAGGCCCAGTAATATTTTGTGTATGATGCCAGTATTTATAAAACATGGCATTCTTCCAGAGGTACTCCTTTAATCCATAAGCATACATACATCAACATCAAAAGTAACCATAAAGTCTAGAAGAACAACAATTCCTTCAATAAGTGTCAAAGATTCAAATTCAGTCTTAATCTAGTGTTACTGGACACATGTAGCACAGATAAATAGTTTGCTTTCTAGAATGGTGATATAGTTGTATTATAGAAGACTGGTGAATTTATGCAGCTTAGTAGTTTATTTTCTCGTACAAGACAATCTGTAACTATTAATGAATAATTTGTTTAAAATTTGTTTTAATTTCTAGTTATCCTCTACAGGTCTGAATGTTTCATTCTTATCTGATTAATCTTTAACAGTTGCTAACTTAATGCCACAGACTTTGCTTTTTGTGGGTTTGGTTTTTTTGGTTTTTTTAAGTTGATCTTTGTGGCTGTTTAAATTCATAAGCAAATATCTAGTGCTATATAACTGTATTGTTACAAAATGTTTGTCTTCTGTATGTATCAAAGAAAATAACCAAGGCATCGTCAATTTCATCTGTAGGTCAAAGGGTTGTCACCAAGATTAAATGGGAAGGTTGATCTCCTGCTGTTTAATCCACCATATGTGGTAACACCTTCTGAAGAGGTAAGAAAAAATAGACTTGAAATGTGAAGTAAAATGGGATTTCTGCTGTTGGAGGATACAGCAAATAAAATAAGTTCTGGTATGAAGACTGAGCTCGCAGTTGTTCAGTTACTTCTCCTTAATTTGCAGTGTTTTTGCAAGAGAGTAAAGGGTGTTGTGGAGCCAGTAGTTGTAACAGAACTGTTTTCAGTGAAAATGATTTATTAGAGTTGCTTATAAAGACTAGATAGGAACAAGGATCACTAGCTGCTGCTTCTCAAAACATAGTTTCTCCATCAAGTATAAACAATGTAATTTTTATTTATAAGACTTGGTTAGGTATTCCTATAGAAGACTTTCAATGGAAAATGCAATTTTTMTGCAAAATAATACCCTCTGCTTCCACAGATTTCTGACTCTTTCAAAACTTGACCTACAAAACACACAAAGGGTTTACTGACCACCTTCCATTTAGCAAATGAGTTCACAACATTACAAGAAAATGTATATAATATATGTGACATTGCAGCTCTTTCAGTTAGAACTCAGAACAGAAGTAGCATGTTCATCTTGCAGAAGGAAGTTTGGAAGTCATTTTGCTGCATAAACTAATCATCTTCTGAATTAAAATTGACAGATTTCTAATGGCAGACTTCTAAGGATAGAGATTATKGTGATGTTTCTCTTATAATCACCACTAACATTTCTGTCATTCTGTATTAAGTAAGACAATCTTTGCTTTAACTTCCTAGGTGGAGAGTCATGGAATAGAGGCATCCTGGGCTGGTGGCAAAAATGGCAGAGAAGTAATGGACAGGGTTTTTCCATTAGTAGCAGACCTACTTTCAACAGGAGGATTATTCTACTTGGTCACAATTAAAGAAAATAATCCAGGTGATCATTTTCCCAGAATTCTTAAATTTGCCAAACTAGATTTAATCTGGTCTATAGGTTATCAGGCTGATTGGTGAACAAAAAAGTATGTAGCATCACTTTAATATATGGTAATAGCAATGATTTAAGACTGACAGCATGTATTAAAATTCACATAGAAAGCTGCTCTGTGTAATTCTTCAGGAGTGCTACAGATAGCTAGTGTTCATTGGCATGCTTCATATAAACTATGCCCACCCTCATAGAGCCTTGTACTTCTCTTCTTTCAAGTTATTAGGGTGACTAATCTACAGTGGGACTTTTGCATAACCCAGTGCTTCTTGGAATCCTTCTTCTGAACGTAGGGCCTGTGCATTCAGTGTATGGTGAACTAGATGAAAGTATAAAATTCACTGACATTAAGAGCTCTCTAATCTAGTTTGGAGGAAACAGTAATAGGTAGGTCCTGAGCCCAACAGCTCTGCAAGACTTTAATTCCAAGTCTGAAACCTGGCTATATATCTTCTGAGCCTAGATAGCTAAGACAGGGCAATCCTTTCTCACTAAAAAGGAGTGCTGGGGATGGGGGAAAAKATGTTGTATACCTGAAGGCAAATGCCTTTATTTGGAAATGAGATCTGTTTCCTTTTTGACCTGTGGAGAGAAAATATTCAGTAAGTGGGCTACAGACTCACTCCTGATAGATTAATAGATACACATTGTGAAAAAACTTCAAAATTACTCATTCACAGCTGATTAGGCAGCTTTTGAGAGATATGATGAATTTCAGTTTCTCCTACAAATTTAGCTTCCTAATTAAACTATTTGCTGCTGGATACCATGTTGAAACACCACCAATGCACAAGTAGCAAAATACAGTACCTGAGTAGAAAGTAAAATTTATTTCTTCCTGGTAGAAGATTACTTTGCACAAAGTTACTCTCTGAAAGAGCAAGATGATATAACTTATAATCTTTGCCTTGCAGCTTATGTTTGGCAAATATTTTAGCACTGCCTTTTATGGGTTATTCGAATGCAAACCTGGTTGTAATACTGCACATTTAATTATAGATGAAATTCTGGAAACAATGAAGAAACATGGCTTAGAAGGCACAAGAGTACTTTCCAGGCAAGCGGGAAGAGAGATGCTTACTATTCTCAAATTCAAGAAGTCTTGATAACTGTTCTTAATCTTCTGTATAGTGGGTATGCAGAAAGCTGAACACAGCATATTAAAGTTGTCAAACCAATATTTTAAGCCAGGTTTTTCACACTAAAGTGTATCCTCACTTCCCAGCTATTGATCAGTCAAACTGATTAGACATAGTATTGTATTGTATTTTTATTCTGGATGTCAGCCAGCTTTTATCTGCTGTCAGAGGTACAATTGTCCTCTGGCATCCATAGGACAGTTGTGAATGGAACTGAGAAGTACCCTCTCAAGGGGCATTTTGGCATTTGCACTTAGTACTAAAGACTTTTTTTTTAATAAATAAAGAATTTGTATATTTGTCTTTGTGGTTTATTAAAATAATGTATTTAGTATAGTTTTTTCCTGTTTCAGTAGCTGGCCTATGCTGTATTTAAATAAACAGCAGGAAGAGGTAGTATTCATTCTAATGGTCTGATGTAGGCATCAGACACCTCTTTCACAAGTCTAAGGCATAGCTATTGAGTTTGTTTTTAGAGGGGGAAAACCACATACTGCTGAACAGAAAGACCCAGTAACTATATATCAAGAGTTTTGAGACAAATACAAGCTGGTATTCTCCAGAAGGCTTTTCTGGGCATTAGATCAGAGCTTACACCACTGATTGTTCTCCCTTCTATGGCATATGTCCCTGCAACTTCTTTCAAAAATCTGTGAAACAATGGTTTGGTTGGTAGTGAAGCTATGGTTACCATTTTACATACTGGGTAATAGTACACAAACTATGCAGGTGCATATTTCTTTTCTGTGAGAAGGTATCCAGGAGAATAAAGTGTATGAGATAGTTAAAAAGGCTAGTTACTGAAAAGTTGGATATAAGTAGAAAAGCAGAATAGAAGTTTTCTCTCAAACTCATTGTCTGGAATAGGAAGCTACTTCCTGATCACCAGATCCCCATGAAGCAGCTTTTCTCTGTAGCTCCTGCCTCGCTTTGCAGTGCCCACAAATAGGTTCTAATACAGTGTTACCCAATGGTGTTACGAGACATGCCCTGAGGAGTGGTCAGTCCTCTCAGAAAGCACTATGGTCTACAGTATGCAGCACAAAGCATCAATCTAGAGCCAGTTTGGGTACTCAGTACCACTAGTGCCATCTCTGAAAGCATTCTCAAAGATCTTTAAAGTTTGAACAGCAACCTGATGTTCTGATAAACTGTTATCTAGCTAAGGTCACAGAAGTTTTTTGGAGGACTGTAAAAACTATTCCATGTAAGACTTGAGAAATAAACAGACTACTTTGTACATACCAGCCTGCAAACATTAAAAATTCTTCCACAGGTAGAACTAACCTGCCAAAAACTCATCTAGGAGATTGGAAAAAAAGAGGTTCGGGGTATGTAAAATATTTAACAGGGTAGGTCCTATTAACAGAGACGGGTGACTACAAAACCTGAGGATTCCAGGTATTTTACTGCAAAAGAATATGGGAAGCTATTTTTGACTTCTGTTTCGCACAAGGTGTTGTTTATTCTACCCTGAAGAACTATGAGAAGTAGCGGATAGCAGGAAGTCTGGATTGGCAATTGTTTTACATCCTAAGGTAATCATTCCCCAATCTGAAAGACTACTGAAGGGCAACATTGCAGCCTCATTTAAGAACAATTAAGCACAGCTAATACTTCCTTTTCAGTAACTTCCCTGTCAGTTTGTATTTTATTTTTATATATATATATATAAAAATACAATATATTTTATTTATAACTGTATATTCTTATGCATATATTATATATATGCATACACACAGAGAGGATGAGGGTCTAGATGGAAGACTCAATCACGGTGCATGTTGACCTTAATGTTATATACAGGAAGAAGTTCTAGTACTTGGATCCACCAAGTCTGAAAAAACATGGGTTTTGATAAGGGTGAAGCCAGAACTGGAGACTGTTGTTTCTTACCTTCTGAATGGCTTGTCTAAAGAATTTCAAAGGTGAAAAACTGAAAGGAAACTGGTCATCTGTGAAATAACTTGTTTTTCCACAGTCTTCGCCAGTGAAGAACATAAGTTGTGAGAACAGAAACTTGCTTACCAACTGGTCAGTACTGAGAAGTCATATTTCAGTTTGAAAACCTCCTAAGTCTAGAACTTTTCTGACTTGATTGCAGACCCTTTGTTAAGTCATACTACTTTTATTGTTCAGTTCTCCTTTAGACGACTGTTCTTATGGAGAGGAGGTTCTCTGCTCAGCAATTTGCTTTTATGCAGAATTGTTTTTTTTTAAATTGTAGTTGTAATGCAGTGTGAATGAACCGCTCTAGAAGTTTTATGTATGTTGTTAACAGCTTTGGCCAACAGAAAGTTAGGTTGCTTTGCAGAAGAGTCACAACATCAAAAGACAATTTTAAGATGCAGTCAAAGCACATAATAGACTGAAACTGCAAGTTTAACAAAAGGGAGGTTTAGTTAATCCATCTAGTTCTTAGTTATAACTAAAGAACTAGTTCAAAAAGTAGTAATGAAAGGAAGAAATGGGCAGTCATCTGGCACAATAGATCACAAAACCTCAACAGCATGTGTGGTTTTAGCATAAACCATATAGGGCAGAATAATTAAAATCAGAAGAGGAAAAAAAAACACACACTGCTGGACTAACTAGTAACTGAATTTTTGGACAAGGAAATATATCTGTATATACCTTAATAAAACATGAGTCAGTAAGCATCATGCTGTCAGCTGCAACTTTAGTAGAAGCACTATTCAAAATGCAATCCAGGTAAGAACACAGGTGAGTTCTGTAAGAATTGATTTTGGTTATGCTAACATCATCCTGGTGAAGGCTCAGAACTAGTGACAGGCCAAATTACTTTTTTTAATCCTTAAAATTTTGCTGTGTCTACACACAGGTCTGCATGAACACTCACCATTTGCCAGGGCCCACCTATTCCTTTCTCCTAGAACATGAGCAAAGAACGCAACGCTATTTCTGGAGTGTTCAAAAGACCTATTCCTGCATTCAGCGCACATGAGAATAAGCTGCATGGCAGATAAAGACTGTCTATGTAGTGTCAAACTTGCCAAGAAGAAAACAAAGCTGCTCCCCAGCTCCTGAGGCACCACTCAGTCATAATCAGAGAGCTTTTTTTTCCAAATACGGGCATACCTCATTTTATTGCAGTTTGCTTTATTGCGCTTTGCAGATATTGCATTTTTTACAAATTGATTTTTACAAACCCTGCATCGAGCAAGTCTGTCCACACCATTTTTCCAACAGCATCTGCTCACTTTGTGTCTCTGTGTCACATTTTGGTAATTTCTGCAGTATTTCAAACTTTTTCATTATTATTATATCTGTTGTGGTGATCTGTGATTAGTGATCTTTGGTGTTACTATTGTAATCATTTTGCGGCGCCACAAACTGCACCCATAGAAGACAGTGAACTTAATAAATGTTGTGTGTGCTCTGATTGCTCCACCGACCGGCTGTTCCCGTCTCTCTCCCTCTCCTCAGGCCTCCCTGTTCCCTGAGACACAACAATATGGAAATTAGGGCAACTAATAACCCTATAATGGCCTCTAAGTGTTCAAGTGAAAGGAAGAGTCACACCTCTCTCACTTGAAATCAAAAGCTAGAAATGATGAAGCTTAGCTTAGTGCGGAAAGCATGTCGAAAGTCAAGAGAGACTGAAATCTCAGCCTCTTGTGCCAAACAGCCAAGCTGTGAATGCAAAGGAAAAGTTCTGGAAGGAAATTCAAAGTGCTACTCCAGTGAACACATGAATGATCAGAAAGCAAAACAGCCTTAGTGCTGATAGGGAGACAGTTTCAGTGGTCTGGATAGAAGATCCAGCCAGCCACAACATTCCCTTAAGCCAAAGCCTCATCCAGAGCAAGGCCCAAACTCTATCCAATTCTACAAAGGAAGCTGCAGCAGAAAAGTCTGAAGCTAGCAGAGGTTGGTTCATGAGGTTTAAGGAAAGAAGCCATCTCCATAACATAAAAGTGGAAGGTGCAGCAACAAGTGCTGATGGAGAAGCTGCAGCAAGCTATTCAGAAGATCCAGCTAAGATAATTGATGAAGGTGGCTACACTAAACAACAGATTTTCAGTGTAGATGAAACAGCCTTCTATTGGAAGAAGATGCCATCGAGGACTTTCATAGCTAGAGAGAAGTCAATGCCTGGCTTCAAAGGACAGGCTGACAGCAAGAGAACTAGAATTAGAAGTGGAGCCTGAAGATGTGACTGAATTGCTTTAACGGATGAAGAGCTGCTTCTTATGGATGAAGAAAGAAACTGGTTTTTTGAGATGAACTCTGCTCCTGGTAAAGATGCTGTGAACATTTTTGAAATGACAACAAAGGATTTAGAATATGACATAAACTTAGTTGATAAAGCAGCAGCAGGGTTTGAGAGGATTGACTCCAATTTTGAAAGAAGTTCTGTTGTGGGTAAAATGCTATCAAACAGCATCGCATGCTACAGAGAAATCCTTCGTGAAAGGAAGAGTCAATCGATGCGGCAAACTTCATTGCTGTCTTATTTTAAGAAATTGCCACAGCCACCCCAGCCTTCAGCAACCACCACCCTGATCAGTCAGCAGCCATCGACATCGAGGCAAGACCCTCCATCAGCAAAAAAATTATGACTCACTGAAGGCTCAGATGATGGTTAGCATTTTTTAGCAATAAAGTATTTTTTAATTAAGGTATGTACATTGGTTTTTTTTAGACATAATGCTATTGCACACTTAATGACTACAGTATAGTGTAAACATAACTTTTATATGCACTGGGAAACCAAAAAATTATTGCAGTGGTCTGGAACCGAACCTGCAATATCTCTGAGGTATGCCTGTACAGCAGCAGCAAGTACCTGTGTCAAAAGACATACTGCTGCTCTGCAAGCACCTGGACTTGTATTGACCAGAACTGAGACAAAAGCTCTACAAAAGGCTGTTTCGAGTAGGCAATTTACAAGATCTGCTAGATGAGTTAAGATAGTTAGCTCTTTTTAAGCAATATCTGGTAAACAAAAATTCACCTTCAGATCAGTTATCTAAATTGCAAGCAAGTCATTTGCAATAGTGAGTCTTTTTTGAAACAACTGACACAAGAAAAAATTCCAGATTTTTAGTATCAGCAATTATGAAAACAATACTGCTTGCTCCTCGGTGTGTGTTTTCTGTTAGCCTTTTTTTCACCAGTTTTAATGTTTCCCATCATCTCTTTCTTAAAAAATGACAGAGAAATTTCTCTTCTGGAAACCAAGCATTATATGTTAAGTATACAGACTTCAATTACAGACAGCTAAAAAAATTATTTTTAAAGCTCTCTTTAAAAGTGACTAACTTTGAGAAAACACTGAGCATCTAAAGATCAGCTGATGAGGTAAAGCTAATTATGTATGCAAAAAACTCATAATCTGAAAATTTAACCTATTAATTCTGAAAGTCTATCACACAGAGGAAGAAACAGTAATCCAAAGAATACAAAGACTGATAAAATTCACTTATTCCTCCCCTTTTATTGACTTTTCCAAGAAATCTAGCACAGAGCAATATCATCCAACTTAGAATATATCAATATGCTACTGCTGTTAAACAAAAAAAAAGCATAAAAAAACAAATAGTGAAACACAGACAACATTAAATTCTGATACATCTGTCACGTTCGGTCAGCAAACAAGTCCTTACTGGACAGTGGAAGTACAGTGGAGGTTCAGTGACAGCTTATTTGGCAGATGGTGAAGACATTAACTGAAATAATGAAAATGCATGAATTGATCAGTGTATATGTCTTCTCTTTAAAAGCCTATCTATAATAAGTAGGTAGTGTTTTACACTGTCATGCAGGAATGACTTTGCTCCCTCCGTGCTTACTTGGGCTTCAGAATTTTCATGTTTTTAGGTTGCTGGATGGCTGAATTTTTTTGGGAAAAATCAGATTGTTATAGGTGAAAGCTCAATTTATAAACATTTTAATTTAGATCATGCTATGTTTAGGTTTTATTCTTTAACACAAAGTAATCACCTTAATTCCATGCCTTAACTTTAATGTATAACAGCAATATCCATTTTTTCTGTAAGAGGAACTATTATAAAGGTACATTTACTATAATCAAAAATTCAAGTCTTCATACCAGCTATGGTAACTTCATGTGTATGTATATTAAGAGGCATGATCTGACTTAAGTGCATAACACCATGTTAGAATATAGCTAAAAATAAGAGGTTTGAATCAACTATGCTGTGGCTTAAACACCACTTTTCAGACATAACTCTGCATCACTTCTGAATTTTTAACATATCTTAACACCTTAAAAATATACAAATTAAAATAAATTATTCTTATATATTTCTTTATATCAAAGAATAATCTTTAAACTTTTACAAAAAACAGTCCAGAGGTAAATATGGATCATATCCCACTAGTCAAGAATTCAAAGTAACTGACGTTATTTCAAAGTAGTAATTAGGTTCTTTCAACATACAGTTTAATGCCTCCTCTTCATTTACTAGTTAGCTTATAGAAAGACAGACCAACCATTTTATTTCAGAAAAACGTCTCTCGACAAAGCGGACATGTGGATTTGTTGCTAGATGTGAACCATTTGTACTGAAAAAGAAATACGACCATTTAATATGCGAACACAGTCTGGATACTAAGAACACTGTTTTATCACAAAGTATTACTTGCCAATGAAGATAACTAAGATAAAATTTACTATTCTTAAAAAAAGAAAGAAAAAAAAAAGTACTTTTCTGTGTGGGTATGTGTGAGTATATACACAATGCTGAAGATTTACTCTAAGAAAAAAAAAAAACACATGAAGGAAATCTCATCCAGTCTCATTTTAGGAGAGTAGAAAAATAATGTTTTTTAAACACAGCAATAATTTTCCATTGTATGGCTATACAGCCACCAACCCATTCCAGATATACTCAGTAACCATACAACCAATGTTTATGATGACTTGGATATGGTCAACTATTAAATATCAAGACCAGCTGAGTTTACTGAAGAGCATGCTRCCTAAATTAAATTGAGCCTTTTCTATTCCCCTATCTGAGCAGATGCATCAAGATACTGTTGCTACACCCTACAYAGATGTAATGGTTTATGTCTTGGTGAACAGAAAAGGGATAGTTATCATCTGTGAAGTGTAGAAATCCATCTCTCATTAAATGCTCTTACAGCCTAGTACAAAATCCATGCAAATCATTTATGAGTTCAGTTCATCCCAGATACTCCATCAGTATGATGGAGAATTGACGGTAATACAGTAAAAGTATCTGTTTTAAATTATTAATAGATATTTTGCATACTTAGAAAGATGTAGTCTAGGTACTTACCAAACAGGCTGAATGAAACTTTTTCTTGCATGTTCTGCAAGCTTTTTTGGGAAGAGAATAGTTGGAACCATGAATGACTGAGAAACAGATCATGCAATCTTCAACACCCTCAAAACGTTTATCCACATTATTTTTCCACAAAGATAAGCCTTCCATAATACTTCCATTCTAACAGAAAGAAAAAATAGCTGTTAACATCAGAATCCCTTCAGAATATCCTCTGTTACTCATAAGCACGTGAAGGGAACAGGGCCCAGTGACATTACATGCCATATACACATTGCCTGAAGACTTAATAAACTGAAATTACATGCAGTTTCTGCAGTGAGTAATTTACAAAGCCAACACATGAACTACAGATAGTAGTCAGTAGTTTAATCTTTAGAAACAGAACTATGAACTGAAATATGAAACATCCCTCACAATGAAAAGGTGGCATTTAAGAACATTTAAAAGGTGATTTTTAAAATGTCATTTACCATTTTCTTAAATTTTTTCCTAACCACAGAGGATGCAATTTCAACCGCTTCCAATCTTTTAGAGAATTTCACATACTGATTTGTGTTTTCTTCAAATTATAGTTGAGATAGCATTGCCTCACACGGCAAACTCTGGGCTACGTCTTAGAAGATTTACATTCTCAGCTTTGGCCATGGATTTATTACGACTTACTAGGGAGCTAATTCTACCTCTCCATTTCACCATCTGGAGAAAAGTAGATGAGAATGACCAATTCTATAGCGCGCTGAGTTCTACTGGTGAGATCTGCTATACAGATCTAAATGGTATTATATTATTAGGGTTATTTTTCTATCATCAGGATTCATTTAAGTTTTCAAAACTAAGGGCTTTCTCTAAACTCACCTGATGTGTAAGATACGTGCTCAACTGCAGCATCCAATTGCGCCATTGCTGAACAGCCACACCAACCCTCTTTCCGCTTTCAACTGTTATGGATCCCAGTGGGTAATTTGATGGAAGCTGTATTATTAGTTCGATAAATATATCGTCAACTGAATAAGTAGCAATGACTTCTCGTGCAGCAGATCGAGCTTTGACCTGTGAAAAAATGGAATCATTAAAGTAATAACTCTATAATCAATTAGAGATGTACACTATCTGCTGTCTTTTAATATATATGAACCATTTATACTTCACTACGCACAATTTTCTTAGACCAGGAAAACACTTTCCTCAAAGCAAATAAAAGCCCACTCATATCTTGGCAATCTAACAAGAAGTTGCCATCCATCTTTCAATCTAGCAGTTGATTATATTTTTCAAATCTACCAAAAAGGGAGCAGCATATTGATAGTGGCATCTTCCACTTACCTCCTCAATTTCTCCAACATCCAWGAAAACCACCATTCTTTTCTAACTTATTCAGAACACAGAATATTAGTAAGTACCAACATCAACTTAACACACTGATACCAAGCTAAACTATGTTCTCATCAGTCATTCAGAGTAAGAAAAATACAATCATACAAGACCCTGTGTTACAGTCTGGTTCTGAAAAGAAACATTTCTTTAAGAGTTTGCAAAATTCTCAAGTAAAATCAAAAAAGGACACAAAGTCTTACTAACCGTCATGCCATTAAATAACTGGGTGCTAGTCTGTACAGAAGCTATTTCCTGTGAAGAAAGCACGCTGCTGACGTATTTGCTTGTAAATTTATCTACCACATTGAAGACACGTTTCTCACAGCTATTCCACCACAGCCTAACCATGGCTGGCAAGTCTTTCAATGTTATGTGATATACAGAGCAAGCCAAGTGTGGTATCTGAGATGACAGTAGTCCTGTTCCTGTGAGGGGAAAAAAAAAATGTTGAGATACTGTATCAGATGTTGGTTCTTCCACACCACATACAAAAATGTTCATACCAACCTAACTGTGGTAACTGGAACTTCATTTACATGCCCCTTCTATATTTGATATCATAACTCCATATTTGGCTTTGCCTTTCTCCATAGTCTTATTATTTTTTGTTTTTTTAGACTAACACTTCCAAACTGGAAGCTCATCTTGTAACTTAGAGGTGCACTATAGATGAACTACCAGAAATCAACAGTAATTTTCCAGAAATGACAAAAAGTTCGCTTTGGAGGGAACCAGCAAGGAGATGTTTGGAGCATATTTGAGGTTTGCAATATTCTGTGAGAGGGTACAGAGAGATAAGGGAAATCTTTCTCTTGGGATGTTGTGTCAGTAATTCCCCAAACTTCCCCATTTCTGCCTTTCTTCCTGTTATCCAAATAAACTGTTCTGCAACACAGTGCTATTCAAACACAAAATTAAGAAATGAAATCTCAGTATCTTTGCTTACATCCCTATAGGTACGTAAAATAATTTCAGTGAAGTAACTTTCAAAAGTAATTCTTCATGTTTCTCAGCTAGAAAAAACAGTTTATTTTCTGTCATTATGGTTGATTAACTCAGGTTCTTCTGAACAGTGTGATGAAAACAGACAATTTAACAAGTTTTAAATATTTTTAAAAGTCTTAATATATTAAAATGTTTATTTTTTGCTTTTATTTGTATATTAAAATTAAAAAAATCCACTTAGCATCAAAAAAAAAACTAGAAACAATTGAGAAGTTGCAGGCTAGACCACATATTTTTAGTATTTCAGAATTTTTGCATACGTTCAAGATTCAGACAATGCAGAAATAATACTTTGTCACTAATAGTGATAATCTGGTAATAAGCATTTCCTCCCCCCCCCCCCGATTTTTCTGTAAATAGCTCTACTGTGGCTGAGCTTCACTATGGGGAATGATTGCAAAAAATTTTCATTCATATGTATGTACGTACACGTGGTGTGTGTTTTTGTATAGAAAAGATCTTCTAAATATGTATTTTTAAGCAGAAACGTATATTTAAGCCTTAGCAGTATCAAAACTCTCAAATGCACAAACATCAAATACATTTTTACTAACCTTTAACATCAAAATTAAGTTCTTCAGTAAAGAAAGTTTTTGTATCCTTATTTGGAACTTCAGAAGTTGGCCCAGAAAAGATAGGGTTTTCAGGCATTAGCCTGAACAAATGATAAAGCAGTTTATTCAAGCTTCTAGTTCTTCTAAGGTATTGTGAGTAGAGAACTCGCAGCTGATGGGGTAAAAACAAAAAATAGATGAGATTTAATAAAATTAGTTTGTCCTGTAAATGACACAGATGTTTGTGTAGGGAGGAAAAGCGATCCTGTGATTTGAAATGAATGTTTGGGAGAATAATTTAGTTCTCTGCAGCCTTCTCAGTGATTATATAATTAGAAAATGCAGCAAGGTTGTTTGAAAAAGTAATAAAGAATCATCTGTTAACAAATCTTAAATCATTATTACTAATATTACTATCCTGAACTATCACAGTGCAGAAATCTAGTTCTATTGAAGCTTTTAGAATACCACTAATTCCAGAAGCCAAATTCCATTAAAATGAAAAAACTCTGAACATATACCTGAGAAGAAGCTGCTTTGAAGAAAGTTAATGTTAACTTCCAAGTGAGAAGATATCCTAGAACAAGGCAGAACTCATCACTCAGTGGCTGGATAACTGCAAATTCTCCAACTGGAATGCATTCTAGGATGTTTTCTAGCAAGAGTTCTTGAGTGGCCAGGACAGACATAAGAGCCGCAGGAGGTGGTCTATGGAAAAATGTTATCTGGCATAATAAGCAAAAAACTTCAGCAGAAGATTAATTGAATTTATATTCACAGTGTACCTACCATCCTTATTAGTACAAGCATATATGCAGATCAAAGGGGTCTTTTACTACAGAGAAACTTACTTCCAGATTTGCACAGTAGTGCTAGATTTTAATAGTGCATTTTCCTCAAGTGGGCAATTGCTCTATTTACCCCTTGCAGGAAGCATATAAACTGAATGCTGATCACTTAATCTGAAAGGATGAATTTGGTCTATGTCTGAGCTGCTTTAACCTACATCATGGAGTGCTGGATTGCTTTCCTCCATGTTTGTCAAGTCACACCAACAAAGCAGCTAGTGAACAATCTCCTAATCACTGGATGTGTTTGGTTTGCATTTTGCATTGGATTAAAAAGTCTTTAACTCCAAAGTAAAACATACTTTTAGTTACTGAGCTAAGATTAAAAGTAAGTAAATAAATTATAGTATTCCCTCTTCAAACTGTAGACTTTATCTGATTCAAGCTGTATAAAACACCCAGGTCTATTTTGGAGATCTTCACTTTTATTTCAATTCACTGATAAATTCATCTAAGAGGAATAATCCATGAAACTAAAGTTATCTGTACAGCTGGGCACATGCTGAACATAGCAGTCGAGTAAAAATCTCTCAAGATTTTACAATACATAGGACATATGCTGCAGTTACTCTAGTAACTGTACCAAGAAAACAATTGCAAATACTGGTCCCAGTGGTAGCACAAAAGCAGATATAAGCAATTACGTTGTATAATTTCAATGTTTATGTCCCTTTTGTCATAACCATGTCATTTTTACTCTTAACATCTCCTGACAGACTACTACTCTGCTGCAAATCACAATCCATATAAAAGATATTAAAAATAGGGAAAACAGTAATGAAAAACAGGACAAAAAAATCCTTACAATGCTGATTCCTCTTCTTCATCACCATAAGATTTGAGATCTTCATCATCAAACTTAGGCAATTCAGGCATTAATCTATAGAGATAGGGGGAAAAAAAAAATCAGATTTAATTTTTACTGACTATGCATTTTGACACAAGTAATGCATAGGTCATTGCTTATCAGTGAACATGTTACTGGTAAGAAATAATTGCCATTATTTTATTGCTTAACAAGAACACAGAACCTTTAAGAGATACGTTACCATTGCAGAGTTTTCTCTTAAATGGCAAAGGCCAAAGAGCACATAACCTTGCTTAATTGTTTTCCGAACATTTTAAACTTTCTGAATCATACTAAAATAAACTTCTCTATCTCAGTACAAGGCTATTACCAATTACACCTTCATGCCTCAGTATAATAAAAGATGATGGTAGCTTTGAAATCTTACCCTCCACTCAGTTGCCTTATAATCTGCATTTTGAGCAGTCAAATGCACATACTATTTTTCAAATTCTGTATTCTATCTTTTGGTATTAGAGATAACCAAAAAGTTCACAGGAATACTAAATATTTTTCTTCACTTCATTTTCTTTACCAAATTAGTGAAAATGAAGAGGTCATGCTATTTACTGATACTTACAGTACGAGATCAATACAGGAACATTTCAGTTTACATTTTAGGATTTTATATGAGTGTTGAAATAGGGGCTATAAATAAGCAGCTTATATTGATATCTAAGTAACTATGGTACAGTTTCACCAGAAAATAAACTCTTATATTCATGTACTGCAGTAGAATTTCTCAGTATACAGTTAGTCCACTTTTATAAGTAAGCTTAGTATTCACAGCTTTAGATAATGTACTCTGATACAGAACACAAGTTGCCCAGCTAACCATTTTCTCCCATATTGGAACATCACTTTGCTAGACACACAACTGTAAGTGCATATTCTACAGCATATTAAAAAAAAAAAAAAGTGGAGGTAGTGAGAAATTTGTTGATTCTTACTTATACAACATGTGATAGACAGAAATCTGCACAGGTCTAGCCCGGAAGAGCAATAATGGAGATAATGTATTTAACAGAGTCTGGAGTTTATCCGGAAGATTTGTTTTCTGGCCTGCAACAAACTTCGCTGGCAGTTTATGGTTTAACAACTGGTCCTTCGATATGTATGTTAGAGCTTCACCCAAAGACGTTAATACAGAATTTTGAAAAGCGCTTTCAGATGCATTTTTGATTTCACCTATTTAAAATGGAAAAAGACAAGCTGTGATACAGAATGCATGGATATTAGCATAAGTAAGCTTAACTAGAAACAACTCAGACTGCACTTAGAATATACCTAATCTTAAGAGTCACAGAATGTTAAGTGTCAAAAAAGTGAGTTTTATAAGCTACATTAATATAATGTTTCTATAAATAAAAAATATGGCCAAGTTCTATTTCAGACTGATCTGACTTGTATCACATATTCACTATTACTGTCCTTGCCAGTTACCATATACTTGCCTGTGACTTTCACCAACAAGGGTAACAGCAAATTGTGAACTCCTTCAGAAAAGAATTCTTTCCATTCACTGATCAAGTTCACAGGAAGGTTTTCAATAGTTTCAGGAGCTGCAGCTTCAAAGTAAGCACTAAGGGCAGATGCCAAGTCACAACTGGCACAAGCAAAAATTTGCACAAGCGGGACATGATAAAGTGAATGATTTTCACTTGTTGTCTAGGAGGAAAAAAAAAAAAAAGAGAGAGAGAATTTCTTCACTATAAATTTGTTTTAAAACAACAGTTGCTTCACATTCACTTTCTACATAGAAACAAATAAAACAACCAGAAAGTGTAATGTCACACAAAACTCAGCTGCAAAGACTACTTTAGAACTATGAGTTAAAAAAAAAAAAAAAAGTTTAAAACTATCTGTATTTTTACTGAAATTGTCACAGTGAATTTCTGAATCTCATCAAGGTTTAGAATACTAGATTGCTTTCTTTATATGCCTTTCTTTATGATAGAAGGAAACTGCCATCAAGCGGATTCAAATAGAAATGTATGCATCTGTAGCTTGTCAAGTGAGCCAAAACTGCAATATGAAGTGCTCTCATTTTTCCCTCCTAAACATAAGAAACATTAATATCACGCTTGTATTTTCCAATCACAGAAAGAAATTGACAACACGTTATTCTAAGCTGGAACTATTCAAGTGGCTGCCTGTAGAAGATTTCCTCCCCACAACCTAGCTCCGCCTTTTTATTTGTCCCAGACAATCGCTAAATATTAAAAATACTCCTAAGCATTTAATCTATGCAAGAAGTTTTTCCATAGAAGTTCGTTGTTGCTGTTTTTTAAAAAGAAAACGAAGTATACAGGCACATACAGCATAGGTAAGATTAATCCTGGCATCAAGAAAGGCCACATGGAAGTTTCCAGCCCTGGTGATATTTTCCATTTTATGGCTGATCTGCTTTCTGAAAAAAAAAAGATCATGCTTCCTTGCAATTACTGACCTATCTCATCTTTGTCTATAGAGGCAAACCTCAAACTTAAAAAATGCCTTTTGCCAAGAGATATGTCTGTCCTTCTACCCTAGTGACAGAGGGCACTGTAATTTAGTAACAGAGGCTAGATGGTCAGAGATTCTATATCTTTATTTGATTTCTAAATAAGCAGTCAGCTGCTCACTGATTTTTTTTTCTGACAGTTGTTAGACTATAATATTCAAGTTCTGCATAATCATTTGGATATTGATAGACTGATGATGCTTTCGTTCAGTCAATTTTAACATATCATGTTAGACTTCAGTTTTACAGAATATTATCTTCCAACATAGAGATCCAGAGCAGAAATATTTTAAAATTATTCTCCAATTATCAATACCACTAATAAACATATTACTACATGAGAGATGTAACTTCATCTCAACATGCAAAAGAGAGAAGTATTGCTTGTGCTTTTAAGCCACACAAACATTGCCAAAACTCAATGAAAAAGAGGATTTTGTGCAATTCTTTTTAACCTTCTGTCAAATATTTGCTAAGCTGAGAGAACTACATCCGTCATATCCAGAGAAAAATCTAAAAAAGTAAGCACATCAAAACCAGAGATGCAACACTGATGTGGTATGTAAAATTTGGTTTTAGTTCCATATTTTATTGAGATAACTTTTTTTAAAAAAAGTTATCTTCGAAATGCTGAAAACATAGTTCATTCCTCCAAAGCACTAGAAAGTTAACATGAGATGAAAAAAGTTAAAACGCTTAAGACCGTCATGTTCCAAGCTGTCTGAACGATTAGAATTACTCTGTTTCCATTCTTCTTGGTAACCCTTGTGCATCTTTGTTCAAATTTAATTGCCATCTAAAGTGGTTTCTACAATGTTTTGCTCTATTATCCCGACATACACCTTTCCATTTTGTAAAGATGCTCACATATAAATAGATAGGTGAACTTTTAACATACAGCATTCTAAGATTTAGGACAAAAGGTCCAGCAAGAAAGCACACTAAGATGACAATAACTAAGTTTTTTCCTAGCCTACTTTGCATTTTAATCCCCTGCTCAAAAAAAAAAAAAAAATCGGTCTAGGAGGCTCAGAGGGCAGTAGGAGAATGCTATAAGAGGAAATGCAATGGCTAGCAATAATCTTTCATTTTACCTCTAACCAAGCCAGCATGGAGCACATGATAAAGTCCCATTCACTGTCAGCCAAAGGAGCTGCAGAATACTTCAGCAACAAAGGAAGGAAACGGATCATCTCTATGTTGAAACCAAGCAACTGAGCACTTGTTTCCTTCAGACTGCTGCAATAAAAATACAACTCAAGTTTACATATCTTCATGCTGTGGAAACAAAGTATTTGTGTTCTTACATTTGCTTCTTCTCTTAGGAGAAATTAGTCTTATACCAGGCTCTGCTCTATGCACTTTTCATACCCTTACTCTGACTTCCAGGGTTTGAATCCTGCATTAACTACCAATCCTATATATGCCAGTTAACAGACACAAAATAAACCATCAGAACTACCTGCTCATTTGTATGTTACTTTAATGGATTCCTAAAATTGTACAATTTACTTATCAACATAGTAACTCAAATAATATACTTACATGAATTGTAAAATTTAGCAAATTTTAATTAATGCAACAAAATTATTATTTTTTCAATTAATAAAGTGACCTGTTTTCAAATATA
Organism: Apteryx rowi; assembly: GCF_003343035.1. Lineage (NCBI taxonomy): Eukaryota > Metazoa > Chordata > Aves > Apterygiformes > Apterygidae > Apteryx > Apteryx rowi. The sequence continues at coordinate 3,788,123 of NW_020450716.1, read as the reverse complement.
AGCCCTCGAATGTTCCCATCTGGTACATTATTTCAGGGCTATGCTGTGAGAATTTTTCCTCACTATGCTCAAGACAGATGAACCTCAGATTATTTTCACTTCTTGCTGGAAGCTAAGTTTTCTAAGTTACATCTTCAGGTCCAGAATTAAAAAAAAAAAAAAAAAAACCCACCACACACTAAGTTTGGCACCCAAGTTTTATTCAAGCTACTTACATAAGCAATATGAAGTTTGAGAACTGAAAAGCCAGCAAAACGTACAAAAACTGGTCAGTTCTGAGTGGTTTTAAAAACACAGTTGTTATCTACGTGCATAAATAAGCTCTTAGTCTCCCAACCTTGCTTTCATATGCCCCACCTTCAAGCACTAGAGCAATTGTCTTCACTATGACTTATTAAACACTTAAAGACAGGTATGTCGAACTGAGGGATCCAGTTTTACAAAGGCTTAAAAATTTAGTATTAATGCAGCAGATGTCAGGTGTCATTTACAAAAAAACCTGTTGATTTTGCTTGAGTTAGTAGACCATTCTGTATTTTTAAACTCTTACTGGGGCGGGAGGGAGAACGACATCAATTTATCTCAAAGTTGCACCCACCAGCTAAAAAGAAAGCTGTCTTCATTATCATTTTTCCAAGATATTATGATTTTTAGTATTCCAGGTAGTAAATGATCACAATCAATACTTCTGTCATTCAAGCAGGAGTTCAAAACGGAAAGACACCCAAATGCTTCTATAACATAATAAAGATACGTGAAAAAAATAATAATGCATATGCAATAGGTTTTAATTATCAAGACAAGACGAACATTAGAATGTGTGTTAATGGACTGGATCTTTTAATTTGAATTTAATGTTAACATCTTAACATAGCTTGGATAATACCCAAGTCTTTTTCTTTCAACAGTTCATCCAAAGTTCATCCAACTGCAAAGACATTTCTTTCTAGTAAAGACGATATGATGTCTTAAAGGCAGGCATTATTACAAAGTAACGTTCTTAAATTCTAACAAAGTGGGATGAGTTAAGAACATACTGACCATCAGTACTAGAGAGCTCTGTCTGCATGCAAGTCATGAGTTTGGCCACACAGTCAAAGACAAGTTCTTTCTTTTCTTCCTCAGTTAAAAATGAGGAGAGACACTGAAGTGTATGCAATCTGCCCTCTGTTAATGGAAGAAACCTGTTCACACAAACACAACACCCAGAATGAAACAAACCCCAAAATTATCTAGTAAGCGAAATGTCAGTTGGTTTATAATGGTCACAGAAGAACTACTTAATATCCTGTAATTTAACTAAACCCATACACTAAACTGAATTTCACTTTTACATACTTGCACATACATCCACACTTCAAAATTTCCAATCTTCAGATGTCATTCACCAGAATCAATACCATTTAATATCATTAAAAGTTGCAATGTAAACAACAAGATTATATGGGCTGTAGTATTAAGATACCCTTCGCTTGTTTTAAAAAGTTGTTTCATCCCACACGATCCAGCGTTTCCTTCACGAATCACTTTAGCCATGGTTAAGGACCACAGTCTTCCATGTTCCTCTGATCTTCAAGGAAGAATAAAGACCCTGGTTAATATATACAGATGCACAGTTCACCACAAAAGCATTTGTATGAAGTTAGAATTAACACACACAAGGAAATGTGGTGGCACTAAATACTCGATAAGCCACAATTAAGAGTTGTATTTCAATAGAGGTTTTACTTTGTTCTTACATACCTATCAAATATTGTTTGCTGAAGGTTAGTTGTATTACTAAGTGTACTGAACTTCTCATATGTGATGTGCATTTCTTCTAACATATGAAGATATTCAAGAAGCAAATAAGGAGGATTCTCCAATTCTTCAATCCACTGTAATGAGTACAGCAGTTCTGCAACTAATTAAACAACAAAAGTAACTGCTGAATATATTCAGTGCATATGCAAAAAGTTTCAGAAGTTTTAACACATTAAGAAGTTGACATTTACATACAATCTCGGGTGCTTCAGAGCATGAACTGCATATTTGCTATTGCATCATAAAATACACAAAAAAGTTACAATAATCAATCCTAGATGTTCAGGAAATTTTAAAACAAAACACATGGCAAGGACTAACTCTTCTCCATTGTCTTTTTTATTTCTTGCAGACAAGGTAATCAAGATCTAAATTCAGAAAAAAAATAAATCCAGTGTTAATATGCGGCTACTTCATCAGCTCACAAAGACTTACACGAAACAAATGCATTTCTCTTCATAGTGAGATTCTGGAGGCGAATAGCTAATTTCATAATGCTGGGTCTGATTTAAGAATTTGCATGCAATATTAATATTCCATAAATAAAAACAAACAAGTTCTACCTGGTGGAATTAAGAAAAAATACTGCCTCAAAATATCTTTGTGTTACAGCAAAACTCTCAAGACATTTATTTGATGGCATAGATATAGTTCCTATTGCCCACTGATGCCAATGCACTGAAAAGTTGTTCTTTGCCAAAATATTTGAAGTTCAGCATAAATTCAAACTCTAAATTTAAAGTTCTGCTGAGACAGCATGCATATAATCACAGAAGGTCCTAGAAATACAAACACTGTACTTGCACAAACTCATACTTTTAAAGGCAAACTAAAGTAAAAAAATGTAAAGGATAAAAGGATAATTTGTAATATTTATATGCCAAATCTTTACTGTTCATTTCTTATTATCAATTCTGGTTGGATTATAACTACTATAAAATCAAATTCCTTTAAGTTTTACCATTTTAAACTTACTTATATTGTCAATTTTCTTTCTTTCAGCATCATCATATCCATGGACTATACCATTTTCCAACATAAACAGCACCATTTTACTTAATAAGGCTGAAGTACACAGATGGCTGGGAAGTTTAGTTGCGCCACACAGCTTAACATACAATCCCAAATGCTCACAATTCATACTCAGCCTTCCTTCCAAAAGAGGTTTGTGCATCCACTGTAATATGTGCATAAAAAGAGTATGAACAATAAATGACATTTTAATGATATGTAGAAGAGTTATAATCCATTGAAAATTCAGAGTTACTTAAAAAATAGTCAAGAAAGAGTCAAACTACCATCAAAAGCATAATGGTGAAGATGAGCCATTCCTATTTAAATTCAGTTTGTGTCAAATTTCAGTAGTTAAAAAAAACTAAATTAAATGCACAGATGTAACCTGAAATTGCATTGCTGCCTGAGAAATAAATATATATCTTTAGAGCTCTAAATATCTTATACAAGGTACAAGAAATAATAAGGTTATTGAAGCTTGGTGGTTGGACAGGAAGTTATTTCCTTCCCCTTTCTCCACTTCACATATGCTAACATTTTATTTACASTCAGCAATTCATATTCCTCTGAAGATACTGGAGTCCTCTCACAAAAGTAATCTTACAGAAGACTTAAACATAAGAACAGCCTTACGAGGTATATTCTGTTAGACACTAAATTTCTGAATTAAAGTAAGTTGCTGGTGTTCCATGTAGAAAAGGTTAATTTCACAAATTCTGATTTTCTTCAGTAGTACTTGATGGGGCCACAAACATACATATTTTCTCTTCCAGCAAGGGAAGTGGCTGAAAGAACCTCTGGTCAGACATGTGTCTTCATAACCACAGTGCTATGTCAAAATAGGCATGTTCATTATTCTAAAAGCCAAAGCCTTCAAGACAGGTAAGATCAACAACAGCATGAAAGTCAACTACCATTTTCATACCTCAGTGGATAGGGACTCGTGCAATTTCTCCCATTCAGTTTTGTTTGGTGTGACATGCTCAACATAAGCTCCCACAAAATACCCAGTTAGTCCTTCAGCTTCCAGAAGCTTAGACAACAAATCACTAACTGCAGAGGTCAAAACCTGCAGGCTGAGAAAAGGACAAAACATGGCAAGCAAGTTTAGCACTATTCAGTAAAACCAAGCTGCCTTGTTTTACCCTGATACAATGCTGTACCAATGGCTTTTTAAGTTGTGCTCTAAGCCACAGTTCTCACCTCTGACAGGCTGAAAAAACCCTAAACAATGAAGATGCTAATTAAATACAGACTAGCATAGCCTTGGACTGTTCTGGAGAGCAATATATTATGAAATGGACAAGTACAATTACCTTTTAACATCCAAAGAGGAAGACTGAATTTGATTCTTGACCCACAGTGCAGATTTATGCAAAAAGGTGCTTTGTTTCTGCATACTCCGAAGTTGAYGTACAAGTGAATTTACACCAGACATCCAAGTGTGCTTTAATTTAAATATAAGTAAATCTATCGTAGGAAGAAAAAACAAAAACAAAACAAAAAAAACACACACAAACAGGTAAACTTCCAGGTTACATTTTACGTGCATAGCACATCACGTGTGTGTATAGCACATCACGTGTAAAACTAAGGTGCTAGAGCAGAAACAGAATTCTCTTTTATATATAGTTACATATGACAGCTATCAAGAGCAGATACACGGGTTTGTTGTGGTAATTTTAAATAAATCCCGATATACAAGTAATCTTTTATTTGAGAAAAAAAGTGAGCTTCCTGTTATCTACTACACTATCTCCATGAGGTCTTTAAAATTCCAAATCTATTTAAAACACTGAACATTCACAACATCGGTACTCTCTTGGAAAGCAGCACTGGTTTTCAGGTTAATATTGTTCTATTTCAATTCTAACGTAATACTGCAACATTTCGTCTTTTGCATCTATACCAGCAAATACATATAGCCAACTTACTACTCACAAATTCTGCATTCAAAGAATATAAAATCAGCATCTCAGCTTGAAAATGAGACACTGTGGAGAGAGAAATGGACTCCATTTGCCAGAGCAACTTGATCTGATCTAATTGGTTTCAGAATAAATATATGTATCTTTAGTGCAGTGACTGCATGCATTTTTTCCAATGGAACCTCTGCATTACTGGAAGAACAACAAAATGGTCACTCTTTGTATTTCAAAGACCTCAATTAATTTATCTTTACAACACTTTCTAAAGTGTGGAATATCAATTTCAAAAATAGCTGAAGCACAGGGATACTAACATCAAAAATGTCTGAAATGCCTGTCAAGATGCTCTAGACCTGATGTTTAGAAGTAACTACCTGCATTGTAAATCAACGTGAGAATTTTAATGTCAGTTACAGCTGCAAGTGCTCAGTATTAAATTCTTCAATCTGTCTCATGAAAAAGAATTCAGATTTAATCATCTATAAAAAGTTAAGTTGAAGTGAGAGTTTTCAATTCCTGCTCCCAACACAGAGGAAGCTGTGCGCAGCCTGCATAGCAGCATGTCTAGAGTATTTAGTGTCTGTGTGTCTTAGCTGGAGAATTCTACGAGGCCAAGCAGATTCTTTTCCCAAAGATCATGATTTGACCAACTTGGGTTGATTCTCACAGCAACCAAAAGAGGCATATTCTGATAAAGCCACTTTCCCTCTCTGAAATGTTATATCCCTGATCTAGAAAGGGTAACAGAAGAACTTCACACAAAAAAGCAGCAAAATCCCAAGTTTTTAATATGAAAAGCAGCATATCTGGAAAAAAGCATAAAAGCTGCATATCTGATAAAGCCCAACAATACCATTGTACGGACTTTATAAAAACCAACAGAGAACAACTAATCACAAACTGCAAGGGTGTTTAGGGAAACTAATATTTTCAAGGCCTGCAATTTCACAATATAGTTTTCACCTCTTGATTCTAGCGAACTGTCTTCTGCAACCTTCTGGGAGAAGATAATTAGAAATTCTGCTTCACACAATTATTTTTTTGGAAACAATACATAAAAGCTCTGCAAAATCAAAAATAGCTCCCTTCAGATTTTTAAGCATTTTCCCCATTCTACTACTTAGCTGATGTTCCACCACAGGACAAATTTTAAGAGATCAATAACTGAAAAAAATTAACATCCCAACATCAGATTTGGTCTGGAATACAATTCTTTTTCCAAATTACCTGTTAAGTGTGTAGCATCCTGCCTCTGAGCACACAATTGGAAGATGGTGAACAGCAAGTCTTCTGAGGATGGCATCAATAAACACCCTTTAACAGAGCTGAAAAAGCTTGAGGCTACATCACAGATGAAAGACACTGATGGTTCTGTATTACCAGCTTCAGAAAGATCCCTAGCTTTAGATAACGCTGCTTGAAGTTTATCAATAATCCTTTCAACAAAAGTTTCACCAATCAAGGATTCTATTGGGGAGGGGAAAAAGAAGAGAGGCAGCTTTGATTACTTGACAAGCACGATTGCTCAAAGTCACCATATTTGCTTCTACATACTTGCTTTTTTAAAGGTTCATTTACTAACACTGAATGCAAAATAAAGGTCAAAGCAGCTTTATTGCAAACCTAAACTCAGTTTCTTATTCAACAGCTATCTAGAATCTTCTAGCCAAAGCTTCACATAGCCAAGTATTGTTTCTCTAAAACAGCTAAATCAGTTTAAATGAAGGGTATATAAACAGAGCAAATGCAGTATGATCCATTTCCCTCCAGTGTTTTCCTAACTCCTGTCAATCCTGTGAGCCAGAGATTGTATCTGATTGGCGTAATTAGGTGCAGTGGTCTAGATGCATCTTCCATAAATATGCTTAGCCCCTTTCTGACTGGGCTAAGCCTCCATAGCATCCTGTGGAAACAAGTTCCACAGTTTAATTATGAAGTATATGAAAAAGTATACCTTTTCCTGTTCTCAAGCCTGCTATCTAAACATCTGCAGACAACCTCTGGCTCTTGCGTTTTCAGAAATAACGAGAAAACTCTTCCTATTTGCTTTCTCCAAACGGATTATGATTTTATGACTCTATCACAACCACATCTCCAATCACTTTCTTTGCAAGCTTAAAGGTTCTAGTCTATTTTATTCCCTCTACAAACAGAAGCCACTGCATTTCTCTAACCAACCCTGTCATCTTTCTTTGGATGTTTTCTGATTCTATTGAACCCTTTTTCAGAAACATGTAGATGAACTAGGATATTTCAGTAACCAAAACTATAGGCAATATTCAAGATATTGACACACCAGTAGCATAATGATTTTCATTTGCCCTAACAAAATCACAGAATGGTTGAGGTTGGAAGGAACCTCTGGAGATCATCTAGTCCAACCCCCCTGCCCAAGCAGGGTCACCTACAGCACATTGCCCAAGATCATGTCCAGGCAGCTTTTGAATATCTCCAAGGATGGAGACTCCACAACCTCTCTAGGCAATTTGCTCCAGTGCTCGGTCACCCTCACAGTAAAGAAGTTTTTCCTCATTCTCAGACAGAACTTCCTGTGTTTCGGTTTGTGCCTGTTGCCTCTTGTCCTGCCACTGGGCACCACTGAAAAGAGTTTGGCCCCATCCTCTTGACACCCTCCCTTCAGATACTTATACACTTTGGTAAGATCCCCCCCTCAGTCTTCTCTTCTCCAGGCTGAAGAGTCCCAGCTGTCTCAGTCTTTCCTCATATAAGAGATGTGCCAGTCCCTTCATCATCTTAGTAGTCCTTCACTGGACTCACTCCAATAGCTCCATGTCTCAACTCTTTTTCCAGCAGTTCCTAATAACCTATATTCCTTTTTAATTGCTAAGGAGCAAGCTGCCACTTGCAGGGAACCAACACAATGACTGAAGATCTCTCTTCTCAGATCATAAAAGCTCAGAGCCTGTTACTGAATAAATACAGTTACAATTATGTTCTTCCCATGTATACTTCTTTGTATTTACTGTAATTGAATTTCAGTTGTAATTTTACCAATTAATCATTCAGTATTGCAAGATGCTGCTACAGTTCCCTGCAGTTTTAATTTGACTACTTTCAAAAATCTGTTATCAGAAACAATTATCATCCTTTCATTATTTATCCTTTTTCCCCTCTTTCAATTCCTATCTTGTGATCAGTTATCAATCCATGAAAAGCCCTTCCATGTACTCCATACAGTCTACCTTGAGAAACTTAGATGAGAGATCTCGGCAAATTTTTTTTTTTTTTTTTTTTTGAAAATCCATGTATTCTATTTTGGCCTAAATTATTAAGTTGAGAAGAATCACAGGTCTTGAATGCCTCTCAGACTTCATCCAACATGCATTAAAATTGTGTTATACAGCACTCAGCACAAAATGAATGTCTTGAGCACAAAGCTTCCAACTCTAGAGCTAACAAACTAAGTCACTGGACAATCAGCCTCTGACTCCCAAACAAGTTTGCTGAATGCGTTATCTGGAGTGAGGAACAGGTTTTCCCAATGCTCCTTTGCATTAAAGGTTCCAAAGTTCCAATAACAAAAACAACATATTATAACACACCCAGGACGCACTGCTTACAAATATACATAATAAGATGGCTGTAATGGGTATTTTTGAAACTTAAAAACAGCACAAACATGCTCAGCATTCAGAAAAATTAAAGCATGTATATTACTTCAGGGATCAAAACAAATACTGAGTTCAGCATAACGCAAACAAAAAGCTTACATGCAAAGCATCAAGAAAATTCAATTCCAGTAGAGAAGTCTATCACAGATGCCAAAAAACACAAGGAAAAAATGAAACATGTTATTATTTAAAACCAAACAACAACAAAAAATAGAGTACACTTATGACATGAGCACATACACTTTTTCCCCCAATATACGTCTAGCCAAAAATGGCTCAAAGCAATTTTTAACTCCTGTAACAAGGCATTGCCACTGCACACCTGAGTSTATAACCGTTGATTCTTGATATGCTATTTTGAAGGTAAACTTCAGAAGGTATGGTTTAAAAGCTAACAATATTATTTTACAGCAGCTTAGCTAATAAATTCAACTATTACTTAAATTTTCTTCAAGTTTTCCAGCTTCACAAATTTGATTATTTTCTTTAAACGCTGACACACTAGCTAAACAGAAAAGAAAATATGTGATGGCACAACTGCAAGTTAGTGTTTATGAAATTAAACTAGATATGGTTAATTGGCTCAGGTTAAAAAAAACAAACAAACAAACAGATGTTATAAATTAAGTAATCTGGAAGATCTCAAGGAGTTCCTCCCAAAGCAAAGTGTAAAGCATAGAGAAAGTGTAAAGTAAAGTGTAAAGTATAAATGCAGTATTTACACTTTGCAAACTCCAAAGAATAAATGTGCTTACCATTTTTAATGTGTTGTGACAACACTAAGCTCAGGAGGGTCCACCTTTCTGAAGAGGATGATTCTGATGAGGCCACGATGGGTTTCAAACCCAGATGACACAGATCATCTGCCAGCATTACAAGTCTTTCTCCAAGCGTGTCTCCCTTCAGCCAGTCAGAGATTAAGGAAAGTTTTGTTGTGCTTGAGCATGCCTGAACCACAAGAAAATAATTCTATTAGCCTTCGGAGGTTATTAACTTTTATTTTTAACTAAACATAAGATTAGTATGTGGTCCTCAGAAATATTATTTCTACGGTATACAGATAGGGGGAGAATTCTATCTGTCATAAACAGTAAGTCTGCAACTATCATGTCCGCTCTAATCCCCCCAACTTTCTCTTTGGACAGACAAGAGACAGCAACATATTATGGCTATGTTAGGCTTTAGGGCGAAATTAGTCACCCTAGAGAAAGCTTATTTTTTCTTTTCTCTAACTACAGAGCCCAAAAAATGACTAATTCAAAGTTAGAAAACTAACTTTTAGATGACCAAGTGAAATAAAATCTATTTACAGCATCTGAATTTCTGTTAAAAAAAAAAAARAAAAAACAAAAAAACCCCAAAACACAACCCCCCCCCAAACACACAACCCCCCCCCCCAAACAACAACACACAGTAGGTCACAAATCAAAAAAACATTATTTTGGTGATAAGCCATTTTAAATAACAAAATCATAAAAACTGAGGATTCATAAAGTACACAATGTCTGTAAGGAAAGATACTGTGGTCGACACACTGGATTATAAATCAAGTGCTATGAATTCTTGTCCAAAACTTGTAATGCACTTCATATTTCTTCCCAGGCAATCACTTGTCAGTTCCTCAGTTTCCCATGTGCAAAAATGGGATATTATGTTTTCCTCATAAGCATGATGCAAGGGTGATGGTACAAATAATCCTTTAAAGTGTTCTGAATAGATCCCTCATCCATCAGTATTTTATGGCTTTCTATAAACAATACTTGAGTTTACATATTCATTTTTAAAGCAAATGTGCACAGAGTGATAATCAGTGGAGAATGAAGACACAAATGTAAATGATTAACCTAAAATCATTGATCTAATACCAAACTCCTTTCTCTCTAGCTTAGATGAGCAGAAATGAATCAGGAATCCCTCTAGCTCAGAGAAGAGAATTCACCAAAAATAGAAGGGACAAAGATAAATGGTTGGGTTTTTTTCGATACTGTCATTTCATTTGTAAGACAGTCCCCACATCTAAATGGGGTCAAAATCAAACAGCGCTCAAACTATTACTACAGGGTTTTCAAAGTAYGGAAATTAACATTACTTAAGAAAAAGTAACCCCAGCATATGTAATTCTCAAAGTTAAAACCAGGGAAATATTCAAAACTATGCAAAACAAAAACCAAAACAGTTTGAAAAGGTACCTTTTGAATTATCTGGAGAAGAATAATCCATTTCAGATCCATCTGGAAGGAAAACAAAATCCCACAAAGTTGATCAGAAATTCTTTGATGAATTTGAAGTATTTAATACCATTTTAACTGTTTGTTTTACAACTTTAATTTCTGCAGGGAAAGAAGAAGTTGCTATGTTTCAATAACAAAGTTATCCTGATGATTTATTTTTATTATACTCTTTTATTAACTCTAATGAGTTATTTTTATTATACCACAGTCTTTGCCTCCCAAGTCTTCTCTCTCTTTAAGAGAAAGGTCACCAATGGCTAGTACGGAATTAAACTGCATAAAGAAGCAGGTAAGAAATTCAACATCAGCAGTTCTCTGCTGATTTATGCCGATATATGATTTATGCCATATAAGGGACACATATCGATGTCATAATCCTTCACAGCAACAGTCTATTGTCAACCTTTTCTAAGTCTACCTTCTTTATGCTGAAGTTATCCAAGTTTATGCAGAACATCTTCCACAACCCCAGAATAAAAGCTAATCAATCACATCCCACAAAAAGGCCAGTCACTTTGATAAATTAACCTATTAGCAAAATGAGTCATACCTTTGTTAAATCATCAAGAATGATTTTCCTTTCATCACTACTGTTACAACAATTAAGCACACTGTACAAAATATCAACAAGAAAATGGGTGTCTTTCCTCCAGTCTTCTTTCAGCCAAGTTATTAAATTCAGATGCAGAAATTGTACGGATGGATTTTCATTATGAGCTTTTATCTTTTCTTGGGATTTAGCGTGAGTACAACTTGCACCATTTCCCTGCTCTAAAAGTACGTGAAAAACTCTTTTTGAGGAGAAAGAGTTGAGCAGGGCAGAGAGGAATTTCAAATGCTGCTCTGACTTCTGTTCATTGACATACACAATACTCAGTTCAGCAAGGTTGCAGACTAAGTTTTCTAAAGGTTCTTTCCTTAAAGGCAAACTATGTTGTTGTTCAGCCTGTATTTCGGAGTCACTATTATTTTTCACTTCTGAGAATTTTCCATTCTCTGCGTTCCTTTCAGATTCATCCTCATCTGTAAATCTGATTATTAGAGACTTTCTATTGTTTGGTTTTGTAGCACTCTTTGGATTCTGAAGAATTTCTAGCATACCAGATATAGCAAGCAATGATCTCTCATCAGCGTCCAAAGTATCAACATGAAGCACACACATTTTTAAAAGACAGTCCCAAAAATTTGATAACAGTTTCTGGAAAGTTTCATCTGTGCCATCATCACTGGAGAGTCCTGCTTTAGCTTCCCAAGAGCTCAGTGTTTCTGCTATTTGATAAAATAATGGTCCATTTTGTAACCTGGGCTCCTTAAGTACAGCATCAGTAAGAGGAATTAGCTATAAAGACAAGAAATAATTAAAGAACACAAACCCAAACAGATAATCTTTTCATTCTTTATAATACTAGGAAATTCTATAATTTTGAAAAACATTCTGGAAGCAATTCCAAAAAATTCAGGACTACAAATGCTTGTACACATAATACAGATGAGAAAGAGGTACAAGATGCTCTTTTTTATATATTTAATTTAAACCTCACACTGGAAGGGCTAATTTTATAGCAAGGAAAAGTTTGAGTAACTTAACTAACATTACTTTTTTCATAAAATCTAATGAGACTTTCTATAGATGAACCAATTGTCACAGAAATTTAGTTCTGTAACTTTGAATTATTAAAGGCACATACAACAATATTAAGTATTTCTAGTCAATACCTGGTCATATATAAGCATTTGATGAATCTGTCTTTGCTCATCCTCTTCACCTGTTTTCTGTAGCATGACAAAGCGCAGACATTCCATAAATGCAGTTATAATTGCTGAACTTTCTGAAGGGCTACTTACTGCTCGCTCACTTGACAACCTATGGAAAGGCAACACGAGGAAAACAAATCCATCATTTATGCTTCTGAGAAACTCAGTTACAATGCTTAAGTGTAACCCTGAATATGTTGCTTTTATCAGGAGAACAATATGGGATGTCAGATCAAAACAAATTCAATAGGACTTGTTCAAAAAGTCAAGAAAATAAATACAGGCATTTAATATAAGCTTTATTAAATTTTTCATCAAGTTTTAGGATTCGGAGATATCTGCATAAATATAGAAAACATATGCAAGCAAGTACACAGTCTACTGTTTCACCTATTTGTCCAATCTCTTCATTCTAACACACACAGCAGAGGTTTCAAAGCTTCACTATTTTAATCCTGTGCCATATGAAATAAATTGCAGACAGATGGGAACCAATCATTACAAAAATAAAAAAGGAGAAAAACAGATGTTTTCACCATGATCAGTTTGAGTAAAAATAATTGATTTTTGTGTGTGTGGTCTAGTTTTCATTAAATTACCATGCAGATATTACAAACATTTTACTGCTTGAAATAAAATTCAATGTGCTCTTCAAAACCAGTCCTTACATAGCTCCTTTTTCCCCCCCCAAGAACTCTACTAATGACCATCCCAACGTCAATCAAGACTTGATTTTTAAATAAGCTATATTTTAGTCATTAAGTAATTTATATATGGTTTTAAGTATATAATGCACATAAATGTATTTAAGCTACATTTGATAGAAAGTTGGTTTTGAAGTATTTTAAAGGCAAAGCAAACAAAGGTCAAATCCAAATCTCAATCAGCATGAGAATTATCAAGCTCCTGCAAACAGTAAATCTCACAACTAAAATGTTAGTCTTCTATAAGCTCTGTAATAATTATGCACTGCTGAGAGGAGTCTGGTATCTTCAAAGCCATTCTTAACACTAAACTCATTTCCCATTTTAAAACTTATCATGGAATAAACATGAAGTTTGACAGGAAAAATAAGAATGTTTTAGACAAGAGAGACAAAATGAGAAAGAAGATTGAAGGTTTAAGACGACAGTGACAGCTACAAAGGATTGACTCCAGTTTTGGACATCTAAGAGTATTTAAAAGTATTTTGAAAACATTAATTTTCCAATATTTTAGTGGAAACAGTCTTTTCCCAAAATAAACTATTGATGCATATTTAAATATCCTCCAGCCAAAGGATACATAATTACCTATTTTAAAATGCTTAAAAAACAGAATAAAAAACAGTATTTCCTATTTTTTTAATGAGGAAAGGAAATAGGAAGTGAGAGAGATTTCAAAAAAGAGAGAAATAATAAATTTGTGATTCATACCCTTGAATTATAGAGCTGAAAAAAGTTCTGAAATAGTCCAGCTTTGGTTCTGCAATACCAGGCGGTACCTTGCTAATGAATGGCAAGAGATTCGGGTATATGACAGTAGCTAGTCCTCGTCCACCTTCTCGAAGCACTGTCCATAGCTTTGGTAGAACTCCTTTTCTGGCATTTACATGACTCCAACAGTCCTTCAGAAAGAAACACAGTTATTCTGAATTAAATCAGACTCTGTTGCCTTGGAAGAACTTAGCCAGTCATTCAGTCTACCTCCCCACATTGTAACCGAAGCAAGTTATTGTCATATTTAAATTGCCTTTACAGTATTTCTAAAAAAACACGATCTCCCTATTTCAGTTTGTGAATTGTAAGAATTTAACATGATAAAACCATTACAATATTGTTTAAGGACAACCAAATTTCCTTGCTAGCAAGTCTCAGTTAAAGGTTTCTCCTTAATGATCCTGCATTTAAGGATGCTTCATAAAAATCACCATCACACCCGATCTTGTATTTAACTCTCAGTTCTTTTTATCAAGAATATGCAATGATTTCTAAATCCTAACTGTAGAAGCATCACAGACTTCAAAACTCACTGCAAAAGGTTGATATTTACAAAGTAGCTCAGCGCTTTTTTCCCCTTGAACGTTGTCACCTGATTTATCGTGGTTCCAGATATCTATAGTTATAACAAATGGATCAAACAGAAATCTGTTTTTTCATGAACTGTTACACTTTATACCAGCAATTACAAAACAGATCTGCAACATTAAATCTTGATACCATCCCAATCTATGGAAGCACTGCTTGGCCTGCTATTAAATTCAGTGAAGCTGGTATTTCACTTTGAAAACAAAAATGGTTATCAGGCTGAGCATTAGCTTAGATGGGGAAACAAGCAAACCAAAAATGTACTGAAGGCCATTCTTGTAACCTTTTTTAACCAACAAAAAGGTTTTAAATATTATTTTACTTATTAGTAACTATTTGTAATCCAAAATATTCAGATTAAATTAATCTGATGGAACAATCCTGATTTTCAGAGACGCTGGATACACTATGTTTGAAAATTAAAATGAGTACCCTAAGGAGGAAAAAGGGGTGTGCAGCATCGAGAAGTTCGTGTTGTTAATCATAAAGAAAATCCAGTCAAACTGTTCTTTCTAATTCTACATAGAGAACACTGGCACTTCGTGGGGAGTTAAATGCGATATTTAAATAAAACACCTGCCTTCTATATTTCCCACATTACCTCAATTGTGGCAAGAGCATAAAGTGCAGCTTCCCAAAGAGCCGGGCACACCACTGCATCACTGTCATCAATGCTGAGAAGAACAGCAGGACAAACTCTTGGCGCTTCAGCTTTCACCAGCTCAGGCAGGTACTGGCAAAAAGCAGAAGCCAGCTCAAAGAAAGCTGAGCGAACCTGAGGAAAGCCACAGAAAAATAAACATTTTTGGCAAATAACAATACTTTTTCACTATCTGTAGTTTTATAATATTCCTTTTGAAGCCACACAAACTTGCAATATGCAGTCACAGTATTTTAATCACATAGGCAAACGCTTAAATATTATTAAAAATAAATTACTTGATAAGCCTGTAAAATTTTAAAAGACCAACCTCTTTCAGTAACAACATGCATATTGAACATTTTGTTTATCCAAAAACATCTTAAAAAAAAAAAATTAACGAACTACTATGGGAACCAATTTATTCACCACTGTAGGCAGCTACTTCTTGGCAGAGTAAAGACCAACAAAATAGTTTAAATAATGAAACCCAAAGCACTGTGAACATGTGTATTAAAATGACACAATTTGTTTCTTTTATATGAATTTGAAACAACTCCAAATTGCCAAGAAGTAGATGATAGTGGAAAATAACAAATTAGCCTATTAGGAATATTTTAAAGTAAAAGTGTCTATAACACTGTCTATTTAAGGCCTAGAAATTTGAAGACCACTTCAAAAATAAGTCAGCACAAAAGCTCATTCTTGCTTGTAGAATACAAGAAATTAGTGTTTTCTCAGATTCAGCATATTATCTTTAACTAAAACCCACCAAAATAAAGAAGAATTAAAAAAAGAGAAAATACCTGTGGTATGCTGTGTTTACCATATTTCCAAAATTTATTTTGAGATAGAAGTGACATTAACTTTTCCTCCACTGAACGCATCTCTTTTTTTGGCAACATGCTAAGCAGCTTCTTTAAGGCTAACAAGGAACAGGTCAGAATCCGGAAAAATTTGGCTTCTCTTTCTTCCTCTGGTACAGTTCTCAGAAAAATAAAATAAAAAATTAACTGTGAATTAATCAGTGGGCTTCTAAAGCTCTTTATAATTATACTGTCTTCGTTTTTTCCCCTCTTTCTTTTGATTTCAAATGCTGGCAATACAGATAACAAACTTTTCACAGGTTCTAATACTACTAAATTACATTATAAGCGTTAGAAATAGTTTGGAGTCATCTTGTCTTCCAAGTATTCATGAATGCTACATCTAAAAAAGCTGAAACAAAAGCTAGGCAACCAATAACATTATCAACAGCAACTTAAGATACTTGTACTTAAGCCCCAAAGAAAGTTGGGATTTGGACTCTTAAATGACTATTCTCCCTCTTGGAACAACTAAATCCACTATGTCCCAGGACAAGAGAACACCCAATACAGACTAAGACTTAAAAGATATACTTTAAAGCAGGCGAACATACTGTGGGTCACTGAGTGTATCAGGTGTTTCTTTCAGAAGATGATCTTGAAGTATCTAGGGAAAGAAAACAAAATAAAACAAACACACACAGACACCATGAGAACTTACTATTTACAAGTAAATCATACAGTCTACACATCATTCAGAAACATCTTTACACCTCAGTGAAGTCATTACTAAACGTGTTTCAGACATGCTACCAAGCAAGAACAGAATGGAATTRACTCATGTTAAACATAGTGGTGGTACTGTTTGAATCCAGACTTTTTAAGACCTCATAAGTTGCAGCCCTGTGCTGACATGCTTCTGACAGAAGACAACACGCTGAGACAAAACAAAACAATTATGTTTCTGTATGAAGGGACAGCAATGCAGACTTTCACCTTTTTAAATTCAGACAATTCAGTTTCATACATGATGGCAGAAGAGCATGAACCTTGGTCAGCACACATCTCAGAGAGGCTTTCTGAAACAGTGCTCAGCATTCTTTAGTCCTCTATCACTGCAGCTAAACCATACCAGCATCATTACTCCATCCATGAGTAACAGTATCTGATGACTGAGCATCATTACATTGAAATGCAAGCAAGAAAGTTTACTTCATATTCATTCCTATAGTTGTATGGTTCCAGTCAGTATAACTGCATGTAAAAAACAAATAAAGAGGAGGTATATTTGTCTCAGTCTTCTCTTGACCTTAGCAGCAGCGAAGTTTCAGGTGAGGAGAAAAAAAAAAAAAAAAAAAAAAAAACTTAGGAATGGATGGGGACAGGATGAGTCTTTGAATTGTATTAAAAGGTGATATATACTCACACAAAGCCTGATAAAACTACTACAGTAAGTTTAAATACATAAACTCACATTAAGAATTTCATCTTTACAGAATGCTAAGGCTTCAGGTTGCTTGCTTGAAGGAAAAGCTTTTTCAAAAGCTACTTTTGCTGCAGAAGCAGCAGGGGAGTAAACGTCACATTGAGCAATCAGCCAGTATCCCATGATACTTTTTAAGTAAGGAGCCAAGTGTTTCTTTACTTTAAGAATCAGCTGCTCAAAAGACTGCTGAGTTGCTTCTCGAACACGGCGATCATGATCCTGTTTAAAAAAGAAAAAAAGGTTTTATTGTTTTAAGAAGTGTACTTTTTGATGCCAAGTACTTCAAAGCAAAAATTCTTCTAGTATACCCTTACATCCCAATTTCTTCCATCTAAAGAGAAAAGCTCTCTTAGTACAGGCATTTTTGCAATGAATCAGGCTACGGAAATTTGAAGATATGTACAAAAACAAAAACGAGTCTTTTTCAGTGGCATCCCTAAATACAGGGGAGGGTCCTAAACTAGCACCTCCATATGTGTTGTACATCCAAAATTGTAACCCTTTCCTGATATCCCTAACTACAGTTGTTATTTCCATTTTATACACACATTGAAAAGAAAGACAGGAAAAGAGAGAGAGAGAGACAGAGAGAGACAGAGAGGTAGCCTTCAGGTAAGACACTTTTTACATTAAAACATCCAGAAGCCTACACAAATCACTTATTTGCAACTTTCAATTATTTGTGTACGAATTTACAGCATCATGACTTTCTACACTCTTGGTTCCTAAAAAAGGTATTGGGAATTGCTCTAATGGATCAGAATAGTGATTCATTTTGTCCAATATCCTGTTTCCAACAGTAGCCTGTTGAGATACTTTGGATATGTGTTAAAATACTGTATTGGGTTAGCTGGCTACATATGCTTTTATTTATCTTTTTAATAATCAGGATGGTCAGCTATTAGTCCTAGCTCAAGAATATTTATAATTATCTTAACTAAACAGCACATTCTCTTTATCTATTCTGCTCTCAACATTAAATAAATAAATAAATAAATAAATAAAGATTTCTTCTGTTGAAAAAGTTCTATCATCCTTCTAACAGAGTTCTAACAAGCAGCTACCCCCATCCCAAAAATACAGCTTGGGCATCAGTAGTTCAGGGTTTCACCCACGGCAAATACTGAAACCTATCAACCACAAGGAACATTATTTTCCATCAGCTTAATCTTTTTCCTAGAATAAGACAGGAAGTCAAACAAAAATAAAGAGTTAAATATATCGATACGACTGCCTTAAGGGTTTTCACAGAAAGTATCCAGAGAAGTTTTAAATTTAGATATTTTAACACTTACTAGTGAGATTTTACAATAAATTCTTGGCCAGTAAGGAAGAACACCTTTAACAACTTCTGCTTCTCTTTCCTTGCACATCGTCCCAAACTCTTGCATAGCCTAAAATCAAAAAATCAACAATATGGTTTAAGAAATGTCAGGTAGATGTGTTCTGTAATTTTCCATCTTCTATTAAATACTGTAATTCTCATTTTCAACATATTCATTTCTTCCAACTGAGCAAGAAGCAATATACCATTTAGAGATATTTTTATGAACGCACTGCCTGAGCGACCTTTAGAAGTCCTCCAAAATACCCTCTGGCTTGCACACAGCCAAACATAGTTTATGCAATGTGTAAAAGTACAGGTGAAAAAAAGATGGTGCGTTCTAGGAAATTTATTGGAATGAACTGGCTGCCTTGGCAGATTCTTCTCCCACCCTTAAGAAAAACATATTGTTCTTCCCATAAAAGTTTCTACAGGGGACAAAGGATATACATACTTTTAGTTTTGTTGTGATATCTCTTTTAGAGAGTTTTCGCAACACCATTCGAAAATCAGCATCCACAAGGCTGTCTATTTCCTCTGCTCCTTGAACTGCAGGAACATATCCTAGATCACTCTGAGAGGTTCCAAAGCCAATAAACCCAGGCACCGTTCCACGTTCTTTGGCAAGGAGCTCTGCTGCTCGGCCACTACTAGAAGGCTGATTAAAAAACAGAGACGTTACTCAGTTATATATTTTGGTCACTTTAAACTATTTTACTTCTTATCAAAATGATTTTATAAACCTTTTTCATGCATCATGCATTTGAAAAAAAATGAACTTACTCATATTGTATAATTAACCTATTTAAAACAAAACCTTACAAAAAAGGCTACCTACACTTTAAACACAGAAGTTTGACCTGGAATTTTATTTATTTATTTTTTTTTTAAAGAATCAGCATTCCATTTTCTCATAATGATTTTAATCCATGAATACTTATGGAAAATTACATTATTTTTATGTGCATATGAAAAAGTATAGTAAGGACATACTTCTGTACATGAACAATTTATTAAGAAACTATTTACCCTCCTTCACTAATTTCTTCCTTCCAGTTCTTTTCACGTCATTACATACAAACTGATATAGCTTCCAAGGAACGCTCTTAATGTTTTTTTTGGGGGGGAGGGGGGGAAGAAGGTGGGGATCAGAAAACCCATCACACAAAAAGATGCTGCCAGCAACAATTAAGGGGTCCAGGAAGGATACAGAACAATGGAACAAGACAGCACATATTTAATATAACGTAACACTATCCCACTAGTATTAAAGCAAGTGTTTTGGAGCTCAGCATCTCATGTAGCTTGTCCCAGTTAAATCAACACTGCGTTCATCATATCAGTGGCTTCACATTTATTTCAAGCACACTTCTTAGAGGAGGATATCCCAAAACTGGCTGATGCTTCAAGCCTCTCCGTAATATTTCATGGCTCCTGATACCTCAAAATTTCAGAAAAGTATAATGAACTTTAGCAATTTATCATTACCAAAAAAAAAAAAAAACAAACACAAAACCACAACTGTCACTAGGAATGAAAGGTAAATAAGCCAGAATTTACATGACTACTATATTTGTGAACTGACTAGTTTTTGTGCCTATGAAACTTTAACTGTACAGACATGCTTGTGTTCCCTAAACATCTCTAAGTACATGAAAGATTTGTAAGAACTATATATATTAAACACATGCTTCACATACAATGCTCTCATACTGAGAGAGCACCATATATGACAGACGCCACACCACTTAAAAGACATGTAAGACAAAAACACCACAACAGCTGTATCGTAAGACTAACTACAGAAAATTGCACTAACTGTAGCTAAACTAACCCAGTTAAACTTACGCCCTTGATGATTTTGCAATGACACTTTCCTACCCCTCCAGTTCTCTGGAAAGACTGTATAATCATCGCAGGAAGGTGAAGCCACCATCTCTTTATTATTATTATTATTATTATTATTACTGGAAGCAGAGGAACAGGCTCAGTTGGGGGCCACCACCTGAAGCCTGGCAGTGGCCCTCGCCCTAGTCCCCAGGCACTTGAAGGAGAGCCCCGGGGCCAGGCCGCGCTGCTGCCCGCCGCCATGAGGGCCCTGCCCCAGAGGCGCCGGGGAGAGGGGGCGCGGAGAGCCGACGGGGGGCCCTCAACCTCCGCGCCGACGTGCGAGGCCGCAGCCCCGCGGCCTGGGGGCCTCCGGCCGCCCCTCACGGCTAGGCCGGCGCGGCGCCCCTTCCCCCCGCGCCCGTTGCGCGGCTCGGGGCGGAATAACTCAGCCAGGGGAGGCTCCCCCCCCTCTCCCGCCCACGCCGGGGCGCGCTCACCCGCATGTTGCCCTTGGTGCGCTGCTTGTTCTTGCCCCCCATGATGGCGGCGGCAGAGCGCGCGCGGGGCCCAGCAGCGCCTCGAGACCCACCCGCCCGCGGCCRGCACAAGAGCGCGGCACTTCCGGGAGGAAGGGGAACGACGCTGCGTCACAGCGAAGGGGGCAGGGCGCGGCGCCTCGCCYACGTGGGGAGCCCCGCGCAGGCGCTGCCAAGGCCACGTGGACCAGCTGCGCTGCGCTTCCCTTAAAGGGCAGTACCGGCCCTTTCGTGCGCCCTCGGCTGCCCTGCTAAACCCCGAGGGAGTAAAGGACTCCAGCGGACCTGTGCTCAGGCCTCACACTTGCACCAGTAGCAGAGCAAAGGCTTGTGGCAGACTGAGAAAAAACATAAAATTACCCCAAGTGCCAGGGCGGAGGCCTTGGTTGTGGATTAGACAGACATCCATATGTTAATGGCTTCAGTGGGAAGTTAGCTCTCTGCAAATTTGGGTGTTGATATTCCTACCTCAGAGCTACCGTTCTTGGATCTTCCAGTGTTGCCAGGTCTCTTCATAATGCTAAGTGCACAGATGTATTTACGTTAAGAAAGAACGTGTTTAGCTGGTTTTATTTTGAACATATTTTTCCAAGTCTATTCCTTTAAAAAAAAGATATTCCTGTCAAAAATGATCAATTACTGACAGAAAAAAAATACAAAAAAATATTAACCATGCACAATTAATCATTTTTTGTGAAAATTACAGCATTAAAATAATCTGAAATATCTTTGAACTTGGTTTCTATCAATATGTCTTAAAAGTATTGAGACTTCAAGCATGTCTTAGGTCCTTTTGATCAAGCTGCACTATTCCTGTAAAATAACAAGGACTGACAATTTGTCAAGGTTTCAAGTAGAGCAATACCACACTTGTTGAATGAAATCATTGCAAAATACCACCACAAAAGGTGTCTAACAAAGTCCACACATGAGATTTTAAAGGTAAGAAGTTTATTGGATTTACACAGCAATATTAACATCAGTAGTAACCAGTGTCCGCTTTTTATGACATGTACATGATTTAGATATAGAAACCATAAACACAGAAACAAAATTAGCCTTCATATCTTGGATATGAATTTGTTGAAATCAGACTCAAAAACATAAGTAGCATTAAATTAGCACTTTAAATTAGAGCACTGCAAACTTGTAAACTCAGTAGGGTAAGGATTGTTTTACTATTTTGGAGTGTACTGTAAGGGAACCCAGTCCTAGGTAAGCTTCTACTATAACATGAGTAATCAATAGACTAGACTCCTCAGCCACAAATATAGTGGAGGCACCACAGTATCTTTCTTACCTGCGTACATATTTTTATCTATGGAAAATTCTTACTCCTGTTAGTAGGTATCCTAGCTTCAGTGAAACTATTCACATGACTAAGAAGCTGCCCTCCTCTTTTCTTTTTTTTTTTAAGAAAACCTATTAATATCATGACAGAATATACTTTCAGACAGAAAGAAGAAAAAGACTGTTACCAAAAAGTCTTCATGTAGTGTACATAAACAGAGTAATAAATTATGTAAACATCAGTATTTCTTTCTTGAGATGTCTACATTTCATTTTTGTCTCTTCCTACAGGTATTTATTCACTATAATTCCATGTTCTGGAACTCTGCCCAGTAGGTTATCAAACATTTTTTCTGGCTTTGTAATTAGGTATGTACTCTAACGATCTGAAAACCCAAAGCTCTAGTAAAGCATTCATTTAGTAATTTTCATTATTCAAGATTTCACTGAGTATTCGTTTTCATGGAAAACTGGATTCATCATAAAAAGTAGAAATTATTAATCCCTTCRCTGATCAACTGTTGCAGAAAAGCTATGGAATCTCTTTTAAGGATTAACTTACAAATATAGGCACTTGCACCTGTAGCAATCTAATGTCCTTCAACTCCAAAGTACATTTGAAAAATGTCAGCACATCCTTTTTCTTCTAAAAAATGATACAGCTGCCCCAAATCCATATGGTTTCCTCTGGCACCATGTGCATCAAAACATTTTTCTTCCAAAGTGGAGAACTTTCTTTGTTTCTGAATCTCATCACGTCCTCCACCTTCCAAAGAAACATCTTCTCTGTGACGAATTAAAATTCTCTTCCATGTTAATCTTCTAATTCTGAAAGCAATTGGAGAAATATGAATCTAGCTGTAAAATGCAGATAGTTTTAGAAGATACTATGAAATAGTTACAATCACTGAAGTCAATAAATTTAATTTGTACATGCTTCTTGGCAGAGAGAATGTTTCCCTAGCTCGTCATAGAAATACTACTCAAATGCAAAAACTCCCATAAGCTTGAGCTTGTTTCTTTTTATATCTTCTCAGGATTAAAAATCTTTAATGGTATTCCTCACAGAATAATTGGTGAAGATGTGGTTTAAATTTAAGTGCTCACTTTTGTCTTGTCTATACTAAGAATTCTCACATCTGCATCCTATTCATCCTAGGAGTTTTCATACTCTCTTAGCTGGTATAATCAAATAGTAATGTTCATTTACTCTGCTCTATTCAGAAATATAAATGATGAGAGCAGAATAAAATATGAACTTAAAACAATATAACAACATACATATGTAACAAGATTGGGGTACTGCAGTCCACTGCTACACACTGAAATACAGAGAGAACAGAAATAGCAATGTGCACTGGGTATTAGCAGCTTTCATTATTGTAACCAGCAGTAGAGTGGACATTCAGAGTTGTAAATGCACTGTGACAGAGACAAATACTACAGACAGGAGGTTGGAAGGAGGGATGAGTTTCCCACCTTCCGGCCACATATACAACTTGAAAAACATAATATTCTAACCACTAATGGTACTTAAGTACAATGAAAAGCTAACCTTGACCAGAACTCTTCACAACTACTCTGCAGACCTTCTACACAAACCACACCTGGTTTCCCAGGCATGCAAAACCCTGACAGAGAGAGCTCCTTGGCCCAATCAATAATATTCTTTCTTTTTTGCTTGTTGTAGATGTGATGACTATAGATCCATAATCTAGTGAAAACGATGTCTTCTGACTGCATAGCATCTGATGTYGTCACTGAGGAAGACGAAAGCTCTCTGTCAATGTAAGCAACTCCATGATCTTTAACCCATTCTCTTGCACTCAACATGCAAGGCTCACCACTGCAGTTTTGCATCAAATATGTTTTTAGATCAGARTTCAAGTGAATCTGCTGAGAGCGGCTTAATAGGGGTGACCTAGAGAAAAATATAAATACAGTTGTAGTTTGCTTACAGTTCAGCATGCTTTTCAGTTTTACTTCAAGCTGCTAAAAAAATCAGATGGTTTGCACTTACTGTCAATATTTAAGTCAGGTGGTTAGCTACAAAAAGGTCATAACCAGTATTTAATCAATGTGCTAACTGTTGAGTCCACATATACTGCTATCAATCTGTAATTTTCTAAAATATACAATGCTACAGAATGCTTCGCTAAACAGAAATGTTCCAGTAAAAATAACAGAAGTCAGGGAGTAACAGTATTGCGACAAGGGAAGAATAAGACCACTGAGCAACCTTTCATTCCTTCAGCTAGTGTTAAGCCTTGTCCAAACAGGTGACAGTCCCTGAGCATCAGACCTATGAATGGTATCTATATGTGACCACTCTGTACAGAATCTGGCACTCCTCCATTCTTTTCCCATTTTTCTCACTTGTATGTTGAGGACACTGGAGAAATCATATCCTTGCAGATTTGTTTTTCTTCTGACATCATTGTCCATCTGGCTCAATTTGATTATAAACTATGAAAAAGGACTTTTTGCTATTATATCTGTATATATGTAGTACACTGTAGTTTTTAAGCATTTTTATTAATTGTATTTTTAATGCCGTACCTCACAGTAATTTCTGGTAGAACAGCTGGATATGTAAATGGTAAAGCACAGCACATAGAAAACTCCACCTAAAAACAAATGATCAGACATTAAGTTGAAGGAAGCTCTAAAATCTGACCTGAAGTCCCACAATATCATAGTTTTTTTTTCCAAAAATATTTACTGTACCATAGAGKCATCAGGGACCTCTGCCTTTACATTCAGTATAAATTGAACTTTTGAAGATGGCACCTCTGCAGACTGGTTTTCAACATAGTGTTTTAGTTCTGCTACAGCCAGCTGGTCAGTCACAATGAACTCCTCTTCATAAGGAAACATGCTAGAGAGTAAATCTAATTCAGAAATTTGTATCTCAGCTTCTTCTCGGTTACTCATTTCTATTTCCTATGAAAAGGAGAAATTAGGAGAGAAGAACATATATGCATGAACAAGTTCATTGTCTACCCCAATGTAAATCATATTATTTCTTGTAACCAGACCTATTAAAACATGTTGGCCATTCAAAAGCTTAAAGAGGTATTCTGTGAGTTCACAATGTTTCCATTAATCTGAGATGGAACAGAAATTGATGTTTTAACAGAAAATGTCTTGTTCAGTCCCATGTATTCTGCACACAGTTGTCTGTGTTTGGTGACTGGAAAGCTGGACAAAAGCGTATTTAGGGACCTTTCATTCCAAAAACGTGTGCGAAAGCTAAGCATCCTCGGCCAATTTTAGGATTAACCGGCCAATTTAGATTTACTTCAACTACCTAGCTCTAGTTCCACCGAAGTGACAGAGCTGTTACCCCATTAGCACAACGTACAGCTTATTTTTAAAGTAAGGCTGCTCGCGCGGACACACTCGAGCAGCCGCACACGGGAAGCGAGGCAGGACAAGGACTGCGTGGCTGTCCCCGGCCCCCCTAGCCGCAGCGGGCAGCCGAGGCAGAACCGCACAGCGCCGCCCCACCGCAGGCCAGGCCCGCGGAGCCCCATGCCCCAGGGGCCACGGCCGTCGCCCACCGAGCGGAGCACGCATGCGCGGGGGGGGGTGATGAAGCGCCGCGCATGCGTCGGCAGCCACAGCCGCCATCCCATTCGCTCCCTCCTGCTGTGGCCTCATGGCACTGCCTCCCCACAATGCAACGCGGCGGAAGCGCGTAAGGCAGTGGGTGGCCGTTGCTCAACCGCCAAGGGATGAGGTGAAGCTGCCGGGCTGCTCTGAGGCAGAGCCATGTGTCGCGAAGCCGTGTGCCCTGCGGCAGCGGCAGGTGAGGGGCTGAAGCCCGCCGGCCCCGCTGTCGCGCTCCTACCGCTCCGGCCGCCGTCCTTCCCCCGCCCCGGGGCTCGCTTCTCCGGCGCTCGGCAGACTCCGCTCCGGCCGGGGCACCCGGCTTTCCCTACTGGTTGCGGCGTGCGTCAGTAAAGACTCGGGGGGCGGGCTCAGGCGGGCGGCGCTGGCCTATCGGAAGCAGGCGGGGCGGTGCAGCGGGGTAGGCTGCGCCGCGCCGCGCCGCAGCCGGGGTTGGCGTGTGCGGTGGGGCCCCCGCGGTGGCGGCGGAGCCGGGCCCACGTGGGCGGCGCGCCCCGCGCGACGGGGTGAGTGGGGCGGGGGGCCGGGCCACCCCTGCCCTTCCCGCCCGCAGGACGCGGRGGGGGGGCTCCCCGCCGGCGGCAGGTGTCCGGCGGGGGGCGCGGCGCGGCCTGGCGCACAGCGCGGCGGCGGTCGCGGACGTGCCGTTGCGGGCGTTATCGCCCGGTTCCCGCGCGGTGCAGGGGCGCTGCCAGCTGTTAGCGGCCGCTCGCTGCAGGCGCTGGGCGCTGCGGTGCCCTGCCTCGCGTAGGCTGCTCCGTGGAGAGGAGCCCGTCGGACGAGTCTGTCCACGCGCGGTGCGGCTTAAAGCACTAGCTGTGTGCGTTCATACTCCCGTGTTTTCCTGGCAGAAGAAAAGTCAATTCATGCAGGTTTTTAGTCGTTTATAGTTGTAAAAGACCAATTATTTTAGCTTTTTTAAGAAAAAAAATGTATTATATGGGCAGTTTATTGGATGAACAGGCAGTTCCTTTTCTGAACAATCTGAGCGCTAAGTTTTTAAAGGTGATCTTTCCACTTTTGATGAAGCAGTTGCCTGCCTATTTCTAATTAACTGGGCAATCTGTTCTAAAGGCATGCGCCTGGAATGGTTTCTCACACAGAAGATCCTCTCTGTGCATCATGTCATAATGCCCCCAGTCCTAGTTTGTCGTTGATTCCCTTAGTCCGGCTTCGTTTCTTGGCAGCGATAGCTCCAGGCAGGATGCTGTGCTGCTGTGCTTGGTGCACTGTGGAGTCCGAGCTGAGAAATGGTTCTAAAAGGATGGGTGTTGCAAGGCAGATATAATGCTATGCTGACACGTTTATGTGGCTTGGAGTGTGGACAGCAGGGTCAGGCCTGCCTGCAAAGACTGCATAGATCAGCAGTTTTGAACTTTTACGCATTTTCAGGGGATAGCAAAAATAAATTTTGAAATTGGCCTGACTTTTTTTTTTTTTAATGATCTCTTGTGAGATAAGCAATAGAGCCTTACAGGAGCTGCATGGCAGAGGCTAAAAATCCCTTACCATATGTGCAGTAGCTGACTTTTCAAAGGGAAGCACTTGGCTTAGGGCTCTGTTGCAATCGATCACCCTTCTAATTCACACTGGGATCTTGCTTCTGCCGATTGCAACTGTTTTGTGTTAAAACATAATCCATTTTCTTTCAAAAATATCAAATTAAAACAGGTTAACTCACTTCGAGAGACAACTTGGTGATAGAAATAATCTATTGTCTAACTACTGTCAAATAAAACTGAAACTGAGTTTCTGATTTAATATTTTTCTTTGCTAGGTCCCAGTTCTGTGTAAGGAAAACTACAGACCACAAATATGGGAAAGAAACGCACCAAAGGCAAAACCACACAGGCTGATGAGTCTCTGGATATGCTGGGTAGGTTTCTTCAGAGACGCCTATAGTCCTAGGAAGAAAAATGTTGCTTTTAACTTCAAGCAGAGAAGGCTTAAACTCATTATTATCAGAAGAGCTTTACAGTAGTCACTGACTTTGAAGACTTAATTACAAAGTGTGACTTTATATAACTGAAACTTACATCTTTCAAGAAGCATTGGTCTTGATACTTTCCTAAATTTGCTGTAAAATAATAAACCTGTCTTGAAAACAATTACTCAAACAGTTCTTCGCTGACATATAGATCTTATTAAGTTCTCTAAGACTGCTTAATGTATAAAGGATTTGTAGAGTCAGGTGCTAAACTTGTCATGACAAGTTGGTTGTCCTTGTCTCATGGTAGCTTTTCTGTCCTATGGTGTTTTAGCTCTTTTGTCTTTTTCCTGGAGTTGAGACCGCTGTCTGCTTTGCTATTTCTCATCTTTTTCCAGCAAAAGATCAGTTACAGTGCAGTTGCTGATGGCATCTCAAATCTCTCTTGGCTGAATAGGTCAGCTCACTCTGAGAAATACCTATAAAGCCACAAGTAGAAACTACTAACAGTGATCAGTCTTAGTTAATTTCACTGTATAATAGCAGCCAATATCCAAGAGCTTTATTTCAAAATAAATATAATTTTGAAGTTGTAGATGAAGCTTGTGCCTTTAAAAAAGGCTTAAAGAATGCATCTAAACTCTAGATGCACTACTAAGCTTTTATCAGCTACCGTTTGTACTGTGGTAAAATCCTATAATCTTGGTCAGAATCAGAAGTCTAAGTACAAAACTTCCACTGGTTTCAGCTCATGCCAAGAAAAATTTGCCATCTTGAGGCTCTAATCTTGCATATGGTCCACAGCAAAGGTAAATCCAGAGCTGTTATGCTCTCTCTGATCTGAGCTATAAAAGTACCTCTGCAGCAAAAGACTTGAGAGTTGAATTATATAAACAGCTATGTAATTCTTCTGGATTGAAATTTCATGAGAGAATGCGTGGGTTTTTTTTGTTGTTTGTTTGTTTGTTTTTTAGCATATTAAGCATATATGTTGTTTTTTCTTTTCATGTGGGTTACTCTGTGCTTTTTAACTTTGAAGTGAGTATTCACGCTGTCAGATATTTGACCTTGTATTGGCAAATTTAGACATTTGTAAATGAAAGTAGTGAAGAACTGTGGATTGATGATGCCACATGTCTTAAAAAAAATACACTGTATAAAAGAACATCAAAAAATTTTTTTTAAATATCACGCTGGTTATTTGGGAGAAGTTGGATCAGTTTGTGTATGCATCACCTGTCAATCAGGAATTCTCCGTATATGACTTAAGCTTTCAAGCAGCTTCTCTTTACCCTCAAATAACTGAGTAACCAACAAAAGAAAAAGGAGGGGGGGAGTTGAACTCTTAAGAGTTCCTCTCATCAATGTGTGATTGCAGTTCTCAGTTTAACCATTCCTAGCAAAGTTTAGCTAAATAGATGGGGTTCACACTAGGCCTGGAAGATGCAGCTCTATGTAGGGTGTAGTATTGTAAGGTGACAAAGATATAGATGCGATGACTCTGCCATTGCTCTTTGCCGTAGTCTGTTGTGTAACTTCACTGAGGCAGCTCAGGTGGAAGCATAATCTTACCTCCACTTTTATAGGCCAGCCAGGTGCTGCCTTGGTGACTAGGAACCATGGCAGTGGGCTGTAGCTGCTCCCTCGGAGGCTGTGGGTATTGTAATGCCACAGTAATAGAAACCCACAGCTTGAGCAGGCCTGGCACAGTAGGTAGGTCTGTATACAAAAGCTCTGTCAGCTTCTCTGACTAGATGTAGATTTGAGTGATACTTTTCTGGTAATGAAGTAGTTTAGGATCAGCAATATCCCCAGATTGTGAATGGATAACAAAGAATTTCTTTCTGATACAGTTTTCTGATGTCTGCTAAATTTTCAGCCTTTCTTTGGCTCTAGAAAGGTCATCTTGGCTTCTGGATTGCTCTCTGTGCTTTTGAAGCCTAGAGACGTTTACACTTGTTATGCTATCTACATCCTTCTTGTGCTTTCTATTTTGTAGAACCTGTGTGCAAGCATATCCGTAAAGGACTGGAACAAAGCCATCTGAAAAAGGCATTGCTGAACGTGGAATGGCATGTTTGTCAGGACTGCAAGACAGATGATAAGACACCAGAGAAATCTGAGGAGACTGACGAAAGCCCTTCCATATGGTTATGTTTAAAATGTGGCCATAGGGTATCTCTTGTTTTGTTGTTGTTTTGCCTTACTATCTTTCAGTGCCTCATAATATAGTTGAGCAAGACAGCTTCTGATTAAACCCTTATATCCTGCCTTATTTTTTAATCTGAAGGTGGTGCTATATAAATGATTTGATGTACTTCAGTGTGATGAAATATGTCTGTTCTGAATTGCAGATAAAATACTTGGAAGCTTGGCACAAAGGCATTTAGCAGACTTAAGGCTAAAACACCATCTTAAGGACTTAATTCTCCTCTTAAAGTCTGAATTCTTTTGCCAGGAAAATAAATATTTCTGTTAATGCTCCTAATCAGGAGCATTATCAGGATTTTCATGAGTGTTTTGTGCTAACATTGGTTTATTAAACTTAGAACTGTGCATGCTGAAGAGGTTTTTGGTTTTGTTCTGTTTCATTCTTCAGTTTTTTCAAATTGGAGTTTGTAAAGTGGGTTAGATATCCAGTCTCCAAGCAACTTGATAGTTATTCTTCACCCAATAAGTTACTTTTCTCTCTGTAGAAATGCATCTTGAAATAGCAACCTAACTGTTCATCCTAGTTAGTTTAACATAGTTTTAAAATTAAAACTGATTAACTATATTTATATTCTGACTTTATATATGTTTCATTGATAGTCAACTGGATTTTGTCACACTTCTGGTTATCAACATTATAGGGCTGTGGCAGAAATTCTCAAGAACAGCATGCTTTAAAGCATTATGCAACGCCAAGATCAGACCCCCATTGTTTGGTTCTCAGTTTGGACAACTGGAGTGTGTGGTGAGTTTGTCAGGCAACAGTTATAAGACATAGCTAGAAGAAAATGGAAGTTGGCATATAGTTTGTTTTCCACACAAAAATCCCAGCAGTCTTTCAAGATTTACTGAATAATTATTGCCTTCTTGTAAAGTCTATAACTAGAAAAATTTCATAATTAGAGTTGAAATGGACCAACTAGTGAATATTGTTGATTTTATATTTTACTTCTTTTGCTAAGTCAAAATATTGACACATGGAAATGTATGTTGTTACGCAGCTCTAAATCTTAACTTTGGTGGAAGTTCCTTTCCAATGCATGTATAGTGAACAATTTGTTGATTACTTTTATTTTCTCAATAAGTATGACTTCTTAATTCCATATTTATAATTAAGCAAAACTGTAAAATTACATGATGCTACTGGACCAATCAAGACAAATTCTATTGGTGTGGTAATATTTCCTTCTCTTAAAAGAATAGCCTATTATAGGTGAAGAACCTTCATGCTTTAAACTGCCATACAGAAGTGTTGTGCCTGACATAGTTTTTATTCTACTTAGTTGCTTTTCTCTAAACTTACTTTGTCATTAAGTTTTATTTTATATAACATTATCTTTCTACTTAATCATATTTAGCACATATGTATATATATAATTAGTGTTTTTATTGATCTCTAGAATGGAAATGGACATTATTAATAACATTATTAATGAACGAGTGAATCTCCCTTTGTGTTTTTAAATTAGTGCTAAAATCACCATTTTGAAATGCTTTATTTTCTCTGTTTTAAAATGTATATGGTTTTTAGATCAAAATACTTGTGAATGAGAGGAAGTTGACTAAGCAAAATATTTTGCTTCCTTTTGGAGAGAATAATTTCTTGGTTGTGCAAATTTGTATAAAAAATTTCTTCGAAAAAATTATATGATACTGGGTGTAAAACTATTGCTATAAATCCAAACCTTCAAGAACTGTATTCCATAGTGGGGCTACTAAATAGAAGCAAAGGCAGTTGTAACCAGAACTTACTAATGCAATGGATGTATGAATAAAGTTGGAGATTTTTAGAATCTCTCCATAGTGTGTGATTGAAATTGAACTTAAATAGTACTTTTAGAAGTTAAAAGAAACAGTTTTGAGCATGGAGACAAAGAGGACAGTCCTAGTAAGTCACTATATTCTGCTATTTAGGGGTTAAAACAGGTGCTATTGTATGTATTTGCAGTACTGGTATGATGTACCAGTCACATGTACTTATGTTTTTTCCCCACTGGTCAAACACATCGCTGATAAAAACCTTCCTTCCAATTCTTGATTCCTTCAAAAACCCCTATAAAATTGTTGACAGACAAAAGGTTATTGTGCTAAAAATGGCTTGTGGAATTAATTATCATTTGTTATTCCAAGAGTGAGGATGCCCATTTGTTTAAAATAAACAGATTGACCATAAATAAATACACAAAGATTGCAAAAGTAGACCGGTTTTTTCAATGAGACACAAAGAAATGTGAAAATCTCAACTAATGTTGAGGATTGTAGAGGTTTAGGGAAGCAATTTACTGCTTCCAGGATCAGAAAATATAGTCTGACTCTCGGTAATCCTGAAATCTGCTAAATGCATTTGTGCCTAACAACTATAATTGGTATGTTTCAAAATGCAGAAGTATTTGCATTCTCTTGGGTTTATTTTGTGAGCTCTTCAAAGACCTGATTGGGCAGAAGTACAAAATTTGTCCGTATAACTCTTCCTTATGCTGTATGTGGTCTTGAAGAATTTCAGTCTTACTTGAGCCATTATCACTGCAGCTTCTCTCGCAGTTTTGTTTAAAAGAGCTCAGTGGTCTAATCATTCTCTTTCTTTCTTCATAAAGAGAGAAATAGATTTGTATCAGCAACAAAAGAGCAAGTAAAAGCATGTATGATTGATAGAGCACACAGATCTGTTTCTTGTCCAGTTCAAACATAATACTCCAAATTTTTTTTCGTAACATAAAATTGGTAAGTCATTTCCTTTAGGGCCTGATAGTTCAGTTTCTTTATTTTAGCAAAATTTCCCTTGTACTTATTTTGCCTGAAGCCTAGATATCTAAGCACATCTCTCAAGGGTCTAATTCATGTTTGTAGATTGCATCCTCTGATTACTGAAATCATTTAATAAAGATAATCTTGCTAGCTTTTTATTCTTGTAGTCAGCAATAAATTAAACTCTTCTCTAAGACTTCTAAATCTTAAACAAAACAAAACTCAATTGTAACTTTATAACTTTGTGTTATGACATGCATCAAATCAGCAAATAGTTTAGGAATTTTAAACATTTAAAAACTAAAATTAATTTTATTTTTTGGGTTGGGGTGGAAACAGGTGCTATGTGTGTGATAATGAAGTTCCATATAATACTTCAACCCGATTGGGCCAGACTGTGGATTATGTTAGAAAACAAGTTTTCATTGACACATCACGTACAGGTAAGTAGCTGTAGTATACACACAGTAAACTAGAAAGCACCTTAAATGTAGCAAATCGTATTGTAAGTCAAGACTATGCTAAATGAGATTTAACTTCTGGAGCATCTTATGGTAAAAAAAGGCTGGTTTCTGTCTTTACATTTTTCTTTGTCAGCATTCTGAAAGCGTAAGTAGCATCCTAGCCCACTAAGTTAATTGGGCAGGATTTTGCTCAGTGTCCCCTAAATCTCTGCAGAACAGAAATACAGGAATAGGAATTAAAAAATACAGTCTTACTATGACATTTGCGGTGGGGGGAGAGAATGTGGGAATATGGTATTGGGCTGTTGTGTGAGTAAGGAATTCACTATCAGTACTCAGAAGTATCACATTTATTCATCAGCAAGACTCAGTCTAACTTAAGATTTGAGGGAAAACTTAAAATTGTCATTGCTTAAGGATAGTTTGTTTTTGTTGCTATAGTTTTTTGTGTTTTTTGTTGTTTTTTTCCTAAGTAGTTCTACAGTCCTTGAATGCATCAGCTGGAGTGACTAGGTTCCCAGCTGTTGCGACCCCCTAGCACATTTTCTAATGGAAGGAGTAAAAAAGATTTGTCTTATGAAGCCATACATTTGGCATATGTAGCTTCTGTGCATTCAGCACTCTCTGAAATGGTGTTTTCAGCCTGCAGTCTACCTGCAAAAAGTGTGTGTGTGTGGGGGGGGGGGTTCATTTATTTTTTAAGTTTCCACAACATGCCGTTTCCTGCAAAACTGTTTTTCTACGAGACATTTCCGTTGCAAGACTTAAAAGAATTTGCCTATCAGAATGCTATAACTTGTGGTTACCAAAAATTCCAGCATCATCCTACAGTTAGATCAAATCACATCCCTTTTGGGAAACAGCAACTATGTAGCGATCTCCAGTAGTTGCCTTTGAGTATTTCTTCAGGAAGAAACTGAGGTTTTCTGACAAGGAACCACATTCTTCAGTGTCTTTTGCTGAGTCTTTGCCTGTTTGTACACTTAATATTTGAACTTTATATTGCCAGAATTTTTGCTCCAGTTTGAACTGGAACTGGATGAATACCTGGGTGCAGAAGTTGCCTGTTTTAGGTGTTTCATCTGTTGTCCTTCCTTTCTTGTCCATCTGCAAAGATTATATTGTCCCTCTCTTTTCCTTTTTCTGAGTCGGTGTTCCTTTGTTTTGAAGTTAATATTGGCCTACAGTTTGTGAGAACTTTGTCAGGAGAAGACTGGCACACTGGCAGAAGCAGTACAGGGATTATTCAGAAAATTCCCTGGTGCACCTTTATGGTTTTGTTAAACTAGTCATTGAAATTTTGAGCTATGCACCAAGGTAATTTTGGAGAAAATATCTTGATTATTCTTAAAGAATATAAACTTCCCAGTTTCTGCTTTTTAGGTTAATGAAATGAGCACAAGAATGCTTTGAGAGTGGGAGACCTGTGCATTTCATTCCGCACAGTAGTGCTGTGTCCCATGGGATACTCTTTCAGATGCCATCCTGATGGATGTTATAGAAAGCCCTAATGTAGATGATGTTGTAACAGGAATGAAATTTCAGATAACACATGCTGAGTTTCAGGGATTGTTGGCATGAATGGCTTGTTGGCTAAATAGCCCGTTTCAATCATATGCTGATCTGAAATGGAATTTCAGGGTTTTTTTTTTTTTTTTAATCTCAACTCTTGACAGTTTTAAGAGCCTAAAACAGTAGTGTTACATTTATGATAATTCTGTAATTGTGTGTGTTTTAAATTTAAAACTTTGAGGACTTCTGCTGTCTATAATAACTTTTTTCCTAGCCAATTTCCTGTTACTGGATTAATATATGGTATGTTTTTTGTTATTTCAGTAAAAACACAACAGGAAAACAAAGAACTTGAAAATAAAAAAGTAATAAAAGACAACAGGAATGAGCAAGAAAAAGAAGACTCGCTCAAAGAAGAGAATTCTCACTCAAGTACCAATTCGGAAGTGACTGTGAAAGGACTTAGTAATTTGGGGAATACATGTTTCTTTAATGCAGTTATGCAGGTACAATAGTTGTTACTGCTTTTTAAAAATAAAAAAAAATGAAGCAAGAAGCAATAGCAAAAAAAAAAAAAATTTAAACATGCCATACTGTACAGCCACCCAACTAGATTGCATTTTTTTTATCTGCCAAGAATGACAGGTTCATGCTAAAAATACAGAGTTGGCCCAGAGGAATGTGGGGCGGTGGAGCTGCAGGTTCAGACTTGTACTAAGGGAAGATACAACCGATTGCCTTCTCTTTGAGGGTCAGCATCTTTTACTGATAGAGGCTGAGCATGCCAACTGCCTAATTTAGTAAATAAAAATACGGTCTGGTATATTACCCTTGCTGACCTCTTAGAATATGAGAGAGCAATACCCAAAGACCACTGGTGTTTGTTGAAACAAAAATACCTTTCTCAGCAGCAAGAAATCAAATAGAGCTAAATATTCACTGGATAAGTATAATGCATTGCCATCTTGTGTGTATTCCTCAGCTAATAAGTGTTTAGATAGAATGAACTTACCCTTTCAGATGTATTAAAACTTGCATATAATCTTGCGATCTTTGGGTCTTAACACTGACACTTTATTCAAGCAAAATTCCCGCTCTACTCGCAGGTTTTGGTGAACTGTTTGATATTTATTACATGCTTTAATCAAAGGAAATGGATGCACTGCATGTTACCTCTTGATTTAGAAGCAGGCACTAGTAAATACATTGGGTCAAAAGATCAGTCTGCAGAAGGATAGTACATGTAGGGCTTCTGCAATCTAAAGTAATGTATGCAGAGGACACTCATAAGTCTCCGTAGCTCTGCGAAATTTACCTCATCTTAACTATTAAACCTTGTCATACTTGTGTTTGGAAAAATTAATCTGCTGCTAATTTATTTGCCATAAAAATCTATGACAAGTGGAACTACACTGACCTTCTGCTTGTTCCCCAGTTACCAATCTTTTTCTTTCTTTATCTTCTACAGAATTTATCACAAACTCCAGTCCTGAGGGAGCTGCTTAAAGAAGCTAAAATGTCTGGCACAACAGTTAAAATACAGTCACCCGAGTTCTCCATGGTATATATGCTTCAACTGCCATAGTGATTTTTTTTTCCTCAAGTCTGTTAAAGAAACAAGCAGTACTTTCCTCTCTGGATTTTAAAACTGCTTCAGTTAAATGCTAACAAGATTAAGATGTAAAGTCAGTGGGAACTTTACCATTGACTCCAGTAGAGCCATGACCTCATTAGAAGTGAGAGAGCACTGATTCAATACTATAAGTATTAGTTGTCATCAAAGAAGTAATTACATCATAATTATGTATTTAAAGGATAAAAATGCGTAACTTTTGGCATGGTGTGATTTGTCTAAATGCAAAATAGTAAACTGGAGCATGTCTCCAGCACTAACTTTTAGGTAATGTACGTATCATTAAAATCAGGATTTGGCTGGGAAAGAAGGGTTGTTCATTTTAAGAAGGTGTAGTTTTTTCCTAATAAAAACAAGAAATCCAGGAAATTCTGAGTTGCAGCTATATATGCAATATATATCTAAGCAATATAGTAAATATAAGCAATAAATAGTTACATGATTCTTAGCTCAGTGTTTTGATTCCATCTCATGAGAAACCATTCTCTGGTTGTTTTTGTCAGGTTAATTTACTACCATTCAGGGATTTTGTATATACTGTTTTGTAAGAATATTTTCAAGAATTGAAGAGTTTAGTTTTAGGAAAAACTTATTCCAGACAGATTTGTCACCAAATTAAAGTACAACAATGTTCTTACTTCTGTTTAAAACAGGAACCTCAGCTGATAAAACTAGATCAGCCAGGTCCTTTGACATTAGCCATGTATCAATTCCTGACAGAAATGCAAGAGACAAAAAAAAGGATAGTCACTCCTAAGGAACTTTTTGCTCAGGTTTGTAAAAAGTGAGTATCTGTACAATTGTCTGGCATAGTGAATATCAAAAGAATTTTTCAGGTTTTTGAAAAGAAGGGCAGCTTTCTTCTTAATTGCATTGAGTTTACATCACAGCACATAAACTTGTGTAATTCTTAATAAGGTTTTGAAAGAAGAGGGTTAGGGACAAAATAAAAATGAATAGAAGTAAAATGAAAGAAACCTAGTGAGAACTTCTTCATATTTTCAGAAACCTCTATATGCTCATGCTCACTGCTTTCATAGAAAAATTAAAAACAACTCATAATAGACAGAAAAAGACAAAGTCTTAAGCATAACTGTCTACTTTTAAGGTGAATTATGCCTTACAATTATTTTTCATTTAACAGAGCAATACGATTTAAAGGTTATCAGCAGCAAGACAGTCAGGAATTGCTTCGTTACTTACTTGATGGAATGAGAGCAGAAGAAATCCAAGTGAGTGCTTATTTCAGTTTTGTGAGTTAAACACTGAGTACATTTTAACGGAGTGCATCTGTTCATTTAAAGGGTTTTTTGTTGGTTTCGTTTTGTTTTGTGGGGGGTGTTTGGACTTTGGGTCATAAACTGATGCTCACTGTGTGAACAGTTGTACTGGTTGAAGTACCAGTACTTCGGCTTCTTCATACCCAAGGCCAAGGCTTTCATCTCTTCTGGAGGGGAAAAAGTGCACTCCTTAACTTTTTCTGAGAGAAGTGAACCCCTTAGAGTGGGGATGGTGTTGCATAAGCACTTACCTGAAGCAGCAACAGAGATCTACCGGATCAGCAACAGACCTGTAGAAGCAGGCAGTTTCTAAGTAGTGCAGTACTAAGGAGCAGCCACAGGTAGTACTGGTTTCATTTAACAGAACTACATTCAAGGAAGGTTTCTGTTTTAGCCTGGATGTTTTACATGTACTGTATACATTGTTTAGGTTTCTAAGGTAATAATCTCTTCTACTTTTGCAGGAAGCAATGTGCTGTTTTTTCCCTGTGCTCTTCTAGTAAAATCAAGTAGAAAGGTTGAGTTTTGCTTGCTTTAAGGTCTTTTTTAACACTTTTTAACTTACATGTCTGTTGTCCTTCAGAAAATAGATATAGACTTGTCCAAAACTATTGTAAAAATAATGGGTTTGGAGTATGTCCTAAAGAATGTCCTTTGTTAATTTCTGAAGTGCCTGAAAGAATTCTTGTGGAAAAAAAAATATATATTTTTTTTATTTTAATTTGGTAAAATATTTTTATCCTCAGACTAATTTTTTTTCTCATACTAATTGAAACACTATGGTTGTAAGCTTGCTTTTTTTTTTTTTTTTTTAATATCGAAATGCAGGAACTATTTTGTATCCTTAAAGGCATGTTATGTTTGTACTGATTCTCTTAATGGGTAAAGATTTATTTTTTTTCTTTGTCTGAAGTGTTTTGTAAAACTGACTGAAATAGTTTAGGGAATTGTACAGTGAATGCTTGTTTTTAAACTTTCAGCGAGTAAGTGCTGGAATACTGAAGGCGCTGTCTGACTCTAACAAACAAAATGAAGAAGAACTTAAAAAGAAAATTAAAGGTAAAATACATCTTACTAATGTTGTGATAATTCAGACTTATCTGGTTCATTGACGTACACAAAGTAACATTACTACTATCAACTAAAAGACATGTATTTAAGCAAACAATTTAATGCCATGTCCTGAATGTCTGTGCATCTAGAATGTGTGGCTTGGATATCTTGAAGAGTCTATTTATTTAAAGGTCTTATTGACCTTGGTGGGGTTACCTTCTTGAACAGAGTAAGAGAGAACTGATTCTATAGTCACTATCCATTAAAAGATGTTTGGGCACTGTTTCATCATCCAAACACCATGTAAGAAATTAAAATATTAGCACATGAATGTAGTGATTTACTCAATCCTAATAGCCCATAATTACTTAACAGTGGCTTCAAAAAAAAAAAACAACCACTAAACAGAAGAATTTTTAAACTTTTCAACATAAGTTAGGTTTGAAGATGAAGAGCAAACTTAAGTTCAAAGTATCTGCTATGCTGGGAATATTACCTGAGGAAATTGTTTTTGTTTATAGAGCACCCATCTTGACAAATACTGATACTTCATTTTGTAGCTTCAGACAGTTGTTTGACTGACTTAAATTTTG
The DNA here is from genome assembly GCF_003343035.1 of Apteryx rowi. Lineage (NCBI taxonomy): Eukaryota > Metazoa > Chordata > Aves > Apterygiformes > Apterygidae > Apteryx > Apteryx rowi. The sequence continues at coordinate 3,748,731 of NW_020450716.1, read as the reverse complement.
GGGGGGAAAAAAAAAAGGAACTCTTCCTGGAAAGAGTTTTCTTCTGAGAAAACAGAGAAATGCATTTGAGTTGAGAAATTAGTAAAGGTGTTGGTTCAGTCAAACTGTCTTCTCCTGCCAGTGTGTTTTCACCTCCATTCCCTTGACATACAAAAGGAACTTAAATTAAGAGTCTTGCTGTAATTCCTGGGGAAACGAAAACGATCTAATGTATTCCATCATACATCTTACAGACTGGATCCTCTGTTTTTATATTTGGCATGCCATAACTAAATAGGTCACCAAAATATTATATACAGTAATAACTTTATATTTTATTGTCAATTCTCAGAATATGAAAAGAAAAAGGGAATACAAAGCTTTGTAGATCGAATCTTTGGTGGGGAATTAACCAGTACGATTATGTGCGAGGAATGCAGAACTGTAAGTAGACTGCCGGCTTTGAATAGTCTAGAATACAATTTTTATATGTAATCTGCAGAAGAACCCCAAAGTAACTATATGTAGAAATAAGTGGAATTAAAGAGGTTGGCTTCAATTAATACGTTTCTAAGTTTTGATTAGCTGCATACTTTTCAAAGAGGGGCATGGTTTGGCTGGAATCTTTCTTCCCTTATAGTATAAAGCTAATCTTCTAGTCCCTTCTAAATGGCCTCCAGAAAAAGAGGGCAGCAGGAGCGAAGCTGACTCTGCTGGAATAATTCACTCTTGAATTCTTGGTGATCCTCTTCCAGCGAATTTTAGAGTGGATGAATTGTTCAGCTACAGGCAGTATGCTGCCTGGGGCCCTTGTTCCTTTTCCAACAGATTATTAGGTCTGCCTCTTTCCCACACAGGAGTGACTAGGGGGTTGCAAGGAAAATAGTTACAGGGAAAGTGCGGTATCAGGATGGATAATTCATCATGAGAATGAATTATTAGTGAATGGGCTAGATGAATGTCCTGATAGGGCCTGCAAGATTGGTATCTGCAGTCTAAGTTAAGTAATCATGTTCTAGGCCACAAGGAAAATGGTATTTGTGGGAAATATTTCTTGCTCATTTCTGTGGTAATGTAACTGGTAGATTTTTGGGTCATGGATAGCTGTTTGTGAATGTAGATTAAAACTGAGTTTCATATTTGTATGTGCAAGTAAAAGCATGCATTGAATGCAGATAAGGATATGTTAAAATAAATCTATGGACGGCAAGCAGCCACTTCAAAAAAAAAAAAAAAATCTAAGTCAAACTCTTTAATATTCATTTAAGGTATCCTTGATCCATGAGTCTTTCCTTGATTTGTCACTTCCAGTACTAGATGATCAGGTAAGAAACTGTACATACTTGGTTTTTTGGCTTTCTTAGTTTTTGTTTGCATACACAAAAACACCTTTATTACATGGTCGTTAGGGAATGAATTTATGTATCATTCTAAAGTCTCTCTTAAAAGTCAACATAATAAATTTGCACAAAAATATAGAGAGTGAGATTTTCTTGAGAATCATTCCTGTAAATTGCAGCTCATAAGTTGTCTTTGGAAAAATACTGATAGTGTGTTGGTGATTTTGCTTCTTTGTCAGTTTATTCCCTAAGCAAAATTAGATAGATTATCTAGTATGTTCAAATGTTGTCTTACTACAGTAGAAGACTGAGTTGTAAATGTTTCAAATTCATCTTCACTGTTGTAAATCTGAACTAAATTGGATGACAGTGATGGGTTCCCAGTGATATACTTAAATGCTTTATATTTTAATTATTTTCATTCAGTTTTTATGCATGGAGAGGATTAATGCTTTCAGTCTTCAGAATATTGGATAAAGTTAAGAAATAATTAACCATTCACTCTATTTATTCTAACAATATTTGATCAACCTCTAGACACTCAAAACACTTGAGACTTGTTCCCTGTGTTTCATTTTGATAATCTGCGTGTGTAAGATTTCAGATTTGTCATTAGCGTTGCTCATGCAAACACTAGTGACTAAATATTAAAATGAAATCTCCTCAGCCAAAGGGATCATGTCTTCTGCAATGAACAAATTTCATTTTAGCAGAAGCAAATGAAGAGCAATGCTGCAACATCTGTGGAAGGTAGTTCAATTGAAAATGTATCCAGCTGTGTAAAATGTTAGTCTTCAGTGAATTTAATTAGGTTTACATTTGTTAGAGTCAAAGGTAATGTTGCCCCTTTACATGTTCATAATTTGGCCCTGATAGCCTTACTTTTTGATATTGTTTCATTCTGAATTTGTCATTTCACTTGGGACTCCCTCTGGAGTGAGGTATCTCTTTGGTATGGTTGCCATTGGGTTGGCCTAAATGAGTGTAGTCTCTAAAATGTCATCTCTTGGGTTGAAAAACTCCRAGAATAACATGCTCATCCCTGAAGTTTTCTTTGGACTACTACTATGTTTTTCTGCAGAATAACATAACTAATTTTGTACTTGTTCTGAGGGTTTTTTGTTTTAATTTTTGTAGAAGTTAAAAAATACAAATGAGAGAAATGCTAAGAAAAACAAAGAAAAGGAGTCTGAAGATGATGAAGATAAAAACAATGACTGTTATGTTAAACAGAGAGATGAGCTCCCTAGTACAAGTAAGCACCTTCAGAAAAAAGCGAAGAAACAGGCCAAAAAACAAGCCAAGGTTGGTTTTGATAAGTATTTCACTTTTATTAATAAAGCACTTGTAACTTCTGGTAAAACAAAAATTTTCTTTTGCTTCTTTAATTTAGAAGGAGAACCACTGAGAAGAGGACAAGTTATAATTTATTCTCATGCAAATTCACAGCTGAAAAGAGCAATTGCATATACATCATAGCTATTAAGAAGTTGTATGTTCTGTTAAAAGCTGCTGTGCTAAGAATAAGTTAATACCAAAGCAGTGTGGAATTTGTGTTGCCTTCTGTAGCAGCATTAATTTGTATCAAATAGCCRTTCTCCTGTCGTGTAAAACTTCAGAATACAGGCATGAAAAAGGATCAGGAAGATATAAGGAGAGTTGTTAGCTGTATTTTAAAGATACTGTGTAAAGAGGTAGAGTGAGAAGCTATGTTTGAGTGAGGATGGATTTAGTATTAGTTACTTTGAATTGACGAGCTCAGATCACTAACTCATAGATTTTCCTCCCCACCCCCTATTGCATGCTCTAAAGATTTTGATAAGGAAACGGTCTGAAATGCTAAACACCGTTTAAACTTTCTGTTCTTCTTATATTCTTACGTATCATGTATTCCAATTTTTAGAACCAGCGCCRTCAGCAAAAACTTCAAGGAAAGGTACTTCATTTGACAGATATCTGTGCTGTTGAGCAATCAGAAGATCTAGAGTATAACCAGGAAATAAAGGCAGAAGTTTACTCTGAAAAACCTGACCTGAAGCAAGAAGAGGAATCAGCAAATGACTGCAAAGATCACTGCTTAACACAAAAAGACTTAAGTATACAGGGAAACAGTACAGATGTTCAGAGCACGCATGAAAATACAGGAAAGCCAGAACAAGAACATGTGGAAAATGAATCTCACATGGATCTCCCTATGGAAAACTTGGATTCTCCTATAAATTTTGTCARTGGCCTTGGCAACCTATCCTTGAAGGAAGATGATGACGATGATGATGAAGAGGAGGAGGAGCTTGCTACTGACTTTTCAAAACTACACTTGCGTGCCAATACTGAATCTGATATAAGTATTTTAGATGACCTTCAAACTGTTCCAACAAAGATTCATGAAGTGGTGACTGAAGATCCAGAAACAGCATTTTGTACTCTTGCAAACAGGGAAGACCTGAACCTAGAAGAAAGTTCAATCCATCACTGTTTATATCAATTTACTCGTAATGAAAAACTTAGTGAGACCAATAAACTACTCTGTGATGTATGTACACAAAGACATTGTGGACCAAAGAAGAACTTAAAAAGTATGACAAATTATCTTTCAAAAGAAAACTCTAAAACTGTCCCTATCTGTCACTTGGGTGGGTGGGTGAGTGGAGTGGTGTTCCTGAAGCAGCAGTTGTGTAACTTGCAACCTAATCTTAGATCAGTAGAACCAGTATTTAACAGAGACTGTGAGAAGGACAGTCTTACTCGTGTTAAACTGTACGAAAGTAAGTTCTTACTTGAGCAGAGTAGTGGGTTCACAAGCTTGGGTAGAGAATACTGCAGGATGGAAAGAGTGTTGAGGAGGAGGAGTGAGTTTGGTTTAGGTTTGTTTTTTTGAGGGGGGTGGAAGGAGGGCATTTCAAYCTAAAACTTCATTATGTGGTTGAATGAAGGAAGTGGTTATTTAGCAGACAACTTTTTTGTTCTTTAAAGTAAAACTTCTGCTATAACAGTTGCAGGGAAATTATGTTGGCATTTGCTCAAAAGACCAATAAAAGCCCCATGCGGCTTCTGATTATGGGAGTTGCAGAGAACATGGAAGAATTGATCCTGCTTATGCTGATGTTGCTCAGACATAGTGTGAGCTGGTTGCTTTTGTGACATAGGATCTGCAAGAAGGCAGGTGTTGTGCAGCTAGTCCTGTTAAAGGGGAGTGTTCAGTTCCTCAGTCATTGTAGCAGATGAGTAGATGACATTGCAACAGTGTAAATAGTGAAAATAATCAATTTTTTGCTGTAACATTTGTTTAGATGTTAATCATTGATACTTTTTGTTTTTTGTAGGTGAAAAGAAGTATGTTTATACCAATGCCAAAAAACAAATGCTTATTTCTCTTGCTCCTCCAATTTTAACTCTTCACTTAAAGAGATTTCAACAGGTAACTTGCAGGCTGTTGTTGCAAAAATACATATGTATATAGTACCAGCATAATATGTATATAGCTGTATAGTACTAGCTTAACCTAGAACCAGTGTTAGCATGCTTTAATTTGCTGTAAGGCTGTTTTTTCCAGGGTTTGGAAGGCACTGGTGGGTTTTTCTATTTGTGGTAGTATGTGTTTGTTTTTAACTGAAAGAACATTCTACTAGTTTTCTGGGAAATACTGTTTTGGGAACACATTTCTGCAATTTATTCATTTACTGTTATTATTGCTTACTGTATCAAGTAGTGTCTTAGTATTAATTGCTTGCTGCTACTACAGCAGTTCTTGGACTCTTACATCAGTAAAGGTACAGGCAGGATAAGATCCTTTACTAAACAAATGCAACAAACAGGCTAGTAGAGTTGGAAAAGAGAGGAAACTGAAGCCTTACAGGGGTGGGGGGAAGAGTGAATGGAAAGCAAGGCAACTTAAGCCTTACCTATAGACACCAAAGGAAAGGTGGCTTATCCTTTTTTCCAAGTTACAGGAAATTTTTTTTATTTTAGGGCTTTAGGTTTTCAAGAAAGAAACAGGAGAGGAATGGGGATGGGAGACAGTATTACCTTTTCTAAATTTAAAGCTGTTAAGTGATTTAGTCAAAATGCTTGAAAAATAAGGGGTATAGCTCTTAAGTAGATGAAAATCAGTTCTACAGAGTAAATAGAAATATGTAGGATACTCGAAGAGACCATAACATAATTGAGGAAAATACATTACTTCCTTTGTTTTTCCAATTTTGATACTGGAATATTACTTGAATAGGGTAGGAGTAGAAATTCCTTCAGTTCTGGCAATCTAAAACTAGATTGTCAGGCATACTACAGTTCTACAGTATCTGAGAGGCAAGAGATGTCTTCAAAGTAGTTACATAAGTATATAGAGCTGATTTTTTTTTTTTCCATTTCTGCTACCATTGTTAAGATACCAAAAGAGTGAGTTAAAGAGCTGTCTTAACTCGTGCTCTAGTGCAGCATGTAGAGGCAAGGATGTAATGCCAGAAAAGCTTGGGTATTGGGGAAAAGAAAGGGGGAGAGAAGGGGGAAAAGCAGTTTTATCCATCTTATTGTAAACCTAATTTTGTATGTCTTGTTAGGATTCATAGACCTTCAATGTGAAGTATCTAGTAAATGATAAACATGGTTTTAATAGGTTACATTCTAACACTGTGACTTTTTTTTTTCCATGTCCTATTAAGGCTGGATTTAATCTACGGAAAGTTAACAGGCATATCAAGTTTCCAGAAGTGTTAGACTTGGCTCCTTTCTGTTCAGTTAAATGTAAAGTAAGTGGTGGTAATGTAGGGGAACAGATTCTCCCTTTCCATATTTTAACATGTTTTCAAAATTATGCTGCTTAGCAGAATCTCTTTATACATGCTTATCAAGTTTCACTTATTTTGCATGATAGTACAGAATACCTTGTAACCTGCATGTGAGTCTGTCAGTATACTTCTACTGGTCATAGTTGTGGTAACTTGCATGAATCTGTGGTGACTAATTTTCTGTTCATCAGTAAAGAAAAATAGACTGAAGAGATCATATTCTAGCCTCGTTAAAATCCAGTACCTCAGTGACATACCTATGCTTTTGCTTTTATAGAATGTGGCTGAAGGGAATACAAAAGTATTGTACTCTCTCTATGGAGTTGTTGAACATAGCGGCACTATGAGATCTGGACACTACACTGCTTATGCCAAAATGAGAAATACGAACAATCACCTTTCTGACCTTGTCCTTCGAGGAGAATCTACTCAAGGTGAACATTAGGAATACTTTTAATTAGTTCTTACTGCAGAACAGTAACGTCTTAAATGTCTTTTAATAAATTAAAATGTCTTTTAATAAATTTTGCCTCCTAAATTTTCTTTTACAGCTTTAGAAACTGAACCAGTAAAAGGACAGTGGTTCCATATTAGTGATACCCACGTACAAGCTGTGTCTGCATCAAAAGTGCTGAGCTCACAAGCATACCTCCTGTTCTATGAGCGACTGCTGTAACTCATCTGAGAAGCCTTCTTACATGTGCAACCATGTTTAAGCCGGCTGAAAGAAGGAATGGACTTGCAAATCATGTTGTTCCACCTTGGAGCTGCTTTATGCTTCTTAGATACACTGACAAATGAAATGATTAACTTATACTTTTTCCAGTGTTTTCACTACTTTTAAATAAAAGTCTTTTTTCAAAATTACAGCTTTGAGTTTCTAATTAATGAGTACCTTGTGTGAGCAAGCAACCACTGCTTTCTTATAACTGCTCATGAATTTTGGTCAGCAAATCTCACTTTAGAGACTGGCTATAATCTTGAACTACAGCTAGCTCAGCTACATATCTGTATGTAGTTCTAAGCATAAGAAGCTGTCTCTTCCTGCACATCTTCTCTTCCAGACAAATTCAGCACCAGCTATCTTTCCCCTGACCCTTTAGTTCTAGTACAGAAGCACTCAGGTTGCAAGTTCTCTAGGAATTCTTTGACATAGGAACCTTACTCTGGTATTTTGACAAGCTTAAGGACTCAAATTTCTCTTTTCCTTTCACTAAAGGCACCTCAGATTAGCCTTTCTATACTGCAGTGGTAAAAAAAGCTAGTCCTAAAGTGGTTTGTAGTTTCTAATTTAAAGTTGTCTTCCCTGCAGGCTAGACTGCACATGGCATTTTACGTAAATGAAATCATGGCTCCTGCATGCTTGAAAAGCAACTTCTTCCTGACTTACTGCTTCCATTTAGTGTATTTTTCACAACAAACCTGCTAAGAAAACAGGTAGTCATATGTGTTCCTGTTACTCTTAAGGTTGCCAGCAGTACCACTTGTGCAGTTGATTTGGTATGCCAATCCCTCTGAAAAATTGCTGAGTTTAATTTTCAGCCACACCAGCAACTGCATATAAAGCAAGCAGTAGAGTAGCTGTTGTATGGCAGCCTTATTTAGGCATAAGAAAGTAAGTTCCAGACTTGATTTAGCCTTCCACTCCCTTCTGGCTGTGAAACAGAATAGTGCTGGCAAGAGTAATAAAAAGACTTCTTAATTATTAAAGTGGCTTGAATTTCAAATGCAGCTCCCTTTAAACTTCTTTAGGACACATAAGCTGTTTACTTGTCCATAAAAATTCTTAACATAGGACTCCAAAATTTCCCCTTATGCTTATTTAAAAGATTCTAACACACTGTATGATGTGCCTGACACTTCTCAATAGCTAACTTTTCCCTACGCTATTTTTAAGGCAGCTTAACGGTGGATGTTAGAATAAGATGCATTTAACCACTGTCACATTTTGAGAGCATGGGAACTCTGGAAGAGTGAAGATGAATTAGATGCATGTAACAAAACTGAACAAAGGCATGGACCTGTTACGATGCTTATTTCTTTCATCACATTTGACTTTGTACACTCAAATATTAGTAAGGAGCATAGTGTCACAGCACAATGAGGTCCAGGATAATAAATAAAAATTTCCAGAAGTTCTCTGCAGCAGGCCTACATTCCACCTTCCTCACCCACCCTCCTACTTTCATCCCCATACAAAGACCCACATGTTCATCTACTTAGTAACAATCACATCAAGCTTAGCTCAAAGAAACTGACTGTTAACACATTTGTAATGACAAGTGCATTTATTGAAGTATTCAAAGTTCTGCACTCTGCTGGACATAGTCTCATAACTTAAAGGTGAGGGAGAACATCATCATGACAGGCCCCAACTGGAATATTACAAAACTCATACGACCATGTCACTTCAGAAGTACAGTTAAGCTGTTCAGTCATTTTGGTCTTCATCCCAGTCTTTCTTTCCTGATGGAGGCTTAGGACCACCAGCTGGTTTTGCCATGATGATCTTGAAGGTAACAGGAATATAGAAAAGGTAGAGTTAGAATCAGGTTTTTCCCCCTATATGATGCTGACAGCATTCACTAAATCCATGCAGTTTCTGAATATTATCCACCTAATTGATTCATAAATTAGATATTTTATCTTGAAAATAGCAGAAGCTGAGCCCTGATGCAGAGTAAAAAAAGACAACTTTTACCTCATTTTTGCATGCAATTTAGACCAGTTAGTCTAGGGAAAGTGTAATGCTCAACTAAGCTAACCAGTTACTGGTTTACATGAAGCATACTACAGTAAGCATGAGAAGAATTATTAGCACTGTTGCTTTGAATTCCTGAGTCTATAAACATCATGCTTTTAAAGCAGTGTTCACTAGTCGCACCTTGTTAAAGGTACATTTGTTGCACTTGCTGCAGTGACACTACAAGTAACATACCACTAAAACTGCACTTGGCCTTCTTTCAGTGAAAGCTTGGTTTTAGAAATAAGATTCATTTGCAATGGCACAAATAAGTATACTTATTGTTACATTTCTTAAGACAGCAATGTTGCACACGTGCTCTTAAAAAGTACAGATCAGCTGTGTGATTGTCAATATATTCATGCACGCATTCACACACATATACTTCTCTGCTGGAGAAATAGAGCTTACTGAATACTATTTTTCAGGTTCATCTTTCCAGTCATCCTTATCCCAATGTCCTTTTTGTTTAAGGGCTTTTGGACCGCCTGCTGTTTTTGCCATAATAATCTACAGAAATTTTACATGCAAATATATTTTTGCTAAAATTTCACAAAATACCATACCAATCTAAGACTTTTCTCAGTAAGATTATAACCTCCATTAAATGGGATTTTCACATAAAARTAACATATGGGATTTTCTTGTGATAAATCTCATTCCTAGAAAAGTTTGGTAACTTTCTGGACGTGGTATCAAGTGCTATCAACTGCCAAATCTTAAAAATGCAGCATGTATAGTGCTTCTATGAAAGTGGCAACATTGCACCATTCCAAAATACAAGTTTTTGAATAGAGCGCTACCATTTTTCAGAAGAACTGAGTTTTCAAACATTATGTTTTATGCCATGTACTTACAATACATTCAAGTATTTTGCATCAGTGTTCTGCATATCAAGTTAAAGCAGAGGTTTCAATTTAGCATCCAGATTACTTTTAAGCTTACCTGATCCACTCTTAGAACAGTCACTGCAGCATTTGTAGCCAGCTTGATCCCCCAGCATTTTCCAAGGTATGTGTCTAATACACCAGCTTCCAACATATCCTTCACAGCAGCAGCTTCAGCCTGTCAGACGAGAAAAAGTGGTTTGCAAAGTTTTCTCATGTTTCTACCTATAACTTACTGGGTTTTCAAAGTTATGTGTTTAGAACAAAACAACTTTTCTGATCTTGTCTTCTTCTTTCAAAAAAACCTTCATTTCTAATCCATTGCAGGAAGACAAAACAAGTAATTACTAAAAACTTATTTTTTGCCGTATCAGTTCAATCTCTCATTTACCTCCTACATAAGGCCACTATACTACAGTGATTTTAACTGCCTACTGATGAAATTTTTAAAAGTTATTCTTCTAGACAGTGTAAGATAGAGCTCTGATAATTTTAAATTAATCTAGAAATGCTTCCTACTGAGAGAAGTACTTATAATCCTTTGTTTCTGAGCACCAAGTACTGTGTGAGACTATTTACCTCAATATCAAATCCAACATTTTTGTTGCCTTCTTGATGCACCGCATAAAGTTTGGAGATGACTTCGTTAGCCTTCACTCCAGAGTTTTCTGCTAATGCTCGAGGAATGGCTTCAAATGCCTCAGCAAACTTCTTGATGGCATACTGGTCAAGCCCAGGACATGTCTAAAGTGAAGTTGAAAACCATTTAGCTTTTCTAAAATGAACACAAAGAGGACCAGAAAGGTAGGGAGGGACGTGTGCATGTTTACACTTTTTTTTAATCTATCTAAGAATATAGTAATATATATGCATATCATTTAATGTATTTTATATATATATACATAAATTAAAAAAAGAAAAAATGTGGTACCTCTCCATAAGATGTGATCTGTTTGGCTAATTCAATCTCTGTTGCACCACCTCCAGGAACAAGACGCTTATCCTGTGAACAAAATGTCCCATGTATTTCTTAAAGCTGCACACTACTTTTACTTTTAGAATGTAAATACTCTAGCAAGAAGAACACAATAAAACTTTACCCCATACAGATTTGTTAAGCACTACTTCAGAACAAATAAGCATTAAGAGTGCTGTCACCAGAATTGGCTCTTTCATTCCAAATGTCTTTTGATAAAAAATAGCTTCTTTCGTAAAAAGAAAACAGAAGTGCTGGTTTTTTTGTTTGTTTGTTTGTTTTTAAGTCATTTTAACTCACGACTTACTAGGAATAAAATTCCTAGACTTTCTGATCTTCTCCTTTAACTGTTAAACAGTCAGGAAACAGCATGTAGGAAACCAACCTACTGTACACTGTTTTAAGTTTAATATGTCAACAGGTATCACACATTTATTTTTAAAAATGTAAGTACTTTGTGCATCTTTTGGCAAGTCAGCACTCATTCACAAACTTTCAAACTTTTTAAACAGAAGTCACCATCATAAATCAGGACAACCACAAGACCACAATGTACGTCTGCTTCTGTTCTCTAAATCAATACTCACATGTTGGCACATACAAGATACTAAGTGTTAAATGACAATTTTTATGTCACTTAATTACACACCTTTTCCTTTTTACCCCCCCCCAAAAAAACAAAAAACACACACTCAAGTTCACAAAAGCTGATTAGAAAACACTGAAAAATTAAATTATTCTATTTATAAAACCTATCAATGGTATGGGGAGGAAGTAAGTCTTGTCACCCATGAACTAGAAATATAGTCTGCAACCAGTCAGTTCCTCCTGATCCCCAGCAAAACAAAAAACAACCAACCACATACCTAGAAACCAGCCACAGCAGAAAAGCTAAGGAACATTACAGAAGGTTTGCGGAAGTGGTCAAAGACCTGACTGCTGTTAGAAAATGGTGAAATGAACTTATCTTCAAAGACTTGCCTCATAAACTGAAAAACTGAGTTCAGTACATGCTGGGCACAATCTTTTATGTACACCGTATTCACACGGGTGGCAGCATCATACTACACAATCTTCTCTATGCCTCAAGGACATTCCTAAACTGACAACGTAAATACCTGCCTTTGTATCAAGTGATGAGTGCAAAGCAAGCAGGAGACTTGCCTCAAATAAACTGATCCATAGCTCAGTTTTGGCAACTGAACTGTTCAGTTTACTTACTCTTGTGAGTACTTTGAAAGTATTTACACCATCATCCACTGCTCTCTCTATATCATCCATCAGATTGTCTGTAGATCCACGAATGAGTATGGTAGATATGGCACCATCCTCCTTTTCTGTTAAGGAAGACATGCTCATTACTGAATCAAGTTTGTTAGATGTAAAACATTCATGAGTATTGTACTTGTAGAATAGTAGCATTAGGACTTTATAGAACATACATACCATGCTTAAACACAACAACTTGCGTATCCCCAACCTCTGATAAATATACACTATCACAGTGACCCATTTCTTCTAGAGTAGGGGGAGTCTGGAAAGAAAAAAAAAAAAAAAAAGAGTCAAAAGAAGAACATGTTGATAGCTCTCTCTATTCTGTTTCTCATTTGAAAATTGCATACCAGTCTGGGTAGGGCTGTTGCACCAACAGCTTTACATAGTCTCCTCAAATCCCATTTTGAGTTCAACCTTCAAAAAAAAAAACAAAAACAAACAAACAAAAAAAACCACCACTTTTTAACAACAAGTTTCCAGAACAAATGTTAACACATTCAAATCAATATTCTCTCTGTAACTTGGAAACATTTTGTAAATTCATGATATCAAAATTTAAGGCATCGAGTTACAAAATCCATTCAGGTATTTTTTCCAGTTATAATCACATATTTTCAGGAATTCTAGAGATTTTTCTCTAGCTGTAGTAGTTAAATTACACAGAAATAATCAAAGTTCATCTTACACTGTGCAATGCCTGAATTTATCCTTACAACACCTCTGTATTAGATTTCTAATCCTTCTCTGTTTTGCATGAGATCACAGTACCATGTTCCCTTTCCAGAAGTTCAAATTCTTCAGACACCAACAATCAAGTAGTTTCCAACAGAGAAAGACCACTTCTCTGCATAAGATGGAAGAGATGCCATCAAAAATTTAACTCTGACATTTTGCAGAATGTTTTTCAAGGATGTATAAACATGCCTAATTTATAGTTAAGAAGATTTAAGGCCCATAAAAATTATAGGAAAGTATTAAGAATTTGTTCTTCCATCCATCAATACATTAGCAACGCAGGGAAGCATATCTTACATCACTGGGAAAGTATCACATGTAGACTGTGGCCGGAGAGAACCGTTATGGTATAATCTCATCTTACCTTTGTGGCCACATAATCTCTCTACTAAATCCTCAAATTCTAATACATATGACTTCAGTTGAGCTGGAAAGGCATTTAAACCATTTTAACAGTACAACATACATAAGTTACTCCCCAATTAGTTATCATATAAAGGTGAAGTGCTATCAAGAAACACAAACTATGAACACAACCAAATTGCTGCTAAGGTTTTGCTTCACTAGAAATCCAAATGGTCACCAATACTTTGCATTCAAAGTATTTTGAGAGGCAAGAATCAATATGGTAGGCACATTTCATAAACCTCATAGATAAAACGTTTTACACTGTTTTAGTACTTACCTGACTAACATAAGATTGTATTTGTTGGCATAATGAAGTGCCATGTCTGCCACTTTGCCACCTGTTACTATTACATTTGCACCAGTATCAGCAATAGCTTTGACTTGCAAGTCCATCAGATTTTCTTCTCCCTTACTGAAATTCATCAGCTCTTCAGCATTCTTTATAAGTACGGTGCCCTAGCAAAACAAATACACTATTATCAATTCAGTATTAACTACATACATACTTAAAAAAATAACTTACATGACAAACCATAGTCTCAACATATTCGTAACCTCAACCCACCCTATTTTATGAATTGCTACCTTTCCCAAGCAATGGAGTAGCAAAAGTCAAAGAAAGGCAGTTCAAGCGTTTCTAAAAAACTCCAAGGTTCAGACATTTTTGCATTTAATTGGCTCACAAGTAAACTATAAAGTGAAGTAAGCTCAGAAGATTTCTATGAACTTTTTTAAACTAATGAACTGATTAACAGAAGTAACTCAAATATAAATATTCTTGACTCATGGTGATTAAGTCTAAAATAAGAGATTTAGAACTGCACATGACCATAAACAGATCCAAAACTTATCTGGAGCTTCTGCATACCTTAGTTTCAGTTATCATACCATCAAAAGGGCAAGAATACACAGCTATCTTTGCATCTTTAACAGAGGTAACATCTCCTTCAGTTTCTTTTTTAAAAACCATGCCATGCAGTACTGATGAAGCAGAGATACCAGCACCCTGAAAGAAGAGAGAGGGAACGGAGTAAAGTCACATTACTGAACACTTACTGTCAGAAAGCTGCACTATCCTTAGCAAGAAGCAGTCCTTATATTCATCTGAATGTAGCAATTAAGTTTTTGTTGTAGCAGATGAGACTTATGCTGATTCAGCAACATCAAACATTGTCTTATGGTTTCACATCTTAAGACAAGTTCTCTGAGAGCACTGATTACAGCCTGCAACATACACTTTCTGTGCTCAACTTTTTACATATTTATTAGCAGGGAATAAAAATGGGCAGGGGAAATTCATATTAGATGTAAATTTGGTCCAATTCTACAGGCCATATTAAGGCTTAATATCCCCATTGACAAAAACAGCGTAAGATCAGACTAAGAGGCAGGCTAGAGGAACGGTAGCGGTCTAATCATGTGAATGCTTCTAAATCAATATCCCAGTGTATAATTAAGTTAACAGATCCAATTTAATTTAAACCCTCAACGTTCATGATTCCTGTCCCTGAAACTAACTACTGGACTCTGAAGTATTTTAAAACAAGGATCAGTTTCCAGAACTTAATTATGCATGCTACAACTGAACAGAGATTAGAATAGACAGTTTCAAAATTCAAAGGTCTAAAAATTAACTCCCTTCATTAAACTTTTGAGCTTAATTCTACAGTAAAGCTAGCTGTGCCCAACTTACCACAATTTTGCACACTCTGATATTGTCAACATTGAAATGACCAGAATCAGGGAGAATAGAAACTGTTTGAAAATAAAAAAAAGAAGAATTTGTGTTGCTTAACGAAGTAAAATGGTTCCACCATAAACAAAGCATAGAGTTCTTTCTGAGTATTAGAATTCAAATATTTGGACTACCTCTTTAAATTTAAGGCAATTATAATCCATTAAAAACTTGCACCAAGAGATGAGCAGAAATTTTGTTTTAACAATATAACAATCAGAAAGCCACATTTATTCAAGCTAGTCAGTTAAATTAAGTCTGAACGTCTATTTAAACAAGGGTTGAGTCTGACCCAGAATATTTTGAGGAAACACTTAAACTAGACATGAAGGTTATTTCTTGAGGTCTAAAATGAGAAATCCACTACTCATTACAACTACACACTCTTGCTTTCATTGTTCCGTGGCTGCGACTAGTGAACAGCTTCTCTGAAGTGTAATGCATCTTCCTAATGACAAAAAAGATGAAGACTCTGTTTCTGCTTGAAAGAAAAATCTAGTAGTAAGCTATTTCTACAAACATTTACTAGAAAACATAGACCTTATCTGAGCCACAACAATTAACATGAGAAAAAAAAGGTTACACTCATTTCAGAGCCTAATTTAACCTGATAAACTAACCACACCTTTTCAGCTTATATGAAGATATTAGTAATGATTAAAGCTCAACCTACACCATTTTCTAAATGCATGCACACATCAGTCTTGCCCACTTACCACAGGCCTGCGCAATAAGTTTTGCCAGAAAATTTTCATTGCCATACTGTTTACTCATCACCGAAGTGTGCAACAAAGATGCCACTTCTTCAACATCTCGAAGGTTCTTCGCAGAACAGCACACCAAGTCAGGAAGAATTTCTAGGGCTTTCTTGCAAGCTTTTTCATATCCTTCAATCACCTGTGCAGCAAGCAACAGAATTTCACTGTACCACATCACTATACATTCATACTGTGTACATCTCCTCTTGAAAGGGCTATAAAACTTTAACAAATGAAAAAGCTTACAACTGATGCAATCACACACAGCAAAACATATACTATTATTCTTCATAAATCTTTTATCTAAAAATCAGTTTGGAAGGAATCACAGTATTATACTGACCAATAACTGTCTGAATTCAGGCTACATCGATCATAACAAAATAACTTGCCTCTGACACTGATAATCCCATTCTCAGAAGGTCCTCTGCTAACTCCAGAAGGACTCCAGCAAACACAAGGACAAAGTTTGTTCCATCTCCAACTTCTTGCTCTTGCATATGGGAAGCCATCACAATCATTTTTGCAGCAGGATGCTGGACCTTTAAAAGAAGTTACATGTCTTAATTTAGCTGCTAACATCCCACTTGGACTACAGCTCTAGATTTTTCCATGCTTCATGTACAAACTCTTTGATTTCAAGTTATATCTAAACATACCAAGAATGCACAAGAGAGCGCAGTACAGATTAAGTTAACTGGGTAATTTCCATAGTAAACAGAAGTACTGCATCTATGAAAATTTCACAGAACTTAACAATTCCTCTTCAACATAAATTACACACCCTTGTTACTTGTTTTCTGCTATTTTGACAAGATCCAAGGGCTTCACAATCAAATTTTGCAACAGGAAAGCAGCCTGACATTTTGACCTCCAAACTGAGCTCAGATATGCCTAATTTTAGAGGTCTACACTGTGTGTTAATTCTAATACTTTGCCATCTGCATAGAGATCAAATTGTTTTCTCTTTCAAAGTGTAATAAAAATACATTATTCTTGAATATATTTAGAGTACCTACCATCTTATCCCAGAAAGTCACATGAAAGACTCATTAGATTAACTATTTTGCAGATATTTTTAAAGAACTGAGACTTGCACATTTTTTCCACTTATACTGAATACAAACACAACACATTAAGGAAATGTACTTAATACCGCTCTGAAAACAGTTTCACATTTGCATTGCTTTCTTGCTATTATTCTAGAATACTATTTCTACCCCTAGACATAGAACTTAGATATTATGATAGTAAGAGAAAAGTCAGGACAGGTCAGTTTTTCCATAATTMTTCTATCACTTAATTCACAAAAGGATGCTGCTACAGCTCCATACCATACTACCATATACCATACTCCAACTACCATGTTCTAAGCCAAAAGGAGAATATAGCAAGGGCCAGTATCAGGCAATTAACAGCTGTTTCGTTCAGTGTTTTCCAAACATTGTATTGTTTAGACATACTCTTCTCTAAATCTACACCGGTTTGGGAGAATAAAGGAGGCAATTACTAAGCATCTGCAACTGCTTAATGCTGCTTTACAGAAGAAGTCTATTTCTCACCTGGAGATAGTCCATTTACTGTACACACTCAAATCCAGTGAAAACTTAGATGATTTACAAAGTGACATAGGTAGGTCATTGGGCAGATTGACGCAAATTTCCTTATTAACATTCAGAACTGTAGTGGTCCATACTAAAAGAAACACTAGTTCAGCATAGCTGAAATCTTCCAAAATAAGAAAACTTACCTCCAGCTCTCTCAAGATAGTAGCAGCATCATTTGTAACAAAAAGCTTCTCCAGATGATTGATAACCATTTTGTTCATTCCTAAAGAAAAAAAAAAAAATTGTTTATAAAGTGCATGTGGTTTTGTATACAGATACCGTTTCATAATCAGAATATTTTAGGTATATCTTATGCATTAAAATGTTAGTCCTGTTTTGTAACTTTTTAGGAGAACCTAAAACATATTTAGGTTTGAGAGTGTTACATTAGGAAGAAATCATTCATGTCTGAATGAACAGTTTTCTCTTCAGAAATGCTCATACATTATATAATTAAACAATACTGGGAATATCTTTTGTTTTAGTATGTTTGTCGAACACAGTACACTTATGTTCATTAGGACTATCTACCCAGTTATTGTCTCTCCTTTAATTTTGTAGGTCTTCAGCATAGCAGTAAGACAATAAAAAGGACAGAGTAATCGTACAAAGACGGACAAAGGCAGTTATACTACAAAAACCTTAAGAGTCAACTAAACAAAAGCTGTAATCTTTATATACACCAAAACTGTATTTAGAGCTTAATAGCAAGTCCAACGCGTTTCTTCAAGAAACAAACAGTTGCTTCTTCCTCAAAGTAGGATTAGCCTTTGAACATTATCATTTTTCTCAAAAACATTACAGTGATGTTAGAATTTATTTACCATTTGGTCCATAAGCTGTACGGGTGGTTTGAGCAAGTTCTTTGCATGCCTGGATGTTCCTGTAAACAGCTTCTTCAAGTCCTGAATAATGCTAAAAAGAAAAATGTTACCAGCTTGCAAAGGGGCAAGGTTTTGTGAATGTACTGTTTTAGCATACACTTTTTATTCACACCTCTGTATTCCACAGAGATCAATTAACTCTGTTCTGTATTCAAACATACATGTATGGTATGAAAAATCACAATGATTTGGGAAATATTTGTGATTGAGAAACTAATCAACTCAGCTTCCATTTGGAAACCTTATGAAAAGAAGGGATCCCCAGAAAGAGCCTAATGGGCAGAAAGAGCCTAATGAGCAGGGAAACAGTACTGTGCGCTTTCCTTCAGAGAGGACAGAAAAGTATAGGCAGGTATTCTGCAAATACAAAACACCTCAGGGGGCCAAGTGCTTCCTTGTTTTGTGAAATACAGCTCCTGCTGTTCTGGCCTTGAACGTTATGTTAAAGAACCAGCATCTGTGCTATTCTGCTTCTCTGCTTCCCCCTACCCCTTTGAAGTATGCTATTCCCTGTCACCAGAAAAGATTCTGAAAAGGAAATATAGGGCTTTCTGAGTTGCCTAATWGCCCTTTCCATCCAATTAACATCAGCATTCATAAGTTTCATATTTTTTTTCAGAAAAAATAAAATAAGGTTATTTTCTGCCAGCTTTCTCAAACTAAGCTTCTGTTCTATCAAGCTTATTTCTTGATGACTGTCAAAACGTATGTTTATTAAATTCGTTTAGTGTTAAGCATAACTATATGGAAAATACTTGGCTATTTTGCAGTACCTTCTTGCAAATAAAGGAACAGAAAACAACCAAAGAATATATGGAGTAAGCACTCAGGTCACTTCAGAACTGCTCCAGCTCTAGGGCCCGGTCGCATTTCGCTGACCGCCACCCGCAAAGGCTCCCTGAACCAAACGTCCTCCCGAAAGCATCCTCAAAAGGAGAACACGCAGCGCTTCGCTAGCCAGAGCCAGCGCCGCAGGCGAAGCAGAGCAAGGGCGACCAGGAAGAGGCGCGACCTGCCTGCAGTTAGCGGCCCCGGGCGCCCCTCGGGGAAGCGAGAAGGCGCCGAGCGGCTCAGCGGGCGGCGAGAGGCAGCGGCAGCGCCCCCGGGCACGGAGAGCCCCGCCGCCGCGGGCAGGGCGGCCCCGGCGATCGCGCCCCCCCCCCCCGAGCTTTCTAGAAGGCCGCGTGCGCCAGGCCCCTCTCCCTTCTCCCCCCCAGCCGCACGCCAAGAGGCGGTGCGGACTCTGGGGAGCGGTGCCGGCAGGGGGGCAGCGGCAGCCTCCGCCGCCGGGCGGGGAGCACCAGGCCCCCGCTCCGCCCCGCCCGCAGAGCGCGTGGGCCGCCGCTCCCAGCCGGCCTTCCAGAAGCTTCCCCGCGCCGCCATACCGCCCCCTCCCCGCCGCCGTCGGGAAGGGGGCCCGSGGCAGGCGGGAGCAGCGCCCGCCCGGCGCCGCTCTCACCTTCGCGCCCTCCTTGAGCATCTGGGCGAAGCCCGGGGCCTTGGGGACGTGCAGCGCCATCTTCGCTCTGCTCCGGCCGCCCAGCCACCGCCACGCGCCAGGGACGACGGGAGAGTACGCACGCGCGCCACGGGCGCGGGACTCCCCCCAGGGGGGAGGAGTTGCTCCCCGGGAAGGTCGATCGGGGGCGGGGCCGGACCGCCCGCGCGCGGGGAGCCGTTGGGCGCCCTAACGGCCGCGGCGGACCTTGGCCCCCGGCGTCTGGTTGCCGCTTTTCCTCCGGGTTTGCGGTGGGCGCCTTGGAGGATGCGGTCCCTCTGGCGGAGCCCTTGTTTCTCTGCCGGAAGGGCTTCCTCAGATCCGGGTCTCATAAAACACCAGCTAGGCTGATGCATTTCACTCCTCGCAGTGCAGGCTACGCAAGTCAGAAACCCTCTTAACTGAAAGTCTTCTCCTCAGATAAGACCTCTGAGTTTCTGAAAGAGGATACGGCGTTATAGAAGGGGTAGCATTTAGAGACTACTATATTATGACTGGCTTTTCCTATGGCTTTGTATTTTGCTTTATGTAAATGAAACCAAAATGGATGATACATCTGACTTCTACAATATTTAAGCTGACTTACATTTATGTCATTTTATTTAAAAAGAAAAGACCTCCAAATCATATTTTTCTGAAGAAGGTAAAATAAAGTTTCTTCATTCATTGTACTATTTGTACGCCCACTGCCTCTTTTTGAAAAGGGCCTCAGAGTGATGGTGGTTTTCCTAAGGAACATTGTCCATGTAGTAAAGTGATAAGTAGTATCGTGGTGGTGGCTGATGTTGGCTCCATCAGAATATTTCTCTCACTATCTAGTTCAGCATCTTGCCTCCTGGGCATGTCTCTGACTACATTTAGTGATACACAGTCCAGAAATAGAGTTAAGAGGTATCATAATCACTGATGGCAGTAGCCAGTCATAAAACTTTGCACACTCCAGTCTGGTGTTTGGCCTAATACATGACTTGTTCAAAAGAACAAAAAATGTCCTGATGGGAAGAGTAAGTGCAGTCAGCTCTCCATTATCCAGAGTAACGCCAAGTGACTGTGTGCTACAGGACAAGCTGAAGAGTATTTTGGAGGCACACCTCAACATCTCTGTAGGCAGCTTAAGTCCAACCAAGATTAGCTGTTGTCCAACACTGGAATATCTCTACATTACTGCCTGGTGCCTTTACCTCTGAGACAGTGGAGCTGCTTCTGTAGGGAGTTGCTTTAGTTTTATTAGCTTTGGTTCTGTGTCACACAAAATCAAATATGCTTTTTCAAAATGAGAGCTTCCAAGGCTCTAGAAGTGATTCAGCTGCGCTTAGGCCACACTGTATCTGAGCCTGTAACCCAACAGAGACAGAGTTGCTCCACATCTGCAGCATTGATAGACCGCCTAAAGATCAATGGAACTGCTTGATGYGCGTATATATTGTTGCTTAAGCAACCTCAAGAGAAAACACTTGATTAAGTTGTACATCCTATAATTCTTAGAATTCAGCCAGCTTTAACCTGTAACATATCATGACTGTATAAAAAAAGAGTGATGATGCAAAGCAAGCTATACATAAAGCACCCAAGAATGCACGTTGAAAAATCTGCATGCAGTTCTGCTAGAAGAGCTACATAGGGGCAGATGACACTTGAAGCAGACAAGGGAACCTATTCAGCCCTGACTATTGTGACCCAGAAGTCTGGGCACTAGAAAAGGAGGTGCTCAGGCTTGGGATAAGGGGCGTAACACCTTTTGTYGCTCTGCACCAAAGTGCAGCTAGGGAACAAGGAAATGCCTGTCCTATTTTATAGTCAAGGAGTTGTTTTTTGTAAAGCAAGTTCTGGAATCTGTTCCTAGCCATGGAGCTCAGAGAAGTGACTCCAAAGTCAATGCAGAAGACTTTTCATAGCCGGGAGCAAAAGGCTGGGGTGTTATATCAGTAGTCCAATGCATTCTAGTTACAGGCTTTCATTGTAAGGGAGAGAGAGGAAAGATGGTTCAATGGTTAGACTGCTGATCAGTACCTGCAGGATGCGTTTCAGTTCTCTCCTCTATGACTAATAGCCTACATGACCTCAGGCAAGTTTCTAGTGATTCATCAACACTTAAAAGTTTTGTCATTTTTTTGCCATACGTTTTCCATTCTCTGTGCTATTACTAGATGCAGCTACCTTATTATTGTGGCACTTACATGAGTACTTTTTTTTTTCCAGATAGGAAATAGAATGGTTAAATGATAAAATGCTTCTTAGAAATTTTGCAAACTTCAGCCAGGGAGTCCATGACTCTTCCTGTAGGATCCTATCACTTGCCACACTACATCATTGTAGGTGGAATGCCAAACTGAGCTTAGACTATGATGCCCAAAATAGTAATGTTTTGTATTAAAAAAAAAATTTCTGAGCTCATTGGTATACGCTGGTGTTATTTTCCTGACTTGATCTTCACCAAGACAAATAACAGAAGATTCAAGGCAATGGTATGCAGGATGTTAAAGAAATAGGTTTTTACTGTTAAAAAACATTTCTCACTTTTGCATTCATTATAACATCTCTATAACAAGAAAGGCTGAGTATTTATCTTTTCAGAACTTCCGAAATCTTTTCTTAGATTTTTCAGGGAAAGCCTCTCCAAAGCACTCATTTTCAGTACCTTTGTACTGAAAGTAGTACAGACCATAGTTAGTACCTTAGCAAATGTTATTTCAGTAATTAAACACAGGGTAATTACTGCTTGGCAATGTGGAATTTTAAACTTGTGAGCATTCATCCTTACTCAGAAAGTGACCCTCCCTTTCTAAATCATCAGTAAGTAAAATGATGTTATTTCATTAGTCTCTCAAGTGATTATATATGGTGAATGTAGCTTGTGTAGTGTTGGAACTAGAGCAAAAAACAAAGTCAGCTCATGCAAGCCAACAATAAGCACTGCAGTATTGCATGATGCTTCTTTTAGGTCATCAGTGACTTTAGTACCACTAAAGTAAGTAACCTGGGGGATGAAAGACTCTTCTTATTCAGCACTTCAGCTATCCAGTTCACTTTAATTTAGGCATCTTTTGTTTGGAGAAGTAAAATTACCCAATGTTTGTTTAACTCATAATATTGCAGATTCATAAAGGAAGTGAGTGGTGTTCAATAATTCCACACTCCAGTTCCAGTATTTTAAGCCAGGACAGTTGCCAGAAAAGCAGTCCCATCTCTGGCTGCTTGTTTTCACCTCTTCATTCCTCTTCCCCTCCACTCAAATCCTCTTTTGCTAAACAGTTGTGTACTCATACAGTGAACCAGATTAGGGAACTGATCTTACATTAAAATTAAACCAAAAGAAGCCTGGTCAACTTTCAGCTTTCTCACTGCATAGCTGTGCAAAAACTTGTGCTGGCGCAAGGAGGAATGAAGAAAGACAGGGAAGCAACCTCTTTTCGTGGCAATGCTGCTTTCTGTTATCTTAAAATATTTTTGGAACTGCCGWGTTGGTACAGTACCTTCAATGAAGCTTATGCCAGCTATATTTTTTTAAGCCAAAAGCTCACTAAAGCTAGAGTATATATGTTTGTGTGTGTGAGAAAGATTACAAATATATACATACATACATGCATACATATATATATATGTCTGTGTGTGTGTGTGAATCTATATTAAACTATCACTAAAAATCACTAAAAACATCTCTGTTTCTGTTCTAACCAGGAGCTATTTGGGACTGGAGATCTAATCATGACTTTGTCTTGGCCTTGATCTTTTTTTAGCTACTCGTCTACTCTGTTTATATTCTGCACAGACATTGCCATGCTAAAGGACCATCCAAAGGTCAGAGGTTTGGCTGTTGGCAGTTGGCTGTCCTTTCACCAGCCAAAATCTATTACTGTACAAATGGAAATCCCCAGCTTATCTGTAGGCACATGTTTGTCAAATTCTGGGATGGTAAAATTTAAACAATTTTGAGAAGTTCATGCAGAGGACAGAATGTTAAAGGACTTAATTTCTAGTTGCTTATTTAGCAGTGGGAACCTGAGCAACTGGAAAATAAGGGATAGAAAAGTGTTTGATGAAAGTATAATATCTGTGTTTGCCAAACAATACTGATATTTGGCCAAAGAAAAATGTGAGTGGCATGTTGAGAGAAGCCTGAGGATCATACCTGGTTTGCACAGAATGATATTTATACCAGAAACACAGAAGTGTGAACCTCATAGGGCTCACAGGGCTGAATATTAAAGATGAACATTAATCTCTTAGTAACAGCAGGAGTAATTACACAACCCTGTCCAGATTTGTGCTTATCTCCCTTGTAGCATAATGAGAAGGAGCACTCTAGTCAACCTGTGAGTGCTTCTTTAGTCATTGGTCCGCAGCTCCTGGCTAAAATGCTGCTCACGTCCTGGACTTAGCTTGCTTGATGATGCAGACAATTGCAAGCTAGACAGGAAAGCCAGATTTTGATACTATGTGTGCATTCCTACCTCAGTATATGTGTTTTCTGCTATAGCTAATCCAGTTAGCTTGGGTTACTGGAAAGCACTTAAGGGGGTTTTACAGGAGTATTGCTCTTGCATGGGGTCAATAGATGAAATTGTTTGAACATGTTGATTTACATTAAAATAGTATTGACAGTCCCCAGCTGATCTAAGGATCCACTATGCTAGATTCTGCTTCACATGTGGCAAGAGTTCAGAGATTACTCTGAACAGACAAGATTGGAAAGGATGATAGGCTCAGAATGGAAGTGATGCTTTTCCACTTTTGTATTGCAGGTCCAATCAAGGTATAAAATCATGCTGTGACAACAGGGCAGTACACACCAAAATGCAATCCAAAGGCATCTGTGTCATGAGAGAAAGCAAAATTATTGAGATCTTTCTGGTTTCATCTCATAAGAAGGCAAGCTTAACTGGGTAAAAATGACAATATATCTTCTAGATTGTGGGTTCTGTTTTGCATGAAGAGTTCAAATCCATGGTCAGATAAGGCCTAGAGAAACATCTCTCTTTAATATTCAATTGGTCATACAGGTACTTTCTCCAGTGGAGTATACAGCAGCCTGGAAATGCAAGCCAGCTGCTATTATAAATTTGGGTATTCTTATTGGAGGTTGGAAGAATTTATCAGTGCTTCGGGGATATGTGGAAACTCAGAACATCAAGCTGAGGAGTGGGAGAAATGTTCAGTCATTTTAGGCTGCAATTGCAAAAGAAAGGAAATACTGGAACAGGATGGCATGTTGAGGATTGAATAGCTAAAGACTTCTGCAGAAATAGCACCAAACTGAAGTCATGAAGAGTAAAGGAAATGACAGCTACTGCAGTCTCCTGGAAATAAGCTGCTACTCACCTGATTAGGATTTCTTTCAGTTCTGCAGACACTAAGCAGAAGAACTGTAGCTAAGATACAGGATTCTGAGATCAAGACCACAACTCATGTTGATTGGCACTGGGGATGTTGAGGTGTGTATCTCCTAAGTTTATCTTCACTGTATCATGCTTTGACTTGGATGCCCCATTTGGAATTTTCTAAGGATGGTCTAAAACAGTACTAGATCTTCAGGACAAAGATGGAGATTTTTCTTAATGTTTAGAACTTTGTTTCTCTACCCAAATAAGTTTAAAGACTTTTTCCAAGTATCTCCAAATCTTGTTTTTCATATTGTCTCCGTTCTTATTTTGGGATTAATTTTAGGATTCTTAATTATATGTGATATGAATATACCTGTTGAGAAATCCATAAAGTCTCCAGAACTCAATTGGTGGGAGTCTCCTGGCTCAGCTGTCTTTGAATCAGACCTGGGATGTGTCGAGCACTCTCCTTCTTGCTGCCAGCATAGAGTGTGACCATCAGCATGACCTAGGGAACTTCCGTGTATCCCGTTATTTCCTGGCTACTCCATCAGCCCCATATATCTGCCAGCAGCTAGGAAATTGGCCTGACTCGTGCTTGGTGGTGAATCAAAAGAATTCCAAGGACACCTTTGCAGCCCTTGTTTCTGTGCTGCATAACCTTCTTAGCTGTAATTAAGATTCATGGCTTGCACAGTAAGGTACAGTCTTTCATACGTGTTTCTGGAAGTTTTAAAAAGTTTATTAATGAATAAATGCTGTGCACTTCTGCAAAGGGGGAGATACTACTACCACATGTTACAAATCAGAAAATCATGTCCTAGTGATAGCAAATGACATGCAAGAGGCCACAGAATGGATCCATGTCAAAATCTGGGACTACAGCACAAGACTTGTTCCCAGTATTGCATGCTAACTCCCAAAACTGTGATCCTTAACCATAGTCTGAGCAGTAGAGTCATATCACTTACTGCCTACAAACCTTACAAGTTGAAGAATATACTGTTGTTATTTAAGTTGTGTAGTAGAGGAAAAAAAATGTAACATTTCTACATTTATATCAGGTCTAACAATTATGGGCAATTGCCTAAGCAGCACTTAAGCTGTGCAACACAGTTTACATACAAAGAATAAGCAGTGAACATTTTTTAATAAACACCTTTGAAACAGTTACTTGTGAGTGTACCAGTGTTGTAATATGGGTACAACACCAGAAATAATAGTTCAAGTTAATGTCTTGGAGGTTTATTTAATAAATAAATTACTCTAATGTACAACTGAACAGTAGCAACTAGTGTTTGTACAGTGCTACGACAATATCTAAAGCTACGTAAGTAGTGCATTACTTTGTCCACTCGGATTCCAGTGTATTTGCTAAGTATTGGATCTGTAGCAGTTTTACATACTACACAATGAATG
Source organism: Apteryx rowi (assembly GCF_003343035.1). Taxonomy (NCBI): domain Eukaryota; kingdom Metazoa; phylum Chordata; class Aves; order Apterygiformes; family Apterygidae; genus Apteryx; species Apteryx rowi. Next base: position 3,722,382 of record NW_020450716.1, on the reverse strand, counting down.
GGTTAAATGAGAACTAGAAAGCTTAGTGAAGCAAAAGGTGTTACAACACACTGAAGTACCATGGAACTGGAGCTTGCAACGGGCAGGGATTGAAAGTGACAACAACAAATCCCTGACTCAGCAGTATCAGCAGTTTTTCTTGTTGGATATCAGCCAGATTTTATTCTGAACCCTTTATCGGGGATAAGATTCTTGAAACAGTACTGAGCGATAAAGAAATCTCTGCCTTTTTGCTTTTGAAGGATAATTATCACAACTGCTCTTTATCATCAGTATTTCTTATCTTACCAACTCTGCAGACTAGCTGTTGAAGTCTTAGTGAAGAACAGATTTTATCTATGATACATTGAGCTTTTCCTTTTTTTTTTTTTTTAATATAATACAGCAAAATGAATGCCTGAATGTTTGTTGTGTGTATCTTTATGGTCCAGGTTCTGAATTCTGTTCACTGAAATTTGGGCATCAGTGAGCCATATAAGAGATTCATGAAAGATTCTCTGTTAATCATTCTCCTGCATGAAAATGGTCCAAAACATATATTAAAGCTTCACCTAAGTTATTTTGATCCACTAACAGCTGTCATTTTTATCAGCCAGCTGGCAAAGAAACAGTAGAATGCATTGAACCAGTTCTTGAAGTGGGACAATATGTGGCAGCGTGCCATACCACTGCTCTCTTACTGTGAACATCAGCATGCCATAGCTTTAGGAGGGAGGCATCTGTGTTCCCAACACCTGCAGAAGCTTTGAGAGAGCAATTGCCTCATTTGATCACCTACAAGGATTTTAGATAGGCTGGTCCAAAAGACACCACTTCCACAGAAAGGAGTGGTGGAAGGCAGAGTCTACAGGATGCAGAACCATACTGCTGTGGTGTTTTTTGCTTCATTTGAACTCTGGGTTTTATAAAAGAAGATATTTGACAATTGGACTTGCTTTGTGCATGAACTCAAAAAAACCAAAACCAAACAGTGGAATAGAGTTCAGAAAGAAATCTTTGGGAAAGGTGGGAAACCCAAAGGAGTCATTCAGCAGTGTATGGTTCCATTTACCAAACTCTGGAAAACAAAAATGTAACTCCCTTTGCTCTCACTGGCAGTTTGATGCCTGCCTTTCAAGCCTTCAGAGTCCGTGAAGTTTGGACTCTGTCACTTTGGGGTTACATCACTGTGCCTCCGTCACAGCTCTGTAATACAGTTTAACCAGCAGTTTGTCTTCCATCTTGATTTTCTCATATTGGTGGCATATACGAGTGAACTAAAAAAGAAAATGTTCCATTTTGTTGACACTTGAAAATTGAAATCTCATCAACCACTTGGCCATGGTAATACAAGCTATCTCATTCTAGTAAACAGCTCTCTGTTACTGGATTTAACATTTCAGGGATTGTGAGCCTTACTGATGACTGTTTTTGTTCATTTTTAAACTGATGTCATTTTATTTATGGCTGCAAAACTGTAGGAACTAGGTGAATGCAAAGGAAGTAAGTTTGATATCAGGTATTTCAATAGTAATTTTCTAATTTTGCACTGAATTGGAGACCTATAATACTCAAATGACAGGCAAGTTGGTGATGCAAACTGCAACCAGGAACATAGAGTATATATACTCTTTTGTTCGGTTTTCCCCCCCAAATGTATGTACTACCCCACATACATTACAGTTTTGCTTATGATGCCATTGAAGGCCATTTGAGAATGCCGCCTTGTGTTTTTTAATGTTTCTTCTGAAATGGACAGTTACAAGACAATAAGATCTAACCTTGCTCATCTACAGCACTCTAAGCGTGATGAGGCTTCACACCAGGACAGAGATCCTGAACTTTGCATGGTGAGAATCTTAAACATTTTTGTCAGGAGCCCATAGTTCAGCTAGGTTAGAGATCAATATTCCCTGCCACCTCTGTGCAAATGCAGGAAGCTGCAATYGCAGAGCATGGTTAAGATACCATTCCTGTCACTTTTACAAGTGAATCAGGATTTAGGGATAAAATAGGGATATTTAGGAGCTACTGCAGCCTGCTCACAGTTCATCGTGCGATACCGGTTTGTTGGTACTGCTAGCAGTGCTTACTAAAAAAATTTTTTTAAGATTTGATACAGGTTTAGCTTGGAAATTTCATTTTGTTCTTACGTTATTGTGGATGACCACAGGAAGAAAAACATAACGTCAAAATCAGGATGCCATTAAGGGGCTTGGGCAAAAGTGGTATGAGGAATCAAGCTCATTTTTTGAAAAAAACTTCTGTAGCAAACACAATTTCTTAAAGTAATTAAGGAGTTTTACATATCATTATGCCATATTGGTGAATGGTTAGTATCAAAATAGTCAATAGGCTTCAAAGGACCCAACATTGCACTGTCTTGATCCAGTTCTCTTTGTACTGTCTTCAAAGGATCTTTGTCCCTAGATGGATGAATTTCTTGCATGCGTCCTCTAAGGGGCAGCATTGAAGAACAGATACCTCTGGAAATGGCTGTTTCTATTCATAATAYGGAGTGCATGTAAGTAAGGGACTAACATGTTAGTGCTTATTCTCTGTTATCTGGAATTATTGGTTTTCAAAGGTAGCCAATATATTTGGGAGTCATTATTGTCAAAAATCCTGTAGCAGACGTGTTTCAGCTAAAGTTCTAAAACCATTGGCATTCTCACTTGTGGAGTACTCAAAATCGTATAGGAAAGATGGGTATTTTGTTAATCTCTCTCTCTCTCTCTTTTTTTTTTTTAGCGAGAAACTGATGACAGAGCCTATTTTCATTTCTTTCCTGTGAGAAATATCAATATTAATGTCATTTCTAGAAGTAATATGTCATCTTTTTGACTAATAATGATTAGGTAATGCCAAGTCTGGCAGTATTGCACCTAGGAAACAGTATTGTATTAGTTACTTAACTATGTGAATATTCTGGAGTATTAATATCTCTGAGTTAGTCCTGTACGCTGGACCACAGAAATATCTGTTTTTTTCATTATTCCGTGGTAAGAGGAAGGAGTATGGCACTAATAATGATAAAATAGTAGTATTTGGCCCATCACTTATAATCAATCTCAAGGGCACAGCCAACAATTTGAGAAGAACGAAGTTCAAGTGCCCTTTCCCCCTGCAAAAAAAGAGGCAGTTTTACCTTCCTTACCCCATTTTGTCTTGTCAGCATCCCAGTAGAAGATTGGGTAGAGTCTTATTTCCTGGACAAGAACCATTCATGGGTGAGCTGGCCTTTGAATGTGTCTTGTGTAATTCATCTGCCAGAACAAAGCCCTTTTGTTTTCTAATGTACCTTTATAAAGATATAACAACTTTGAATTTATAAGGCTGCTCTCTTTTTTCCTTTCTTATTTGAACAAGCAGGTTTGTCTGAATTTGAGTTCCTGGGGGAAAATAACCTGAGCACTAACATTAAAGAGTGTATCATAGATGCACAAAGGTTCAGAACCACCTATACATAGACAGGCTGTTCGTAAGTTTGAAAATGTTTGACTTTGTAATGATACCTTTTTAGTGTAATTAATTCTATTGAACAATATAAATGCATGCATGCACGTAATATCATGTCATTTTGTGACACCTATGTGCCTGATACATCCACTGCACTGCTAAACTGTCTGCCCTGCTCTGCGCTTGCTGGTTATAATGCCATATGTTGTCTCTTTGGGTGAAAGAAGATATATATCTAGAGAAGGTGTGAGGACTTCCTGGACTGTTATCAGCTGTGTTTACTGATGAAAATATTTTTGTTAATAAAGAGTCCAGCATTTATCTTTACTAAAATTTCCCTCCATGTTTGCAGCTGGCACTATAACACAGCCAGTTTCAGTGCTGTATCAGCAATGGGGGTTCAGCTACGGACAGAATACCAGCTGCTGCTGGGGATTTTACCACGGGTTCTGCTGGGTGCTGATTTCTTCCTGACAGTAGCAAAGCTCAGTGAAAATATGTTGGGTCAAAAGTCTTGTGCATGAGAGCATGTTGACCTCGGCTATTCAGCCAGTGAGCCTGTAATGTCTTGTAGTATGCCCTTAACATAAGTTCTTAAGGTAAGCTAAGTATGGCCTTAAGGAATAGCAGATCCAGTTCAGAGTGATGACTCCAATTGTACATGGATATAACAGAATTATTTTCCTGCCCTAGGACAGCTGGATGTGGATTAGTGACACTATCAGTAAGCAAAATCTATGTATTTGTGTTTTAAGCATTTGTGACATTCTACTAGYGTTTCCAGAAGTCTACTCAAACCAATGCTAGCTTTGAACATTCAGCTGCTGACCTCCTAGCAAACTGCTGCACACTCTCCATCCATATCCTCCCTGGCTATCCCCTGTTGAGATGACCTGCCACCATTCTTCCCAAAATTAGTTTCTGAAGGTTATTTCCATCTTCATGCTGATGCAAGTGAAGTATATAGGTTTGCACCTGTTGATTTCTGACAACAGAGTGAGCCTTTTCCAATAATATTTCTAAACTCAGCTTTCATCTTATTTTCCACCCAAGAGATATGCAAGGATCTTTGGCAGCATCATATCTCAAAGGCTTCAGTTTTATTCCTATCAGCAGCATTAGCTTCCTACAATTTCTGTCTAGGGGTTGCTGTGGAAGAGGTGGAGCTTTTCATCAGTCAGGCTTTCAAATGATTCAAGATGCGCTGTTCTTTCCACATGGTCATAAGGCAAACATAAAAATTGCTGAGTCAAGTCCTGTAATGTGTGAGCCAATTCCTAATTTCTCTGGAACAGCTTTTTTCATTAGATGTACATGATCCTATATAACTGCATTCAGATATTGCATCAATTTGCCATGAATTGTAAGGTTTTTACATGCTATTTTTTACTCATCAAGTCAGTGCTCACATTCATGGATATTGATCACATGACTGTGGAAAAAAATTTCATGCCTGTTCCAAGGTATTTTTAATTAATTAATTTCATCTGACAGTGTTCAGCCATTTATGAGTGTAGTGCTTGGGGGAAAGTATATGATTTTACCTGTGTTAAAATTACCAGTGATATTTCTTATTAATGGATTTTCAAATTCTTTGAAGAATGGGAATTGAAATACAGCAAAAAAGTAGCACCTTCATCAGAAATGTACCTTTTCCCCTCCCCAGAGAAACCACCCTATGCAATATGTAAGCCCTTGACAAAGTGCAATTTTAAATTATCAGGTCCTGTCCCTGCTTCACATAATCTAGAGCAGAATTTTCTCAAAAAGTTCAACTTTAGGGTGGTGCTGATTCCAGATTCAGAGGATAAGATGGGGAACAAAGGGAATTGCCTTCTTGAAAGTGTAGGGAGCAAAAGCAAGACCCAAGAAAGGAATGAAAAGACCCAGACAAAGAAACTGTGAGGAAAGGAGAAAGGGAATCGAAACTATGATCTGAGACCTACAGCTGTGAGAGAGAAACTTGGAGCTGAGATGGAAGGACACAGAACTTGACTGGCAAGGAAATGGAGAGTGGTCCTGGGAGGTGGGAGAGACTGAGACTACCGAGGCAAARAGACTGGAGGTGGTGTCTAAGAACAGTAATGAAGTGCTCTGTAGGCGGCTCCAGCTGTTAGGACCTGGGGTGCTAGGTTGTGAGTGAAGTACCACAAAACTTAAGTAATGTATATTTGATACATGCTATTCTGTTACCCAAAAGACAAGAGAGCAGTATTGGTGCTGATTCTGGATTTCTAGCTGGGAAGGTTGTGGCTATCATGCTTGATTACATTGTATTGGCTGCTATCATAGAAAAAAAACCCACTTCTCTACCCAGTTCCATGCAGACTTGAAATGGTTATTCTCGTGAACTGCAAGAAGAGATCAGATCAACAAAGAGCTTTTGTTTTAGTGCTGGTGTGAAGGCACTTACTTAATTACCGTTGTAGACTGCTAGAATATACCATCTAGCTTTTAATATTTAGCAAATTCCGAGCTTTGCGATCAAATTGGAACTGGAAATTCAACAGGTAATGTAGAATTTCAGGAGGTGACTCAACAATGTTTATGCCTTCAAAATCAATTATATACAGCATGGAGCAGCTTCACCCTGATCAGCCCCAATGAGAGTCAAGGGAAACAAATGCCTCCCACAGTGGGATTTTTAACAGATTTTGCTGCAGAAAAATGTTTGTCAGAAATTCCCCAAAATATGATTCGTTTCTACTCAGATGGAGCTATAAAGTGAAAATTTTACTCTATGTTAGCTTTCAGGCAAAGTGTTTTTTTAAAAAAAATTCCTTGGGACATCTTCCATATGCTAGAATATTTTAAGTATATTTTTAAACAGTGACTGACAATCTCTGAAACACCATTTTAGCATGAATGAGGTCATATGCTACTAAAATACTACTTATACTAGGAAATTGAAGTGAATTGAAAGTAGCACAGCTAAAAAAGGGAAGGCAACAGGTGTTTTATTAGATAGCAGATATTGGCCTTTTTTACATCTGTAGAATAACTGATACTTCATCCTAAAAATTGTTACAAATTTGCATGTTTCTAGTGCTGGATATCCATAAGTTGCAGTGTTCCTGATTTAAGCTATGTTTCTTTAAGGTGTTTTGATGAATACCTGCATGTCGCTCTTCTAGCTTTTCACCAGTTTCATAATGTGATACAGTATTGAAAGAATTTTGCTTGGGTACCAGGCATCTGATGACTAAGTGTATGCTGGCAAGAAAACAGAGTAGGTTGTGCTCCTGCACAAAAAACTGGAGGAGCTATCAGCCCTCTGTGATTTTCACAGAGATTACTGTAAGCTGTATGTGTAGCCTGTTATAAAGAAGTATTTATTGTACTGCAATAAAGTGTAATTTTCTTAGATGCATTTCAGTCAGCCTACTTAAGTGAGTAAGAGAAGTGGGATTTATCTTTTCCTAAGATTTACAGTGCCTTTGAATATTACTTTGAGCAAATCACAGAAGTGAAGAACTCTGTACTTCAATTTTGCTTTTGTTTAAAATGGATATACTAAATCTTACCCACATTAGTGTTACAAAGTCATTTTGAGAAACTTTTGAAATGTCCCGTTTAAATCCATGTTGTTTGGTTTTTTAGAAGCATAACCCCAATAATAAATAGATGATAAAATAGTTACAGTTTGATCATTTATCCTGATGTTTCAGATTTAATGTTGTATATACAGAATGCCATAATGTTCTCAGATTTTTAAAATATGCTGTCTTCTGCTCAGTAGTAGTTCCAGGTGACTAATCATTTTATAAAGCACAGAACTGACATTTAAATGCAAATCAGGGGCTTTTTTGGTTTGTGCAGTTTTGATATTTTAGCACATGATTCACAGCCTTCGGAAGCAATATACTCATTAGAAGAGGAATGTGTGCATTAAGTGAAGCACAGGTGATTCCACCTTCTTTTGTAAAGTGTGTATAACAATACAGGATTTAACTAGAAGAACTAACATTTAAGGAGTATGTATGCAGTGGATACAGAACACAAAATGATTATGAGCTCAATTTGCAAATGCAGGTACTGTTTAAACTGCGTACAACTGAGGTGTCAGTCTGGAACTGTGGAGTGTCAGAGCCATGTGGAAAAACTACCCCTGTGCTATTCAGCCATCATTTCAGTCAGTTTTTTAGTATTTTAAAGGAACTGCTTGTGTAAGATCTGTGTCAGTGAGCAACCAAGACCCTTACAGTGATGGCTACTGAAGATTTTGCAAGACTTAGCATTTTATGTAGAGGCTCTATTTTAGGCTTTACTTTATTTTATAGCGTGTAATGAAGTCACTCATACCATGTAAATACCATCTGTCCACACAAGGCAGAGGAGAATCTTATGATTTGGGGGAAACCCTGGCTCCATGGAAAATGAAGCACAATATTTTTCAGTGACTTCAATGGAGCCAGGATTTTCTGCATCTTTAAATAAATACTTTCAAAATAATTACTCGTGGAGCTGGAGATCAATATCACCTGCTGATGGGATTATTAGCAATGATGGTTGTGAGCAAAGACAAATCTCGCTCCCTCCCCTTCCAAAGGAGACATATAGGGAGAAATCCTCAATCTTTTCAGAACCACATTAAGAGAAGAAAACAGTGAGCGTAGTCAGGGGCATGTTGCTGCTTTTGGCTACCCCTTTGGGCCAGAGCCTATAGTCTGCTCTGGAAGCACAGTGGAGTTAGAGAAAAGACCTCATCAGATGCTTAAGTAAGGCAGTTGCTGTCTGATACCCTCCGGGGTCAATGCTGGAGGAAGGAAGTGTAGGTAGAATATCTGTGCAGTTTAGTCATTGCAAAGCGTGAAAAAGGTCCTTTGAGGCCACAAGGGCAACTCCTGGGTTGCTGAGATTTGCACTGATCGGACCAGTCCTGGGCTAAGAAAGCAAGGTGAGATGAGGGCATGAGGAGAGAAGAAATTTGATTTAAGACAACCTTCACATCTCCATTTGTTCTGCAGCCTCTGCATTTCTCAGCTGAACCCAGAGAATCTAGCAATGTGCCTGTACAGGAGATTTCTGTTAGATACACCTTTTCCATTTGGAATTTTAAAATATAAAATATAAAAGCACAAGCACAGAACAGTAAATATGAAAATATTATATATAATCATTCTGTACTTGTTCTGCATTATCCTCCATTTGTTTTAATCACTGTGATAGCAGTCAATCAAAAAAGGTCATGTAGGCAGGATATGTGTTTGATACAGCTACAGAAAATAACAATTGAAGCTGGAGAAACGCTTTTCTGTTGCGATATTTCAAGATTTATTTATTAATTACTTGCCTGTGGTTTTAAACCTGACAAACACTGTCAGAAATTACACTAGTAAATCCTTTGAGTTAGGTCAAATCTCGGGTTTAGCCAGCTTCAGTTATCATCATCATCATTGTCAGTTCATCTATAAATACATGTGCTTTCACGGCCTACGCATTCTGAAATTTGCTCATTGTCTCTTTAGTATTGTAAGGCTCATCTGTTATTAGACAAGCCTCCCTTTAGCAAAGCCAGTGTGAACCTAACCTAAAACACCGAGCCCATCCCTTGTTGTTAACTTTGATAGTCTCTGCTATCATTTGATAGTTTGCTTGTAGCCAGTCCAAGTTGGCAATGTCACCCCAAGCTGATTGGAGCCGCAGACATTTTTGCTGACTGGAGTCATGCTATCTTTGCCAGTTTGCTGGAATAGACACAGACACTGATTGGGTCATGCTGAAAACATTCCTGTCCTATGAAGCAAGTCTGTTTGTATTTTAGGTTTGCCAGGACTAATGAATTAAAAATCTTGGGCTCACCACAGTTTGCTGCTTAATAATGCCTGTGACAGAAGGATTTTTTCCTCCCTGAAGCATGACAACATCATAATCCCTCGCCACTGGAAAGGAGAGGAAAGAGAAGCGGAATTGTGGAGAAAAGCGGAAAAGGGTGATCTTTTGGGACAGCAAAGCCTATGGGAAGTGCAGGTAGCAGCATGTTGCCCTGACAGCTGTCTCAGCTTCTCAGACCTTGTCAGTTTGCTGCTATGCAGCAGGTGCAGCCTTTTCTTTTATTGAAGCTTTAGTCCATAAAGGCAACGACAAGCCAAGGCAGTGGCTGGCCCTGGATTATACAAGTGCAGACACTCCACTAAGTGAGGTAAGGCAACAGGTGTGAGAACTGAACTAAATCGATAGAGCTGTAGCAACGCTTAGATTAAGAGTTCTGCTACAGATTTTTCTGAAGAAACAGCAGCCAGTTCTATAGGCAATTGTCATGAGTGAGGGGGCTGCTTATTAAATCTCATTAAATTCCAGGTTGCCCACTCGCACACATCTCTGTCTACAGGGATACTATTCTTCATGCATGGAGAAAGCAGGTGGGAAGCTGGGGGCAGTCAGCCTGTGTGTTTCCTGCATCACCTTATTTGCGCGTGGAGCGTTTCCATCCCTTTTTGTTCTGTTTGCTTGCTTCCTGGGATGAAGAGCTCGAGAATTCTGCAGAAAAATTGAGTGAAGGGATAAACGTAACATAAAAAAACAGATAGCAGGATAATTGGTGTATATAGGGATGAGATTTTCTTTTGGGGAATCAGAATAAAATGAAAACTCTCTTTTGTGTTATGACAGAATTCACCATTACTTACTGAATGGGATATTGATTTTTGCCCTCTCATAGCAGGTTAAAAGAGGCAATTTAAAAATATCAAAGACCACATAGTATGTGACTGGGATAAGACAACAGATTTACTTCTAGCAGTATTGTTATGGCAAGTTTAAATCCTCTTGCTGAATGTATCATTTTAATTTCTTAGGCTATGATATGAAATGTGAAGTATCTTCTTATGTGGAAGACCACTGGTGATAGTAAATAGATGTCAGGGGAATGTGTGCCACCAACATAGAATGATGTCTTATAGCCTTGTTCATCATCTAATTTGTTTTGTTTTGTTTCATTTTACCTTAAATTGGGAGTAATGGAAGGGAAATAGGATAAATAATTTGGGGGTAGTAGTTGTGCTGTTCTTTTTAAAAAAMCGCGAGATGCCTCAGATGTTTCTCAAAAAGTGAGGCTCTGGGAAAAAGAGATCAATAACTTTCAGAACGTGAAAGTTATTTAGTGTAATGCAATGCACTTCAAAATAGAATATTTCAGTTGACCCCAGAGATCTTTTCCTGAGATCACAAATATACGCTGTGGCAGTTTAGTTGACCTTTCTTTGTCTCTGCCCAATTCATATTGATTGGTTCAGTTTCTGTGTGTCTTGATTATTAGTAATAGGGTCTAAAGRACTGTCCTGGAGATCCTTCATGTATCAGTAGAAAGAGACATTCTCAGCTTCTAATCAGGTTTATTCAAAGTAATGATTTTAGAATATTTATTGTTTTTTTAAAAAAAAGATTAAGCATTTTAGATAACAAATTCTTTGATCAGATTTAATGCTAAGACAGACAAAGCAAATAAAAAAGAAATGCTGAAATTAATGGGCCAAATGCAAGTTTGGCACTCTTCCAGTGATTGCAAGGCAGTGATAGCAGGGAAGAATTTGATTCACTCATGCCTCACCAAGGAAGATTATAATCCTGTAATATTGTTCTGTTCTACTGATTTTCTGAGATTGCCAAATAAGTAAGTGCAAATTAGAATGAACAGTTGGGTTTTCAGTGCAATACAGTAACCACTTTGTTGTTGGGTTTTCAGTGCAATACAATAACCACTTCACTGAAAACCTGCAAGATATTGGCTTAGGAATACATTGGCTTTTGTTTTCACTAGCTAAATGCCGTGTTATCTACTGACATGTGGTACAGCTTTTAGTAATTTCATTGTATTTTAGTAAGGAACTTGGTTTCTAATTGATTGAGGAGTTATTACAGTAATTTAAATGCTATCCTAATTGCCCACATAGTTGGTATGGGTACAATGCACTCTGGATAACATAGTTTTCAGTCTTAAAATAATTTATTTATGGGCAGATCCTTTGCATGCATGGAGTCCCATTGACTTCATGTTCTGCACACATGGAGCTAATCAGAAGATTAACATCTGTGAATTTTAGCAGCCTTGTGCTCGCTATACAAGGAGAATAACTTTGTGTTTAGATGTCTACCGAAGCTATGTGTTCTAAAGGTTAAATATATATAGTAGAACCATGAGTGCAACTTTGAGTATTTGGAGATGCTTTAGTTATATTAGTACAGATAAGTAGTAACTAAATTTTTTGTTGCTCAGTGACTCTATGGTGCCCTGCTTGAAATGAATTAGTAGTTTTCTTAATGGACAGGGTTTCATCTCATTAAAACCACTTTTTGGAGCTGGTGGTCTCAGAAGAAAGACCAAGGACTGAATAAGGGTCCTGATCCGGGAGTCAAACCCATGCAGGCAAACCCCTACATCTGCACAGAGTTCCACTGAAGAATCACCACCAAGGTTTGGAGAGCCAGTACCTTTCTGACCATTAAGTGTGTGACTATCAGGCACAGCTTGACTGGGGGAGTATGGGCGGAAGGTAGGAGGATGGGTTCCTCCTCATTGCCACCATCTGGAGTGGTGTGCACGTTTCCAATCACATGGCAGGCTTGGGGTCATGTTACTCTCAACTCCCCACCCCTTCTTCCTTCTTCACCTTCAGAACCAGGCAGCATTGCCACGAGTCAAGGCTTGCTGAAGGGGCAATGGCGGGGAGCAAGCAGGTGAGGAGAGGGGAAGCTTCCTTTGCCATTGTTCTTTCTAATCTGTAAATAACAGAAGAAAGGCAGTCTCTGCACTGAATTTCACTTAAATCCTTTTTAAATGGAAAAATGAAATGGCACCCCCTTGACTTTGATTCTGAACATTGCTTAGCTAGAATGAGAAAGGTAGCAATGAATGCATGAAAAACATTATTAATTCATTTGTTGGATGGTGTCACATGCTCTGTAATAAATATATTGTTTATATTATTGCAGCTGGAACAAACAAGTAAAAGCATTGACTCAAGTGCCCACATGATCACCACCGCCAGGGTACCTGCTGATAAGCCAGTACGAATTGCCTTCAGCCTGAATGAGTCCCCAGGTACAGTTTAATTTACAGAGTAATCCATACAAAAAAATTGCTTTTAAATTGTACATGTTCTTGCTAGTGTTTACAGTATCAAGTGAAGTCCAATGTTATGGGTGGATTTTTTCCTGAGTGATAGCATGTGAGCAGTTTTCCTGTCCAGTAACTTTTAATGTTTTCATTAAAAATTTCACTGGACTTAAATCACTTGACTGACATTTTAGATGTTAACTTTCTTTCAACAGTCTGTGGAACATCCTTAAGATTGTAATTAACTATCAAACTTATTTGCATATACAGTGTATCTGATTTTGAGGTATTTTAAAAAAAGGAAAGATAAGGACACTTCATACTGAAGGTGAGGCTAGAATAGGAAGAGACTTTCCGTTCAGCAGGAAGGCTGAAAAGTGCCACACATGCCCAACCTGGTGAAAGCTTTCAGGAAACGGATGCCCCGCATGGCACGTTCCCCAACAAAGCAGCAGAAATAATTCCACTGACGTTTATCCTGTCAGTTAGTGCTGACTGAGCATTAACTTCCCCTACATAACCTGTGCAGACATGACCCCTTTAGATTAGAAAAATATTACTAGTTTGTACTTTAAATTATATTAAGGTCTAGAGAGCTGTTGGCATACAGTAGAAATCAGAATGAAATAAGGTAAATAGGAAGCTGGGAAGCATCCCAAAAAATACCAGGTGTGCTTTTGCTAAAGGTGAGTGCCTGAAGTCAGGGTAGAGACGTGTTTGTAGCGTGAAATACAAGGATCTCTGATAACAGTAATTGAAATCCACTGTTGATGAGTACTTTGTGAGATGGCATGCATTGTAGGATACTATGTTAGGCAGCTTTCTGAGCTTTGCGTGAATACAGTCTCAGCCTGGATATAATTTTGTCATATTAAAAATATTCAGAAATGCACATTAGATTTCTTAGTTAATTATTATGTAATATTTTTTTGTGGTCACAAGCCTGCAGTAGAATATCCTCCCCTGTGCAAGGGGACTTAAAATATACATTTTCATACATTATTGCACATAACTTACAGCTCATAAATATGAGTGATACTGAAAAGTTGGGAGAAGGAATATAAGGAAATACATGTGCCTGTCTGTGAGCCCCTTTTTCATAAATTAAAATAATTACATTTTTACTACAGAAACTAATTATGAACCATTCTCCACTCTCAAGCTGTAATAACAGGATAAATTTGTTACAGGAATTATGGCAAAGATAGGTCTTAAAGAGAGATGTGAAAAAAAGGGGAGCGCTCTTACAAATTATGGAAAAAGAATGCTTATGTGAGGAACTGAAAACAAGTCAAGGAAAGCTGAAACCATGGGAAAATCAAAACGGGTAGAATGGTTTGTGACAAGAGACGGCAGTAGGAAATGACAAGGTTGTGAATAGCTTGGAAGAAGAAGGACATTAAAGGCAGGAAGCTTAAACTTCCTTAACATTGCATCACATTTTATTTTTTACTTTTCTATCCTGTTAATAATTCCAACCTCTCTCTTAAAGTTTATAGAAAAAGTCTCAATTACAGAAAGGTAGTACTTTCTGTTACATTTTGTTAAACTTTTCTATAATTTTCAGTCATTTATTATGCATATACAAGGGTTCCTACTATGTTTCTCCTCCTTGGCAAGGACACTGTTCTCAGTTCAAACAGAAGTTGCCTGTTTTAAGTGTGATAGTAAAGCATCAGGTGAGATTTTTTTTTATATACTCCTAGGGTGTACAAAAAAGTCCTTCACCAGGGCTAAGTGGAGAGGGAATCTGTCTGATTTAAACTTTTCCTTAAATTTATCTCATTTGAAAGGCACAGTGACAGGTTTCACCAAGTAAGGCTGTATTATCCTTCTGGGAGCTGTACAACTGCTTACTAGGAGGAACTTACAGCATAACTAGATATAAAAAGGGGAAATGGAATGTTTCTTCTGGGTGGTGATTATCTCACTGGCTAGGATTGTAACCAAGCACTGGGTGTGAGAAGCACCAAAAGGAGAGACTGCACTCAGCTCAAGAAAAGAGACTTACTTTCTGTTAACTGACATACAAGAAGGGATTTGGCTTATCCTGAGCATACAAGAATAATTTAATTGTGTTATATTATTTGTCAGTCAACACAYGATGACTGAAATCCTGGCCAGCCTTGTGCAGTATTTTCAATGTGAAAGTAGGCTAACCAATTCCTTAAAAGTCTCAGGAACAGCCCTTCAGCTGCTGACRGGGATGCTATATAAGAAGACAATTTTATTGTGTGTCTCTTATTCCTGTATATATAGATATCTATGTTTGGCTCTTTTACTGAAGTTTGATAAGCTGACATCAAACATAGGTTTCCCAGGGAGTGCCTGCATGCCATATTGCACCAGTTGACTTAAGGTACTGTTTTAAGTTTATGAGTTTGAGACATTTTGTTTCAGCACAGCTTATATACTTGAAAACTAATGCAAGTTAAACTGAATATGATGTTCAAAAATTAAAATAAGCATTCCCAAAGAGAAAGTTGGTTGTGATTTATCAACATCAATTTAATTAAACCAATGAAATTCAGTATGTACTAATTTATATCATTAAATCTTATTTATTGCACATTTTAAGATAGAATATATTAGGAACTTTATTAAATTTGGTATAGTGGATTTGCATTGTGCAATTGTTCTAAGGAAAGTTTTATAGGTAAACATTTCTTCACCTTCCTTCATAAAATAAAAGTCTGAATCTAGCTGAAAAGTTCTGCTAGCGACATGTGGTGATAAATGACTGCTTTTGAAATTATTAGTAATTTCTTTTGTTTGAAATTAGTCTACCTCTAGTAAGCACTCTCCAGAAAAAGCGCTGATAACAAAGGCAAAAAGTGACAGGCAATGGAACAACGTGCTATTTGCAAGCGTAGCAAATGACCTATTTTACACCTCTTTGTCTTTGTTAGCCTAGTGACCATGAAGAATTTTTTCTTTTATAGTTAATAATGCAAGGGTGTGTTTTGCAATAGCTGCTTCTTCAATAGCTCCTTCACATCCTTTCTCCATCCTCATTTTGGTTCTAATAGCAACAGAGGATTTCCAGCTGACAGTGTATTGGTTGAAAACTGTTGGGGATTGCTAAAATATATGGCTAAAATTTACAAAGCTCATTTCCTAAAACTGCACCCCACATACAATCAACTGACTTGATCTCTGGAAACGACGAGAACCATTATGGCTTAAGATATGTTGTTAGCTCCCGAGGATAGAAATGTGGTTACTTTGCCTGTCTGTCGAGAAGCTGGCACCCTGGGTCCTTCTTTGGGGTCTTTTGAGCACTTTTGTGATATAAATAAGAAATTATTATTTTAAGAGAAAGTGAGAATGTCACAGTACATTCACATTTTAGTTAGGGCTTATACATGTCTTTGCAGCCCCACATCTTTAAGTAATCACAAGAGCTGGACCTTATTAGGATAGGAAGTACCTGCTGTTGTATTGTGTGGAAGTTTGAGAGAAACTTAAGGAAGTTAATCCTCAGAGGGGCAGAGGCTGTGTCTTCCTCACAAGACCTTTTTGGCTTAGATGAAGGTATACTGAGCTGGAGGGCTCTGCTCTTATCTCTTCTGGTATGGGCTGTTGCTATTTTGGGGATGTCCACAACTCTTATTGAGCAAGCCTTCATAGCCTATTCCTGGGTCAGGCAATGACCATTCCCCACTATTTTGTGAGTGAGGTAACTGAGAGGTTGCATAAGGTCATTCCAGGCAGAGCTGTGAATAGAACCCAGGGAGTTTCATGCAACACTGCCAAGTCTCAGTCACTTAGCCACAGAGCCTTCCAGGATGAATCTGATAAGTCTGTGTTGGTCTGTCGGTGACCATCGCTCTAGCTACTAGTTCTCACTGCACTTCCAGGGCCAGGACTGGATCCCCTGACCCAGTGTTGTCCCCCAGCTAGTTGCGTTACTTGCAGCAGAGTTTGAGCATTGTTCCTGTGCAAGGGCTGATCCACTTACAGGATAACAGCCTACTTACATTACCAATTTGATTCTTTAATTTAGGAGGAAGAGATCTGAATACACTTGCCCACGCATGGAGGAGAAAAAAATAGTACCTGATCATATAATTAAAGGCTGGATCATAACTCAGTTACTCAAGGAAGCAGAGTTGTGATTGGCATTTCCTAAATTTTGAGTGCCTGATTTAGCAACCTTAATGTGCTCTTAACACATTTAAATTTGTATATTCTATTTCTATCTATCTTTGCATGTAGGGTCTTCTCTAACTGTGAAGATCCTAGAGAAACTGTAATTTGTGAGATTATAGTACAAGTAAATTTAGATGTTGTCCTTAAAGTATTTATTCATCATACATACATTGCCCATACATAGTTCAGCTAAACAGCAGCCATGTAAGAAGAGACTGGGCTGGTACCCTTCACTGTCCCAGACAGACAGCAAAGTGTGAGCAATATTGCTTGTTTGTCTACATCATGGAGGTCTGGGCTACTGGGACCTCCACAAGGCCAGAACATGATTAAAAAGCAAAGCTTTCCAGAAAGCGTGATTCATTCTTCAGTGTGCAGCATTAGCATGTATCAGGGGACTGAATGCATCAGGGAGTTCAAGCTGTAATCAGAGTACAGGTCTTTTAAATCTAGACCCCCAAAATTAATGTCAGATCTATGGGAAATCAAGAAGTGCTACTTATTTAGAAATCATGCAACATACTTATTTGAATTTYGGAGGCTGGTGATGAAGTCTCTGAACTGTCTCACATCATGGGTTAGAGCTGTTGGCTTTACTGGGATGTCCAAAACACTCACGTGTACAACTTTTCCTCCTTTTTGTTTTTGGTTTTGACCAGAATCTTGACTCAATTGCAGCTGCAGCAAGTTGCTGTTTTTGATAATTTTTAACAAAACTGATTTTGTTAAAACAATCAGCTTCAATTATAAATCCAGTTTATGAGTGATAGGGAAGGGAGGCAAAAAAGAATGACTGCAGAGGTGAGATGCTGTTTGTATCTGGTGTAGAATCAGCCTACTTATTTTCAGATTTTGTTAGGCAGAGAAAAGCCACTGACTGTTAGAAAGAAAGTCTTTGATTATATCAATGACACCTTATTCTGATTGCAGAACTTATTAAATATTGATAATAAAGTGAGAAAAGGAAATACAGGGAATTTTCTGAATTCTATTGTCTAGTGAAGGAAATGTAGAATAGAAAAGAACAAGTACAGGTAGGTAAGCAGATAATTGGGAGGGTGTTTTGATCTTCAGAATAATTTCAGTGACATTTCAGATATTTTCACTGTTTCTGATTTTCAGAGTCATAGATTTTTAAGGCTAGAAGCCAGTGTGATTTAGTCTGATCTCCTGCATAACACCCAGTATTCAAGCCTGTAAGGGCAATACTGGTTCTTTTGGAAGAACATGCAGGAGTTTATAGCTTTCCTCTTGACTTTCTGAAAATATCCTCAAAAGAGTCTTAGGAGGTGAATGATTGCTGTCATTTCCCCCCTCTGTGAAACCTAAGCATGTGCTTAATTTTTGCCAAATGATTTTTTTTTGGTCATTGTTGTGTTTGTTGCTCTGACGACACTGAAATACAGACTGACCTGAAGAAGTAATTTATTTCACTGGAAGCTGAGAGGAAAGTTATTGCTCATTTTGTGGGAAACAAGCTTGCAGTTAAAGATTTCCATTAATTTTTGTGGACTAAATAGTTAAGCTGAAAATTTCAGAGGAGCCTAAGAGAATTAGGAACTCAAAAAAATTTCAAGCCACCAAAGTCCCCAGCTTATCTGATGTGCAGAACATCAGACGATTTAAATAAGTCTTAAACTAGCATAACTAAAAAAAACCCTAGCAGCTGTTCAATAGATGCTAGGGCAGGCCCATTATAAAATGTACTATGGTATGCCATAATGGTTAGGATACCAGTATGTTCTATTTTTAGTACCATTGACTCAGTCACTTGAGTTCAGAAAATAAGCAGGGAACATCTGCTTATTGAAAGGATTTCCTCTATAGTACTTTCTTTCTCTATTCATCCTTTTTAAAGTATTTCCAATCTTTAAATTTTTTTTTAATGGTTCTTTTTTGAAGGTAATAGAGTATATTTCCTAATATCCTGATACAACATTGACTTTTTTTATTACTAATAACTGATTCAGTGAAAAAAAAAAAAAAAAAAGCTAATGTTCCTTTAAAAGTTCTTGGGGTTACTTTTGCCTTGTTTCTGTTAAGTTAAAATCATCTGACGTCCCTTCTTACTGCTACTGTACCAAAGGTTGTACTGCTGGAATTGTCAAAACAAATATCAGCTTAACTGCTGTCCACGACTCAGGTCCAATATCGCTGTCAGACTATTTAACAACTATTCAGCCAAATATTTGTAGAGCAGCTGTACTCCTAGTCCAACTGAGTCCTATTCCGTCCTTCCTTTTAGCCCTGCCATATGATTCATCTTTCTTCTTTTAGAATATTAGTCTATTTTTAAATATTGTACAAGAAAGCAACAGCAACTTAAAGATAAACACTTTCATATCAGCATGATACAACTCTATATGATTACAGCAATTTAAGTATTTTCCAGAAGGGAAATGTTTGGGACAGAGCATACAAAATGAAGGTATATGGGAGGGGGAGGTAATGTTTTTTGTTAATAATAGCAAGAATCCTCCCCCGTAAGATACAGTACTTCACTTTGGTTTCTGCAGAAGTTCATTGTTTTGCTTTTGCCTCAGTAACACTGTATCTTTTTCTTCTCCAGGCATCCCTTCCTAAAACTTTTTGTTTGCATAGGTTTTCACAACAGCGTACAGACGGAGACTAAGGATAGCTTTTCTCTGTGGTGCCCTACTCTAGCTATGCTAGTTGAACTAATGTTTGGACTGTACGTTAGCTAGTATGTTCATTCTTGATAGAACAAGATGTCTTATTTTACTTTTTCCCCCAACTTACTTTGCTGTGTGACCACTGATGGCAGGATAAAGAGATAAAATACGTTTGACACATAATTTAGATCCTAGTCTATACTCATTAAGAATATACAGAATACTGCTTTGATACATGGTTCTTTTAATCTTTTGGGGACTTTGTTGTACCTTACAAGTCTGCTGGCACAGAGCAGTTTGTAGGATCTGACCTATGTTAGCAATTTTCTCCTGTGAGAGATATCCTTGTTTAATTTTGACACATTACAAATAATTGACTCTGTAAGCTAGCTAACAATAACCTTCTCTTTACCTCCCATAACCTGTAGTAAGATACATAAACAGTCATCACAATCCAATGCAAAACTGATAGCGTGAAAGTCACCAAGTAAGAAAAACTGCAGTGGCTAGTTGTGACGCTACCAACTATGATTCATATTTCTGATCTCAGTCCAGCTACTAGTGGGCAGGTGTCCACATCACAACACTGAYGTAACTGGCACACTCTGTCCCACCTTGCTGGAAGCCTGTACTAAAAATAAAAAAATAAATAAAAACACAATTTGGCTGACTGTCATGAATGAACTGACCCTATCACATAAGGATAGTCACCTACAGGTCGTAGTAAAGTTATTTCTTTGCAGTATGAAGTTGTTTGYAGTGCTTCCCCGTTCTAACCATGTCTGTGTGGGTAACAGGCTTCTAGTTCCAGGTTTGCCAGTCTGGTTTGTGCATTCTTGTGGTTGCCTTTGTAGCGTGGGAGAAAGCATTTCTGTTATTGCTGTTTTAACCCTGCTAAGCCATTGTGCTGTGATGGGGAAGACATCTTTCCCTTTCATTGAAGTCATGACCTCTTTGACAGTAAGGATGCTGTCTGTGGAAAATTCTTTAATTCTTTGCACTGTATGGACAGCTCAAGAAAAAAGATTGTTTGGATTTACTGTTTTAATTACATTATAACGTTCTATTGCTGTGACTGGTTTCGTTTTGCTTTCTAATCACCGCAGTACAAATTAGGGTTTCTGTCTTTCCAACACTTAAAGATTTTCTTATTTCCAACTCACTAGTATTTTCAAGGAGTTTATTGAAGTATCTCAAGTGTGGAAAGGAAAGCATATACAAAGGTGTTTGAAGGATCCTGATATTATAGAGGTTATATGCAATGTACAACTACATCAACAGATCATTTGAAATGCCTTTTCAGTAGATATTGGCTTTTCACTTCATGTTTACCTTTTAGATGATGCTTCTCCTGAAAACTCCTTCCCTTTGGCATTTCCAGAACTAGATCAGCAGCTGCAGGTAAACTTGTTTTATTTATTTATTTATCTATTTATTTATTTTAACTACCATTCTACTTCATGTTGACTAGATTTATTATATTAGAAAACTCTGGATGTTACACTAAGATGGGATTTTCAGTGTTGCTTCTTTAAACTGTTAACATTTCTTGAGACTTTGTTTCCATGAAAGGAAACATTTTCCTTTCAAGATCTGCAGAAAAATCATTTGACATTTTTAATCCAATTGCGGAGAAATATGTCTATTTTTACAATCTCACAATCTTTTTTTATTTTTTACAATTATTATGCAAAACCTAGCTGGGAACGTTGCCCTACAATGAACAGTTCTTGTGGTTTTAATGGGAGAAGGTATGAGCCAGGTATTTAACACCCATAAGCTGTGTGAAGATTGTTATAATGACCTTTCTCTGAAGCATTCCAAGAAAATGCAAAGGTATATTTTGCGGGGCCATCTTATCTCTAATCTTGCTTAACTAGGGCCAGTCTCCAGTATAGATGATAGCATCCTCAAAGTTACTTTAGTTTATGCTGCTTAGCCAGCAAGCCTAGTGGTTGCTCTAGCAGATGTCTGCAGACAATGCAGGGCAAAAGAGGTGAATGCTTTTGTGACCAGGCTGGTTTGTGATGCCAGAGTAGCAAGACAGAGTCCTGATACATTGCTCAGTCAGACGTCAGGCTGTGGAAACTCCATGGTTCAGTGGGCGCAGAGCCAGTTCTGTATCCAGGGATTATTTCCCTTTCCTCTGTGGCAGTTCTGGAGTGTTTGCTGGCCATTGCAAGGTACTTCAGATCATCTGTGTCCCAGGAGCATTTAGACTTCCTCTGATATTTCAATATGCAGGCAGTTGTTTCCTGAGTGTAAACTGAGAAAGGCATTAGCAGACCATGCTGTCCAATGATGTCACCCTTCCTGTCCCCATCAACTGGTGAGACAATACTGGAGGGCTGCCGATCTAAAGGACTTTTTCTCTCCTGCTGCTCTCATCAAAAGGATGACTGAAGAAGGAATTGAGGAAGACAGAGACTCTTCTTGCTCTGTCTCTCAAATCCTGAGAATAGAAGCAGGTTCCTTCACTGGGCATAACTAGGAAAGATTAAAGGGATGAACAGCAAATTAAGATCTGCACTGAGGGGAACAGGGTAGTATGTTTGCGTCTTTGTTCTGCAGACCTTCCAGTGCAGCAAAGGACAATTGATATTTTTTCCCTCAGCAGAAATAAATTTGAGAAAAGCAATACTGTTTTGTGACTGAAGTGCTGAACTGAAATTCAAGAACCTGCATTCTTTTTCTCACTCTGTCAGTGACAGACTGTGTGATCCTGCAGAAGTTGCTTCCTCTCTGTCTGTGCAGTAAGGTTAATAATTTTTATCTTCTTTGTTAAAGAACATTGAGATCTGTGGGTGACAAGAGCTCTAAAAGGGCAAAGTATGATTATCATTACTACTATATTGGTACGTAAAAACAAAATTACCAGTGCTAGATGTAGGTACTTTACAGGCAAAATGATGATTTTTTATTAGGACTTTCACAATCCATTTGTGGAATATATTATGTACTCTCTAAATGTGTACTTTCATGATAGATTGAAATTGTTGCCCTGGAAGCATTCAAGTCTGTTGGATAAATAATAGCCCTTCAGTAAAAGTTTTCTAAGCGCATGCAGAGCAATTCCACTAAGTACACTCTTTTGATCTGTTAAGTACCTAACATTTTTTCAAGAGAAGCCTAAATCTTTCCTTTACCCTCATGATCTCAAGATGACAATAAATTCAAAGAAACAGTCAAAGATTTTGATTCAGATAATGTTCTTTTTATTATCCTTCAGAAACTTTTTTTTGCTAGTGAGTTCAAAGGATAACTTATGAGAAGGATCTGCCTGACTCAGCCACTCTAAAGTCAGTGTTGGTACTTTATCCTTTAGCTTTTCAAGCTTATATGTTCATTTATATTTAGATGTCTTTATGTTCAAGCTGAGGTAGTTACATCAACACAAGGTTCTGAGTTGATGCTGTGGTAACAGGGCTTTTAGCTTTAGCAGCGAATATTTGAATTTCCTTGCTTTTGTCAGTCTGGATCACAGCTTAAAGTTATAACCATTTATATAAAGTTATAACCATTGCATCATATATAAACTGCTTTAATGTTTCAAACACACAACAACTGCAACAAAGTTATAATTTACCTAGTTGTATTTTCTTATTAATTAAATTACTTTTTTTAATTGCTATGATCCAAACTGATAATGGTGTGTCAGCTCTGTATAGCATGTGGTTGCAATTTATGTTAATGTAACCAACCAGCTTTGAAAAGAGCTAGCTCCCATATTACAGTAGGAATTTAACGACATGGACTTCAGCAAGACCTATGTAAGTATTGAATGGTGGAGTCCCTTGTCGTTCCATCCACACTTTTCTCTATCCTAAAGTTAGCTAGTATAAAGCAGCAGACATGAGGTTTCATGTAAATGTACCCTTTAATCAGCTGTGGCACAGCAGTCTGAAATGCTTGAATTTGTAAGAATGCTGGTACATAGTTTCATAATAAAAATATCACAGCTAGACCCACAAGATTTTCATCACCATGCCGTAAATACAATCAAAGGCATTAATATTTTATTTAAAGAAACAAACTATAAATGCCTGGTAGGTGGCTATATAATAATATGCACTTAAAAAAAAGTAGTAACTTGCCAGCTCTCAAACATATAGAGGAAAATTTTGAAACTTGTAAGAATGAAGAGCCCAAATTAGTTGATCTTTGGGTTGGATTTTGAAAGCGGCTTGAAAGATATGCAAGTTCTCTGAGTGACTTGGAAAATCGGAGCCTTAGAATTTTATGCATGCAGGCATCAGACCACAGCCTGAGTCTCAAGCAATTTGCACCTCTGTTTTGGGCTTCAAGCCCTTGTCCTTCTATGTTAGGCCCTGGCAGACAACTTGGCTGTCTGAGCAGAATTACCTAGCGTTCCCACTTTTCCCACCACGATCCTACCATACTTACTCCCTGGGCACTGGTATCCAATGGCAGGGCAAAGTTCACTGCAGCCTTCCCCCGTCATGGTTGTGAAACCTGCTCTCAAAGCACTGATGCCAACTTTACAGAGTTAGAGGTAGAACTGGCTATAGAAAAGGTATTTGTAGAAGACTAATTGCAAATACTTAGTGCTCTATAAACACTCTTGCAAGAGAACAATCTTAACAGCTGAAAGCTAGAGCTTCTTTCTGAAGAATAAAAATGATCAGTCAAGCATTCTGATCTACTACATAGATTCAGACTGAAAATGTTATCTTCTCAAATTACCTTTTTGAATGCTATGTTTTCCAGTATTTTTAGGGAAGATGTTCCAACGAGTAATTTGTAAGAAAATAACACCTCTACTATAACTCAAAAGTTTTAGTTTTATTTATTTATTTATTTATTATAAATATTATGTAGGATCACCTCAGACAGAAGCCCTATATATGAGAATAGAGGAGCTTAAACTATGTACAGGAAAAGACTAGTCTCTTTTGCAGATTTATTAATAAAAATCATGCTGTTCCTGARATGCCCAAGTAAAA
Organism: Apteryx rowi; assembly: GCF_003343035.1. Lineage (NCBI taxonomy): Eukaryota > Metazoa > Chordata > Aves > Apterygiformes > Apterygidae > Apteryx > Apteryx rowi. The sequence goes on along the minus strand of NW_020450716.1, from coordinate 3,698,140 downwards.
CAAAGCTCATATTAATACAGTTTTTTCTTTTGATTTCTTTTGTTTGCAGTCCTGGAATTTTTTATTTTCCCACTGAAGAGCAACACTTTGAATAAGGATAAAGCACTTGCTTTTTAGAGTTTCAATGTTTTTTCTCCCCCTTGTGTAAGCAATGAAGTCAGCAGTGCAGAGAAGATAGGTTCACTACGTTTGTCAGTTTGTTATTGGGAAAAGTTAACCTTTGCCCCATGGACTTGGCCTTGGAAGGAGCCTCTCTGATTAGCTGCGTATTGGGTGGTGACCTCTCTGACAGACATTCTATTAGTGGTTATTTGCTATATTTAGACACTACATCAGCATCTAAGGCCTTGTTGTTTAGTTCACTGAATATAGATGAAGGTATCCAGTGTTAAATACCTACATTATTAAGCCCTGTATTTTGTCTCTCCTGTTCCAGCATTTCCTGTGATTTGCTCAGTTCCTCTCTCTCTTTTCTGTGAAACTCTTTTATTCCAGCTGAGAGTTTCATTCCGAACAGGGAAGAACAGAACTCATGTACAGACACACAGGGAGTCTGGTAACTCTGTACCATCTCATTTCATGAAATCATGAGCTTGATAGAGGCATTTATATCATATTTGGTACTATAAATTTTCTGAAATCAATGGAGTTAGATGACCATAAAATTACTGCAAGAGAGAAGATGCTCCAGCCATTTATCATATCAGTTTATTAAGTCAAAGAGAAGTTTTTCATGCTTCAGTTGGAAATGTCTATACAAAAAAGCAATGAAGATATTTTATGTTATGAAAGGGACAGTTTGTTATATGTAACACACATTTAGCAGAAACCTTGTTTACTCTAGAACTTGAATAATGGAAATCTCACTTCTACTGATTGTCAAGACCCTCAGTAGAGGCATACAGATAATTTTAGAAAATTAAAAAAGTATACTGTATTTTATAATATCTGGTATTTTGAATATGTATTAAATTCCAAGAGAATTTCCAGAGTGTCGTGGTACTCTAGAATTAGATTTCATGGCCTATGAACTTGATAAGCCTCCTTTAATCTTGCTGTGATACCTATAATCTTATTTTAGGTTATGTAAATCATGCATATTGACAGATTCAAAGTACCATACTAAGATTGGAAAAGAATGGAAGATCTCTCAGAAAGAAGACCAAAACTGCCAATTCCTTACATCCAGCTGACTTGAATTGTTTGGAGGGAAGAGAGCTGCTTATTTTCATAATAAGCTTCTGAACTAGACTAGAAATCTCCTAGACTAGATATTTGAGATTGGCTGAAGAGTTGCAGTTGCACAACAAAACCTAGTTACAATGTATAGCTATCAGTTTTGCTTGGTATAATTTGGTTGTTTCCATCGTGGAAGAGTACACAAGGCCATATAATGAACATGGGCCACATGCAAAACATTGTCACTGGACTTTCTGGTTCTSCAGAATGGTTTAGCTAGAAATAACCAAATCTACAGAAAGTGAGACACCACTCCTTAATTAGACCAGTGCCAAGGACTGCCTTCTAGATGAGTCCACATGCTCAGCTGCCAAAAATGCATGACACAGTATTTTTCTTTAAGCTTTAATCTTTTCAGAAGCAAACTTTGATTTATTTTTTTTTCAAAGAGCCCAGAAGCAAAAAGTAAATGCAAACAACCCAAAGTACATTAAAAAACAGAGTGTTTTTAAGTTTTTGAACACTCAGGTAATACTATCAACTACACAGAACTTACCAGTTCAGCTGTGGACTTTTGTGGATACAGAATGCTGATATTCATATGGGAAGGCAAAAAAGGCAAAACACACTTTGTCATGCAAGTAAAGTGAAAAAAAACCTGAAAACAACTGTCTTTTAGTTGACCCCCAGCAAAGACTTTGATTAGAACAGCTCCTTCAACCTGTCTTAAAAAACAGGTCAGCTCGGGCTCTTCTATTTATCCATGAACTGCCTTTTCATAGCATCTTTCCACATCTTTCTTTTCTGATTCCAAATAAAAATGTAAACAAATAGTGCATATGTCTTATACAGGTGTACATGCACTTTTGCAGTTACAGAACAGCCTGTAACAGAGATCTCTTAGTGTCTATTTGCTAGACTCTGTAAAAAAGTTTGTCAAAGTGAGTTACTCAATAAACTACAGAGAAATTTTCCCTTGCTGAAAATTAGGGATAACAGAATAGACCAGTAGTATCAGTGAAAGCTGTAGCTTTTGTAATAGTTTTGTGAACAAAACCAGAGATGCTGTGCGCGCATGTTTTGCCAGCACAGGAAAATGAGGATGGATGACGCCAAAGCCTGAAATAAGCAGGATTAAAAGTAGCAACTGTTGCCATTAAATATAACTTTCTTTGGCAGGGGCTTTTTTGCTTATGTAGCAGGTATGCTTTTATATATATTAATTTCTGGATGGGCAAGATATGTCATGAAGTAACAAGCTCGGGCTGTACTGAGGAGAAATTAAAGTATGGTTGTTGGATTCTGAGTGAAAAAGTACATACTGCAAATTGACATTTATTAAGGTCTGTTCTAATTAGTTGCCTATGTAAACTCTTACCAAAAAACAGAATACAGGCTTCATGGATGAAAAATACTTGGCCTGGGAGTTCCATTTCTTTTTCTCTGCCAGAGGTGAGTTGCCGAAGGAACGCCATCAGCATAGCATCTATAATACTGCATATGGCCTGGTCACAGGCATTCAAAACAGGCACTGAAGCTGGAATGGGGGGCAAAACAAGACAGCTAGAATAATCTAGGGAGAATGGAAATGTCACCTAGGAGGGATTAGAGGAATGTAGCTTGGTTGACCTACCAAGATGTAGGTTTGAGAATTATATAATACATCACAGAGGTAAAATAGGATAGAGAAGAGCTATTTAAATGAAGGACAGTGCTGGCACGGGAAGAACATATACAAACTTGTCTTCAATAAAATCAAACTGGCAATTAGAAATATGTTTCTAATCCTTGGTAAGGCCCTGGGGCAGTCTTCTGGCTGGGGAAGGGGACTTAAATTGTTCTAAGGTAGAACTTAATAAGCCCATGAATCCCCAGGTTTGCCTGTGATAGCAAGGGACAAGACTCAGGGGTTTTGTAGGTTCCTCCCAACTCCATTTAGATGAGTAATTGTTACTATTCTGTTATTGTTCTCTCTTCTGTGGAAATAACTTAATACTGTAAATGTCTGCTGATTGTTGGGGTTATGGCTTTGGAACAAATTAAGTTTTGCCTCTGTTTCTGCATTTGTTTTTTCAGGAGTTTGCCCTGCATCTTCTGAAAATGCTTCTCTTGATGGGGACAGATGTATCATTAATTCTTTGTACTCTTGTTTATGACAAAAAAGTAGGCTGGAAGACATGGGTAAAATAATTTATCTATGCTTATGTGTTGGTTTACATTTTCTGGTTGGCAGAAAAGAACTGACTAGACTGTTTTATCTCCACATTTTTCTTGTTGTTGTAGTAGAGCAATCTGTTAAATAAGGAATGCATAAGCTTGTGTGTCATGTACTAGTGGGCAAATATTACTCATGTTAACTGTAGGCACTATCTGCAAAAACCTCTGATGGAAATTTCAAGTTTTCAAGAATGCAAACCAAAATGCTCAGTCATCCGGTCCCAAAAAATCATAATCAAATTTACATTTTAAAGTATAAATGTCATTCCACCTTAACTTTTACATGGTAAATAGGCAGCTTTTCACAGTGAAAAAAAGTTCTCGATTTAACGCTTGATAGCATCACTCAAGATTGAAGCAAAATTGTATGAAGAGAATATTAGTAAATGACTATTTCTTGTTGACAGTTCATTTTGAGTGAAAAACTTAAAATATCAACGTAAGAAAAAATGACACTGAAGAGGAAACAATGACAGGAAGGGGGTTGAAAGTCAGCAACTGGTTCTAAGTGGGAATTAGATACTAAGTCTCAGCATGACTAGATAATTTTTAGCTCTCTAAATATAACTTTTGAGTGGGAAGATGGAATATAGAAACTGAATGCTGCTTTAATTTTTGAATTGGTTTACACCAGCTAGATTTGCGGAAACTACGGTGGAAGCAAAAGCAATTTTTTTTCTCTTCCAAAGGATCACTGTTTAGGGACTTTCCCCCTGGGTACTGTTCAAAATTGTTTTATTGTGATGCATTTGTTGTTTGCTGATCTCTGGTAGATACCAGAGCTACTTTGGTTCATCCTTGCATTCTTGGATTAGAGCACTGAGACTTCTATATTCTGTCCTGTTAAATTTATGCTTATTATTTGGGTGACTGTATGGATGGTGCTATTGCTCATCCCCATTGAAATGCAGTTAATATCCCTTTCCTAGGAACCAGCTTCACCAAGTAATGGACAGCTCTTTCYCTGAGGTCCTGACTTCTCCACAGCTCAGACCTGTGCCGTGAAGCAATTTTGACATAGCATTTTTACATTCAAAACTTGGAAAATGAGTGTCTGTTTCAAAATTTCCATGAGGAACTAAGTACCATATACAAGTACTTGTAAAGGTCCATATACTAGTTACATCTATGCATTGAGATCCATCTGAAGAAGACTTACGCTACCTGCTGGATTAAGCTTCGTCTCTGAATATGTTTAGTGAAATTTAAATTTGTAGTTCAGCTAAAACAGAGGATTGCAAGTTCATAACAGGAAATATCCAAGAACTTGTGCTTTTCTTTTTCTAACAATGTCATTGGACTACTATACTACAAATAAGAGTCAAAGTAGGACAACAAGAAGTAAAAAATTATACACTTTTATTATGAAAGTCAACTGGAAGTTCTTTAACTGGGCAGTAAAGGAACTATTTTAAGTGCTTCCTTTTGCTTCAAACAGGTGGCTCAAGCATGCTATTTGGAGTTCATTTACAGTCAATTGATTCATGGCTAATAACTTAAAAATACTACACTTCCTGAAAGTGTTATGGCCAAAATGTGACAGTCAAGTCTGAAGCCTGAATTAAGTTGCATTCTTTTTAAGGAACAAAAAAGCACCGACAATTAGCCAGACAGTATTTTCAAGATTTTAGCTGTAATTCATATGAGGAGTCCCAAGATAGAGTGGTTTCTTTGACATATTTATTACCTCTAGTGTGCATTTAAAAAAACCCTCCTTTCTGCCCTAATGTAGGTATTCATATTAGAGGGCTTTTGCCTTCACTCTCTTTCTTATCTGGATTTTTTTTTTTAATTGCTGTCATTATCCTTCTACTTTTAACTCTCATCCGCACCGCTCATGGAAATTCAAAACACTGTGCAAATATAACTTTTAACTCTCATATCATTTCTGTTAACTAAGTATTTCAGATTGAGGCATTCCTGTGCTAGAACCTGTCATGAAATCTTGGCTTCACTGGAGTCAGCAGTATAACTCCTGTTGAGTCCAGCAGGATCAGCATCCCATCCCCAGTTTTCCAGTTCATGTCTTGTGCCATTTAGTAATAAGCTGGGAAAAGCATTATGTCTATGAAAAAGAATAGTCAATAGCTTTCCATATCTTTCCTTCTCATCTTGCAGAATTGGAGAATAAGAGCTTGTTTGCACTCAAATGACCTTTCTGCTCAGTGCTGTAGTTTCTACAGTGAAAACATGCTCTTGTATTTTATGTTAGTGTAGATATGGATATGACCAATGAACCAACTTTATCATTTTTGTAGCAGAAAAAGAGGGAGGTAAGGGAGAAATCTTTTTTTTTTTTTGAATAATCTTTCAGCAATACTTTAAAAAGTCAACAAGGAAAGTTCTGAAAATCCTAATAAGGTTTGAAGGTTTATGCATATTCTTATACATGAAAGTGTTTTTCTCTTCTGTGAAAGGCCGTCACTAGGACTATTAGGCTAGATCGTGCAGTGAGGGTTAAAAGGAATTTTCTCTAAGTAATTGTCACAGAACTGAAGATAAAGACTGTGTCTTTCAAATATGCATTTATTCTAATATTTCATTCAAAAGCAGTATATATTTTTTTCTTCTTCTATTCATAAAGCCTCTGCCTCCTTGTCATGACTCTAAGGAATCTATGCAGGTCTACAAACAGCACTGCAAAATAGCAGAAGAGTACCATGAGGTCAAGAAAGAAATTGCTCTGCTGGAAGAAAGAAAGTGAGTAACTTTCCCAAAGTATTTACTGTTGTATATTCTCTTTGTAAAGCCCTAGTCTGAAGTTGTGTATCTCAGATGATATTTTCTGACCTTGTTCCTCTGCCTGACAGTCCCGATTAGGCCATTGGTCCTTAGGATCAACTGGGAACTAAGGACACTGCATTGTCATAGCTCTGGGCCCTCCGTTATCCAGCCGTTCCCTAAAACCTTCATTGATAGCTTCTAGGACACTTGTATCTTTGTTACATAAAAATCTAGCTCAGCTGGTGCAAGTCCACTTTTTAGTTTTAAAGATTTTTTTTTTCAACTTAACTTTATATGTTTTAATGAAAAGTGTATGAATCCTCACTTTGGTTTAGATTATTTGACTTAACATTAGTAGTGTGTTGCCTCTATGTACATTCACATTTTAGGTGTTCATATCCAAACTGCTTGAGCAGGTGACCTTTTTTTGGCTATGGCCTGTACTCATACTCCCTCCATCTTCATGTGACTCTTAAATGGCAAAGTGCACTCAATGACTCTCAGTTCCTCTCCACAAGAAACCTGACAAAGGCATTCTGAGAGAGAGAAGGAGGAGAGTGAGTAGTGAGTGTATTTACCAGACAACCAAGCCCAAGGAATAACAGTTACTGCTAGGTAAACATTCTTTCTCCTTCAAATGCTTTTCTGTTTTCACATTCACACTGAGGGTGACTGCAAGCAGTGTTGCCTTCCTAAAGGAGAGTTACCTCAGTGTGGATATCTGTGTCTTCTTGAGAAAATAAAACCCATGCATTCCTCCAAATGCTGCATGATGTTTCTGTGATGGTGCAGTGCATAGTGAAAGAAGGAATGGAGCTCTTCATAGTATAGCAACAGAGGTCACATGAGCTCTGGCAGAGAGGGCCCTGAGTAGAGGGGAGGAAACACTGTACCTGTTTCATAGCAGTCTCAGTATAGTTGACCACACAGTTCAGCTGACTTTGCATCCATGGGAGCCTTCAGATGCAGAAGCATGCTAGTGGGGGAAACTTGAAATGCTGTAATCTTAGCAGTAAAGATAGCCAAATATCTCCTTGAATCCAAACTACACAGGATGAGAAAGTGAGACTTGTCTTTATTGAGGTTGATGGCTATAGACACAATATGGTTAGTCTTTGCCTAACATGTTGGAATTAACTTGAGGGTTCCCACTACCACATCCCCTTCCATTGTAGGACTTTCATGGCACTTGGTTGCTGGCAGATTAGCACAGAGTTTAACAAAAAAATAACCAAAAGAGATTGACACTAAGTTCACCCAGTATTTGCTTTTGATGTCTTGTTAATTAAACTTGGCCAATCAAAAGTAATTGGTGAATTAAAAAAGCTGAATATAGAAGATAATTAATTCAAATAATTTTACAATGATTTGTCAAACTGATTGTCTAAAGTAAGCTGCTTACATGTGTCTTTAATAATAAAGTGATTTCAGTGGGAACCATGCGTGTTTGACCTCCCTGAAAATCCAAGCTGAATATAAAATATTAAATGCTGATTTAAGTGCTTAACTTTATATGTATAAACTCAATAGATTATAAACACAGTAGATTATTTGTTTTTCAGAGTGTATTAATATTATTGCATTATTATTATTGACACATGCCTGAATTAGCTATGCACATTTACAAGTAAACTTGAGGCTCTTGAAGGCTAGACACATATATTTATATTTTTGCATCTACAAGAATGAAATTTTGACTGCATTTTTGCATATCTATGCAATCTATGGTACTAGCCAAATATTTTGCTCCTTGGGAATGCCAGATACATGCACAAAATTGTTTACCTGAGCTCAAAACTACCCTAATCAGCCTCTGAGAGCAGAAGGGAGTCTCTCAGCCGTGGTCATTCTGGATGAATTAAAGGGCCTCAAACTGGCATTTTTCTTGACTCCACCAGTGCATGTCAACACTGGAACAACGTGAGGAAGCTTCCACTATTGCTACCTTTGCTGAACCTGTTCTGTGTGCATAAAAGACTTCACTCCCCAGTAAACTTATGTTAAAACAAGAGTGGCTGAATAAGGGAGCAAATTCTCTTATTGTTTTTCTTATGTGCTTCCTAATTACGTATTTGTAGCCTAGATATTCACATGCTATGTAGCTGTGAAATGCCTAGACCAGCACCTTTCACCACCTTCCAACTCCCCTAATCTGAAGAAAGGATACCTAATTTTCTACAGATTGGTATGCTATGATTATTTGATTTTGAGGTTGAGAAAGGTGCAAGTGCCAACTGAAGTTTTTTCCCCAGCTGGGAACTGTTTATGAAGTCCCTCTCCAGGTAGATTCTCCTATGTCTAGTATTTTGGGGGAGGGCTCATGATACTGCCTTCTCACCCTTTGTGGTGTCTTTCCTTTCTGTAAATGTGTTTTCATAAAATCTGTCAAAAACCAGCTCTTTGTGAGACCTCTTCATCCCCATCAAGTTTGGTTGAAATTGGACAGTGGATTCAAAAGTTATTAGGGCACATATACCTATATACACACACATAAGCATGCATGATCTGAACACATTAACCTTGATTTTTATATAAAACTGTAAAGAAAGGGGACATGTGTGTTGTGGTGAAGGAGTCAGCAAGAAGTAAAAGAAGGTTTTTATCTAGTGATCAGTGACTTTTTTATATAAAAATATTCTCAACAATAACAGTTTGAAAGTTGAAGAAAGTTTATGGGGTGGCATATGCTGAATTGAAGAGGTCAAGATTGGATCACAATGGCTGGGATGACATGTATATTGAATATTTCATTCTCAGAAGAGAAAGAGGTTTTGTCTTTTAGAAAAGAAGTTTGATGAGATGCACGGCTTTTAACCTCAAAAGTAGTTGTAATCAAATTGAAAAGGTGGAGTTGTTTGGAGCTTTCTGAAATTTGAGCAGATTAGATGTTTTGATCTTACTCTACATTTGAATTTGAAGGTATGGAGATGTGGATTCACAGTTGCCTAATATACTTGGTATCTATAATCTATTTCTTTTAAATATTAAATGCAATAAAATGGACAAAGAGTTTCATTCCTAATAATGTGAATAAATAGTAAGTTGTGCACTGTTCTTCAATTTACATTTTTACCAAATGCAACCAGAAGTGCTGTTGGATGATTGCCCTGCCAGTTTTCTTAACTTCCTCTCAACAGATTAACTCATTTGTGGAAGTCAAATGTCAGATCCTACCTGTCAGTATCTGCACCTGTGAAGCCTACTGGTAGAAAACTGTACTCGGAAGATTAATTATAATGGTTGTCAGGATCAAAGCAGAAAATGGATTGAGCAAATTTTTTGGATTTGATGGTTAGGAGAAAGAAATCATTTTAAGTTAACCTGACATAAATGTTCTTAGGGGTGTTGGAGCTTTTTTGTAAAACAAAAAATGGAATAATAAACAAAATGGGTTTTTTTCCAAACTCCAAAGTTCATATATAAAAGCAACCTTTTATTATGAAATAATGTATGTAGGTATATTTTTAAAGAAGGCATGTTTAAGAAATAGAAAGTTGAATAACATTGTTTTAAAACAGTCAAAACTTATTTACCCTTTCAAAACTTTTAAAAGGTTTTTAATTCTGCTTAGTTTGAGTTGACTGTCATTATAGTATAAGAATTATGTATGGCTGAAGTATGGAAAAGTAGTGGTGTAAAATGACAGGGGTGGCTTTACTTCAGAGCAAGAACAGGAGCTTATTTGCCCTTTTCTCTTGTATACAATGAAGATGGCAAAAGAATGTATTAGGCTAGGAGTGGGAGAGAAGACGACAACTACTTCGCAGGAAAATAGGAAATGTGTAAGAGGGAAAGGGAGGCTGCAGGTTTAAAAAAAAAAAAGGGGGGGGGAATCATAGGGCAAAGCAAATGAAAAGGCAAAAAAAGATGTTGCTCAGGAAAAAGACAAAAGCAAGGAAGAATTCGAACAAATTTAAAAGAAAACTGGTTAGATTTTTTTGCTAATATAAATGATCATAGCTCTGTTTGCTCTCTTCACTCAAACTCTGCCCATTTATGCCAACAAAATGTAGAGCGAGGGACAAAATCAGTCTGGAATGGGAGACATGATAGAAAAGAAAGAAAAGGGTGTGGAAGTGAGAACACACCACATTTAGGTCACAGAATGTAATTTAATTTATGTTCCAGAAACACACATGTATTTCCATAACAGATGTTTTTGAGTATCTAAGTTTGGGTGAAAGGGTTGGGATGGCTGGTTATTTTGAGCACTTGTTATATTGCTATTACTAGATAATGACCCTGGATTATGTAGTTAAATATTAGAGTTGCCATGGTTGCTAGCTATATCTATATTCTTAGCTCTGGCTGGTTTTCTCTTTTTCCTCTCCCAGACAATTCTAATATAACTCTCCAGAAAATATAATTTGACCACCACCTGATTTAGGATCACTCCTTTTCTTTGTCATGGATATGATTTATTTTCCTTCCTTTACACATGTTACTATTGACATGCTGTGGAGATGTCTGTTTAATTTTATGGGGCCATTCCTTATGCTTTAGCATGCTTTGATGATCCTAGGAGCATTTCCAAGGTCCCAAGTCCAAGTGGTTTCTCCAGGCACACTGTGTCTAGACTGTCTCTCCCAACACTGTTGAGGCAAGTAGTCAGGTACTTCAGAAAAAAACCTGGTATAAACCATAAAGACAACAACCTTTTATCTTACTAATATTTCCATTCTGGACCTGATTTTTCATCAATTTACACGTATCCAAAATACCCGTTACCTGCCAAATCAGTAGAAATTAAAACTCTTCCAATACAAAGAAAAACTTCAACCTGCCCTGTTGCATTGATGAATACTTTCCTTTTATGTACCGGCATCTGAGAAATAATGTCATTACATTAAAACTGTCATTTACACTAAAACAGGCTATCCCATTGTTTTAAAAATTAGTTGCTAGACTTTGAACATGCAAAGGCAGTCTTCCCAGAAAGGAACTAGCTCACTGGGGTCTCCTGATTCCTTCTGATGTGAAAGTTATGCCAAATACAGAATGAGGAATTTACCTTATGGCACTGCCACAAGAAGGTACAACCCCATGTCACCCGGGAAGAACTGTATAGTACCACAGATGCAGGATCCTGAATATATTGCCCACAACTGGGGAAAGACAAGTCTGTCTCTTCACACTGGGAAAGTTGTTTTCCTTGAGTCCAGTTCATCTCCAAATACACTCACCTCCAAAATCTCTTATTTGCTCCATGTTAGAGATGAGCTAGCAGGAATAACTTGTTTTGGTATTTATTCAATGAGTATATTACTGTAAGATTGCTCTGTGCTCCACATAGGTAGTCATTAAGGCCAGGACAAGAGAAATAATTTCACTAAGACCATGCTAGGTTTTTTTTCCTGCTCTGGTGTGGCTTGTGGTTTTTGGTTTATGATGCAAATCACACTGGTCTTCCCTTCCCACCCCAACACCTCCCGGAAAAACGAACACTGAAAGTGTGCATTACAGATTGTCTCAAAGCTTCAAGTACCTCAGCACAGAGTAGAAAATACTTTGTGAATGCTGTTAATGTTTAAACACAGGGTAACAATTAACAGAAAACACAGATTACACAATGCTAGATCCATTTATTAAGCATCCATAACAAAGGCTAGATGGTGCAAGAGCTTAGCATGGTGTTCTTTAACCTCTGAAAGCTAGCTCAAATCCTGGATTAGATCAGAAGCAAATGTTAGTTAGTGTCCTCATCCTTTTGTGAGCTTCATAAACCACACCATTCATAACATTTAGCAATTCCCTGGTACTCTAATTTTAGATCTCTGTGGCAGGCTGGCAGTATTTGCTTGAAACATCACCCTACCCTGTAAACAGGTGTTGATTCTGATGGGGAGGGAACAAGTAGGTTCTGCTGACTCAGAAGTGGGCWATTTTACTACCTCAGTGCAAGGAAGCTGCTTTCTGGGAGAGAGGTTCCAGAGTCTGGGCTACAGAAGCAAGTATACTTTGATCTTAACCCATTTGTATTTTGTGTAATAACATTTTTCCTGGGATTTAGCTTTCTTATCTGTGCTGCATGAGTTTTACTGGAAAGCAGCATGAAAGCCATACTTGCTCACAGCCTCCTCTTACCAAATCAGGACTGACATTCATTAATAGAGCTGTCTGAGTTTGCACACTGTCTGCCAGTGCCAGTTCTGGCTCAAGTCCAGCAAAAGTAGTTAGTACTTTCTTTTACATGTACTAAAAGTTTGCACGGAAAAGGTTTTACCTGCTTTTAAGATGCTGATTACTTATTAGTGTGTTCACTGCACCTCCCTTTAAGAACTTGATAAGCATAAGAAAAGTAAGGAGGAATGATTCTGAATTAATTATTTTGGTACACTTCTGAGTGAACAGTCTATAGTTTGAAAAAGTTTCATCCTTCACTCCAGCCTTGCACAAGCAGCATAATTGCAAAGAAATACTACTGTAGCTTGCCTTTGGTCTCAGGAAACAAAAATCTTCCAGAGGAAGCTCCAAGTGACTGAAGTGATTAAAGCTGGTAGATGAAATCTGATTGTCCTTAGATGCATTTCTTACTCCCTAAAATATACTTGCAGTTAGTCATTTGTCATCTCTAATCTCTAATAGGAGCTAGAATATTGAACTTTCTCCCCAGATCAGTTCATCTTGGCCAATTTGAAAATTGGTTGGTCTAGCATGGCCTAAGCAAAGAGAAATACACCTGTTAATGTCTTGCTCCTTTTACAAATTTTACAACTGTATTATGCCAAATGTTAATAGAATTCGGCTAAACAAAATATAGCCTTAATATTTTTCTCTTGAAAAGTTGTTCAGATATACCTGGTGAATATATCTTATTCCTGATGAAAGGAAACAGAAGAGGTCTTTGCTACAGCATAGCAAAGTGGTATAAAACAAAGCTGACATATCTAGCTATGGGAGAACATCTGAATACTTCAACTCTTGGATGATTTAAAGTTGCTGCAATGGCTGCTACTCTCCCTAGTTGCTTTTGTATGGGAAACGGTTGAGAGAAACGAGTGTTCCAGGGGTCTCTTCTAACATACGACTCCTTGAACTGCAGTAACTGTTACTGTAAACAACCAGCTAAGCCATGAGCAAACTGTGCTATCACTGAAAGCTGTAATAAACAGAGCGAGATTAAACTGATCCTGAAAGAAGGCCAGACTGAAGAATTTTTTCAAAACCCATATTTCCTTACGCAAATATTGAAAAGTTAGCATTTTATGAATACTCTGTGACCTGCAGAGATAGAATTACTAGTCTGTAAGAATTTCCTGTCTGAAGGCACTGGTCTAGCTTGACAGGAGGGCTGGCAAGCAAGAACACCCCTTTAGAGATTGTGGAAAAAGCTATCCGCTTTGAAGACATTACATCTTCTCGCTGACGCTCTACAAGCATTGTTTTGGCATGACTGGGAAATAAAGTCACAGGGCTATGAGCAGTTAAAGATTAACTAATCTCAGAGATAGGATGATCAAAAGAGCTAAGAACCTTTTAAAAGTGATTTCCTGTAGCAGGGGTGAAGAAATGATTTGAGTTAGAGGGGAAAAAAAGCACAGGCCAGGCTAATCTGCTGGGTAACTAAGTGGAGAGCGATTAGATACGCAACGAGTTACTCATGCATTCAGTGTGTTCTGTTGTTTTAAGACCTCTTTTATCTTACTTCTGCTGAGGTAATTTCAATTGAGGCTGTACAGGAGACTGCAGCTTCTGGTCAGCTCTGGGAATACAGGGAACTGTGTGACTCCATCCTAGAAGAAGCAACAGCTTGAATCCTCAAGTGTCTGCTCTTAAAAAGACCAGGAGGGGTCAGGTTTGCAGTTCGATAGCTCTGCTCCTCAGCAGTAGAACTAAGGTCTGCATGTGCATAAAACAATATGGAAATAATATATGTAGCTCAGATTCATGTGCCTACTATTTTCTAGGAACATCTTTTTTATGGCAGAGAAAAAGAAACCAGGCATGTTTCACAGATTCTACTGATAAAGCCAACCAACCAACCAACCAAAAAAAAAAAAAAAAAACCTTTGCCCACTTTCAAATATGTTTTATATTGAGAGAAAAATACATTTTTATTCTTCTTATGAGCCATACAGGCAAAATATTAGCATACAGTCTCTAGGGACTTGATTCTCCCCAGTGTACTGCATGTTCAGCTCTAAATTATCTGAAAATCTGAAATTAAAGCTATTTGAAGGTCCTCAGCATTTTGCAGGTTTGGTCACTGAAGAACAAACGTATCAGAGATTTTGAGAGCTTAATGTTTCAAGGGAAAAGGACGACTCTAATCAATTAGTTTTCTAGGCCTCTACTGCACAACAGCTCAGGTAATACCATATTAACAACCTATAGTCCAGCTTTAATATAACACCTAATAAATTTTTGTATACTTCAATTTTTAACCTTTATTTTTTCATAATCGTCAGAAAGGAGCTGATTGCCAGGCTGGAACAAGTGGAAAAAGAAAGCATGGATGCTGCTCAGCTGGCTAAGGAGTATGCAGAACTGACAGAGGAGAATCGAACACTGAAGCTGGCCCAGACACAGTGTGTAGAACAACTGGAAAAGCTCAGAATACAGTATCAAAAAAGACAGGGATCCTCATAACTCTCAACTAGCTTATATGAGGCAGTATAATACAGGATTGTTCCTGTGGTGGAAAGAGATTTTAAAATAAAGGTCTGTTAATATGTTATAATACTTTACTACAGATACAGAGTATGTAGAAGTCTATATTTGATTTAATGCTTGCCAGCCAGTAGCTTAATATAATGGATATTTCATCCATTATATAATGGATATTTTATTTCAAGTAACATAATTGAAGTTAATCTAGCCCCATTATATGTTCTAGTAGATCAGGTTTCTTTTCTAAACATATTTCTTCCAATTTAAGAAGATATGGACACACTAGAAAATGATATAAATAGTCTCTGTGTTGGGAATCTGGACCATACTAAGGCATACAGCAGGGGCGATGTTAATATATGGAATACATGTATGTTAATTTTAGTTTGGTGAAGATTTTTTTAATTATTTTCCTCATACCTAAAGTGTTTGGAAGTTATCTTAAAATGGATCTCCTTAGGGGTAAAAACCATGCTTTATGAGCCCATATCTACTTTACAGTCTTGTATAAAATTCAAGAAATTGCTCATTAAAAAATTAAAATAAGACAATTACTTTTTATCAGCTGAGTGTACTGCCAGTAATAATTTGCAAGTTATGAAATTGAAAGGAAACAGATGAGATCAAGTTTTCCTTCCTCAAGCATAAAGATAGCTTGTGAGTCTTTTTTTTTTTTTACTTTTTGGCATGCCAGAAATGAAAAAATAATATGTGAGCACTACTGTCATAGTTCCAACTGAGAATACGTCAGTAAAGGTACCATAAGGGTATTTTGTTCTTATTTTCTAGGCTGTTTTGAAACATAAGTGGCTGTAAGTAGGGACAGGAGTTCTGTGACATACAAATAACCTGGAATTAAAATATTTGTTTTACTTGCTCTATTTATCCCTTTATTTTCCTAGATCAATTGAAAATTCTTTGTTATACTTCCATTTCTATTCATACAATATTTTTTTCATTAAAAGCAGATATAGAAAAGCCATTTTATGTTCTGAATGTTCTTAAACCACACTGTATTTTTAACTCTGCTTGACACACACAGCATGTTACACTTTTGTGAGGCTGGAATTCAATACAAGCTTGAAGTGTCACTAGTACTAAAATGTGTCTTAATAATTGAAAGCTATGAACTTAAGATTTCCACAGGAACTTTAGCTTTGATTATTATCACTAATCTGTTATAAAAATGGGATTTTAGGTTAATCAGAACAATTCCGAGGGAAGTCCTTTGGCACCAAARTATTCCCCAGTAATTTTGGCAACAAAGGGGACAAAAAAATACAAGCTGCCCCTTCGTTTCTCTGTGCTGGCTGCCTACATTGCACCCAGCAGCCCAGGAGTGAGAACAAGCTCCATGTTACTAGTAATAGCTCAGGCAGCAGGAGGAGAGTACAAGGAAGTAGTGGAGRAGTCCAGCCTTGTCTCCACTTCTCCTGAACCACCAGGACAGCGTACGTGCCCAGCTCTGCTTGTTCCACAGCCAGTACAGAGACACAAAGGGACATCACTGCTACAAGGCACATGCTTTCTCCTGGGATGCCTGGGCAGTAAAACCCAGTATTCCTTTTTCAGAGCACATTGTTATCTGAGGATCCACTCTATCTTGTGGAAGTTGAAGAGGAAAAGCATAATGGATAAAAAAAGCAACATGTGGGATGTCAAGTCTGGGAATGCTGGAAGRGCCTTGATCTGAGTTTTGGGCTGATGGCAAACATACCCTGCAATGTCTTGGTTTCTCTTTGAGTGCAGGACACAGCAGAATTTGGGATGTATTCTTCATTTCTTTATTTACATGTTCCAAAACAGGAGTATCATTTTCAAAATGAATTTATGGATTTAGTCACAGAATTTCTATCTAGCTTTGAAAACATCAGCTAGTCTATTTGGTACTGATTTTAGATGTGGACTTCCACAGAGGACAAAAACTTAAACTACCTTGAACTCCACAGAAATATATTAGCACAAATTCACTTGAGTACCCCAATTCATATAAGAATTTTAAACTCAGCAAAAACTGCACAAAATGCATACAAATCTTTCATTATCTGACTGGTTTTGTGTGGAAGTGGGCCAGAGAGCAGAACTTTACCTATCTTGAAWTTTTCTATTTAAGTGCAGCCGTTATGTTTTATATGTCAAAATAGTCTCAGATCATACTTTCTGAGAAAAGTCTGAAGGAGAGCCACATTCCTGCAGAGAAGAAAAATAGGCTTCATTTGTGACACATAGTGATTTGAAAGAAGCCAGGGAATAAAAGTCTTCTAACTTACAGGTATTAATCACTATGGAAGTCTTTGGGAAACATTTTTACAGGAGAACAGACACCAAATTCTCGGTGTGGTCCAGTTACTACCCAGGATAAATATGGAACTCTTTAAACATCCCAAGCTAACTGAATTCATAGATCTGTATTTAATCTGGTCTTTAACTATTTGCAATCAATTTTTTCCTCCTGTTTTTAGTTCTGGTCCAAAGTCAAAAGTAGCTGGTTTGTATTAACATATTTGCATGCCAGCATAGATGCTCATGGGTCTGAGAATAGTGACTCAGAGAGATTGCATCACAGTCCAAATGAGTAAAACTAAAATACAAGTACCTGCGAAGAAAAATTAAATTGTATCATGAAAACAATGTAAGAAAAATTAAGGGGAAGATGTTATTCAAAGAGAAGAGGGGTAGAGGAGTGAAATTTTCCCAAAACATTCATAGACAAGGGAAATTAAAATGCAGAAAAGTCAAGATAACCCAAAAAGTCACTCAAATTTTGCAAAGAGTAAAAATGGCTAGAATGGCCTTCTGAGAGGTAAAAGCTGTATCTATCATTCATCTCTTGAGTTTTTGATGTTAATTAAAGTGTAATGATGATAAATGTTTTCATGTAGTCAATGACCTCTGATTTTGACATGCTGAATTCTTCTCTAGGTATTAGTTTGAAATGCATAGCTCTGCTGGCTCACTAATTGAAATTATTTTTTTTTTAAGAAAGACTTGCTCATTGTTATATTTATGCAGTATTCTCCAAATAGCTAACATGATTTGTGTCCTTCTGTTATTCAAGGTGAGACCTTTAATTGTTCTGCTTGCTAGGTCCATTTTAAGTATGGCCCTGTAAAAAAGTGTTTTATACAATTATTTCAAAGATGTTTTTATACTGTATTTCACCCAAGAGCCCATTCAGTTTTATAGCTTCTGACCACAGCCTGTAATAACTGCAATTGTATTCAGCAAAACAGCAGAGTAGTCTGAAACTTTTGGTCACGTTTCACCAATGGTCAGAATGCAAGGAAAGACGAGTGAAAGACTCCAGTAACAAAAGTGGTTTCTAAACGCGTAAAACTACATAGACTCCAGTTACTCAGGTTATTCAGGATAACAAAAATAAATGTGTCATTACAATGACAAGTACATTTGCCTTAGATCACTTAAGAAAACAGTCAGTGAAGTACATGGATTTAAAAAAAACAAGACCTGTGCTTTCCATTTCCCATTGCTACTTACTGACTTCCTTCCATCGTAACAAATGCTGAACAAGCTTATTTTTAAGTATTCCAGTTAGCGAGGATATGTCTCATGCAGTCTTGAAGCTGGCAAATTCTTGGGTGATTTTACATTTGAAAAATCTTGAAAATAAGGATCTGCAGGTGGTTTTTTGTTTGTTTGTTTGTTTGTTTGTTTGTTTTGTTAATATTTGCCTTTCCGGGATTATCTCTATTCTGGCTGTTTCTGTGAATTAATGGTCTTTGGAAATGTCCTTCCCTCCTACATCCCTGATTGCTTTATTGCCATATAGGCCTTCACGAGCACTGTAAGTTGTTCACGGTGGTTAGAAATGCACCAGGATAAGATGCACAAGTGTTTTCAAGCTTCTTTTAGACTATATGGTTGGGGAGCTCTGGCACATGCCCATTTGCTGCTCCAGTTCCAGAACCCCTTTGAGAAAGGAGCTAGTCTGACCTGGTCTATACTTACAAAGTCACGTGGTATTTTCCCCACAAACATTTCTTTGCTTGTTCAATGCACAAGATGGACCTATCTAGAGGGGCAGGGGAGACGGCTGTCCAAAGGGGCCCTGCCGCTGTTGTCGTGGAGGGTGCAAAGGGTGCAGTGATCAAGGAAGAGGACTGCAGGAAAAGAGAGTGGTTCAGGCAGTGACGTAGCAGGAGAATCACTAGCCAGCAGGGCTGTGAGGAAAACTGACTGAACCTGGATGGTGACATCGCTTTCCTTCCCCTTGCACATACTTCCACATACAGATGTGAACACCCATGGTCTGGGGGGTCTTTGCCTTCCCATTAGAGCTTTCTTGTCCACATAAACATAAAAGAGGGGGAAGATGCCAAATTGTCATTGAGCTCTGATTTCCAAAGGCAGCGAGCATTAATATCTGCACTTAAGTCTGTAAAAGTTGTACTTTTAGACTTCAACTGCTCTGTGTGTTAAATGCCCCAGGGGAAAAGATATACAAACAAGCAAAGTATCACAGACTGTGCATCCAGTATGAATGGCCATTTTGTGCTTTAATCTCTGTGTGCTTCAGTTCCATTTAAAAGCAGGGGATAGGAGGACAAATGAGAATAATGATTTATCTTACAAGATACTGTGTAGGGAAAGCAATGTGAGACACCCAGAAATAAAACAGTGAAAACATCCTTGGAAAGCCCATGATGAAACTATTCATTGTCTTCATGACAGGGCTAGAAGGCATGCAGTAATGAGGGTCCAGGGCTACATACAGAGCAAGGAGGACAATGCAGACTATTGAATAGCTGGCCCCAGTCGTCCCTCCTTGAATGTGTCTGGGCTTCTCTGGGAGAAGAATAGGCAATGGGACTGTAAGACACAGTTCACCCTAAGATGGGGAGGGAATCAGGCTAAAATTGGATGGGTAGCCTCGATCTTATTCTTTTCTCATCTGAGCCCTTGATTCTGCAGTCTTAAACTTCAAATTATTGAGATGATGCTTAGATGCATACCAAAACTGTAAAACTGATATTTTAAATTTAAAGAAGAGAATTATTTTATAATAATGAAAAAAAACAACCTTGTCTGGAACAGCCACAATCACCTATAGGTTCTTTACTGTTCCTTAAAAGGAGTGTCATGGTTATATTCACTGTTAGGCATATTTACTACCCATATGAATGAAAGATGGCAATCATTCACAAAATACTGTTCACTGTGACCCAGGGTTTCTAGGCTGCACAGTCGAGTGGCTCAAACTGTAGAAAGCACAAGATTTAGCATATGAGTCACTCAGCACTTCCATACACCAAACATCAGTTCCCCCTTCTGAACCTTGGTTCCTTTAATTCCTCCCGACCACAAGCCGTGTATCTTCCCCCACTCCTGACTAAGCAGCATCAGTCTGGAACTCAGATCCAGTTGACTGGTTATGTCATGACGTGGTCTGATGATGGCTGTGTGCTTGGTAGGGTTGCCAAAAATTACGATTGCACAAGGTTCTGGGATGTGGGATGGGTATATGGCAGCAAGGTATTCTGCCAGCATGCAGGGCATGATTGTGAGATACCTTCTGTTTCTCTGAACTGCCTAGGGAAACATGTGAACAGGTGGTCTGTGGATTTAGTGACTTGTCTGAATTTTATATTAAATTTTAATACAGAAATTAGGGAAATGAAATGAGGATGTGTGTGCTGATGTAACAAATGTATGGCCAGATGCGAGGCTGTCCCTTGGGTGCTGAGAATGAGTATAGTGATATGAGAACTGTGAGTGAAGGAAAGGAAGTAGTTGCAGCTAAGAAGAGGAACCAGTGAGTGGGCTGTATGCCTTAGCTGCTTGCTTTCTTGCTTTTTATGGCTTGCGTCAGTGGGATGCCTAGACTGTTATCCTTAACTCAAAAATTAAAAACCCTTGGGTGGACATTTTCCAGGGCTTTTTCAAGCCTAGTCTACACAAACATTTTATACTGRAACATTTATTTCTTTTAAGGGCATGTTTTTGTCTAACATGCCTGGGATCAACAAAGCTGTACTGTGATAAAGATACCCACAGCGTTATAGATCAGTCTCATATGAAAAGAAGAATAACCAGTACCAGTATATGGCTCTTTTCTGATGATACGGATGCATCTATTCCAACTGCTGTATTTGCATTAAAAAATAAATAAATCACAGYCTTGATTAATAGCCTATATACAATAAAAACTATGCTGAAGGTAGAGCACATTTGTACTGAAATAATGCATCCCCACTAATCGGTTCTTACTGCTTTCATTGTACAAATACAGTTTGGTGTTTATATTAACTAGGTCATATTAACATCAACAGCGAACCACATGAGGAGCTATTGGTGTGATGTTCTAGGATCAAAATCCTTCCACCTCTGTCTTGTGACTTAAGTGTACGACACATCTCAGTGCACAACCCACACTGCCTTATCCCTACAGTCTTTCTCTGTAACCATTTCAGTGCAATGTTCTCTCCACTTTGCTCATGTGACTCTTTCCTGTCACATTTTTCTGCTCTGTTTGGACAGTTGAGATACATCAACACTCAGAATTTTTTAAAAGAGTAGGCAGAAGCAAATATGTCATTTGAAAACATCACTTGCTAAAAACCATAACTGTCTTGTGGTCAGATCCTTTTGTATTCATGTTCTGCAAGTACTTCAGTAAATAAGTTAACTGATTAGATCTCAGTATAAAAAACAAAGGTGTTAATGCTCATGGAAGACAGAGACACATTCAAGCATATACACTTACAAATATGGCCTTAAATATCAGGCTTGTGCAGGGACCTCAGTTCCTTATTGTGTATCTAATCAGAAAAAAGCCCACATCTCATATATGAAATAGTACCTGCTTATGAAATTATCTGCAGGTCAAGAAGAACATGAACAACTACTTATGAAATAATTTCAAAAAAGGAATATTCTTTCTAGGAAAAATTCTGCATAACAGCTCCCAGCCAAAATAACAAGTTATATGCAGTTATGCACTAATTCCTAAAAATGTTCTTAAAACTATTTTTAACCCCTTAAAAAGCTCTCAGTTTAACTTCAAAAGTTTAAGTACTTTCACATTCGATTCTGTGAGCTCCCTCTGGTGGGTAATGTGGCATCTACCACTATTACTACAATGTAAGTACAGACACATTTTGGGTTTGCAATTATGTTTATCCCAGTGGAGTTCTGATTATTTTGATTTATTTATGTTCTTTATTTTCTCTAGTTGTAATTCTTTATTTTCTCTAGTTGTAGGATAGTATACTAATTTCTCACTATCTGATTACATCTGCATGAAACTACCAAAAGGGAGATATCTAGTGTTCTTAACATATCAGAAATACTTGCACAAAGGTGTTATTTTCAACAAAGAGTTAGGCAAGAACTAACATGAACACCCAAGTTAAATGAGGGCTGAAGTTAAATGAGAGCTAAAAGAGTTCATAATACTTACCAATTATACAGAAATATCTTTATTTTTGTCCAGAGCGGTCCTCTCCTCCATGAGTAGTTTCTGTTGATTTCAGCTGGATTTACATTAATTTGTGTTGATGCTTGCCTGGAAATCTGGCCTATATGACTTTACTTTTTCAAAGTACTAGACAGTACTAACTAATTGCAGGCCTTTTATGTAAAAAGCATTTATTTAATATTATAAAAACTAAGAATCAAATCCACTGTACAGAAYGGCTGGTATTAATGTATCTGTTTCGCTAGCAAATTTTAATATGCCTTAAGTTCACTACACCCTGGGTTTCATGAGTTACATTTTTACAAAACAAAAAGCAAATGTTATCTTTCAATTTTTCTCTTCCTACTTAGGTTAAGTAATCTGAACATCTCAAGGGTTAGCCTTGGGAAGAGTGCCCTAGCATGTTGTCAACGTTCCAGCCACAGTTCGGGTTTCAATGACCCAAAGTGGGTTGTGCTGGAATATTAGGATTGCTCTTACTCACAATGAATTGGGGAAAATCTTGCACACCCCACAATCAATTTGAGCAACCGTATTTTGGAAAATTAGGATTCCTAGAACATTGCAGAAGGAAGAAGAGCAGGAAAAGCAGGCTAATAAGTTTGCCTTTCTACTTTAGCTGTTTCAGAACTCCCCTTTAATTAACAAAAAGAGGTTTATTTTTTTTCTGCCTGTGTGAAACCTGGTAAGAGATAAAATTCTAGTTACACAATATTTAAATGTGAGGCATGAAAAAGAAAGAAAACATAGGCAGGATTTTATCAAAGGCAGTGGCACATTTTTACTGTGACAGCTATGCTTCTCCTGAGTATGACTCTACATACAGTGTTTTCAGATGTTTATGGTATTCTCCTAAACGTGTGATTTATATTCAAGAGACTGTTAATTCGAAGTTTGACTGTCAGAGTGCTCTGAAGTAAAGCTAGCTGTATCTTATTATCCAAAAGAGAATCACCACTGACTTTTTAATCACAAAAAAGTGGCATTTAAAAGTGCTTAAACTTGATTTTGAAATGAGAGAATCCACATCGAAGTGAGCAAGGCTGTCTGGAAGGTAATCAGCAAAGTCAAGAACAAACCACATGGAAAACTGGATTTAGGCCCTGGTTCAACATAGCACTTATCATGAGGCACTATGGCCACATCAAACGAAGCACTTAAACACATATCTAACTTTAAGGTGTGAGTAGTTCCCACTGATTTGCCATTAGGGCTACTCACAGCGGTGAAGTTTTATTCAGGCATTCAAGTGATTTTTTGGCTCAAGGCCAAAGTGACCAGCACTTTAACTTGAAACTTGACTATTAGTTAAAGTTTCCTTGAATTTATTTGTGTGCTTGGAGTGTTTACACGCTGTGCTGCATCCAGGCCTTTCAGCTGAGCCGTCTGYAAATGAACTAAAGAGACCATTTCATAATCTAATAACCGGAAGGATCTTCTTCTGTGCGGTGCTTTACACTGAGGTATGTACAAAACTCAGGCATCTTGTTCCAGTCATTTGAGCTGGGTCTAGGTCCAGTTTTAGCTGTTGGAGAAGCCAGACACTGGAATAAGGAGTCAAAGTAATGAGGAAAACATTCCTTCTTGTCATTCCTGTTAACCACACTTGTTCCCACTCACAGAACTACAGCCCTACCAGCTCTTACGAAGTGTCTCTGTAGAGTCACTATGTGGAACTGAGTTAAAAAAATCCAAGCAAACAGAGAAAAAAWTGTCAAATATTTACAAAACACTATAAAATACCTCTACAAATTGCTCTTAACTAGAGGATTAACAGCATAATACTGTTAAAGTATTTTAGAAATGCTCCTCTTGATTCTCTTTTCTTTGGAAAAATTTAACAGAGATATTGGACTATGAGGGAAATGCCATGGGTTTCTCTGTCAGCTTTCTCCCATTTCTCCTTTCCCCTCCCTTTACATACCCCTTCCAGTTCTTTCAAAAAGAGATGTCAGCTGTTTCAAAGATGAGACAGAGTAAAAAATTTTTCTCAGAGCTGAAGTTGCAGCACCCTTTTCTCTGAGAAACTCTGTCTCCCCTCTGCTTTTGATGTAGGAATTTGGCAGAGGAGTATTTGGGTTAAAAAATGGGTTCTCTGCCTTCTACTTGAATGCCTGCTCAGTTTTGGAGATGTAATAAGTATATACAATTTTCAGTTTGCATGTGGTAAGTAGAGACTCRGAGTTTAACAGCTAAGATATTTCTTAGCTGAACTTGCTCTATAACCCAAGTCACATCCAGTATGTATGTGACTGTTCAGTATACAGATCACTCCACTCTGCAAACGAGCATACTTCAGACTGGGATATATGACCAAAGACATTTTTGCTTGTGATTTCATCTCCCAGCTTCTCCCATGCTGTCAATATCCTTCCTTTGGTCATTGTAAATTGTGAAGGAGGAAAGTGTCATGTTCAAATGTGAAATAACAAAACACCTGGACCCAGGAAGGAACAACCGGGATGGGTTTGGAAGTCAGGGAGGATGATGGTAGTGATGGAACAAGGAGCTGGGAGACTACTATCAAGGACTGATGTGGGAAATGGCAGTCCTGGAAGATGGTGGCAGAAGGGGAGAGGAACAAGAAGAGTGGACAAGAAACTAGGGGAGAGAGAGACCCAGCAAATTAAAACTGGTGACAGATGTGAGGGAAATGTTGTGGGGAGAGAAAGGATAGGTCTGACAAAAAGCTGGGCTATAGGAGAGGCCATTGACTGGAAAGCCAAAGAGTCTGGAAAAAGCAAGCAGAGAGAGAAAAGGGAAATGGGACACAGGGGAACAGCTGCATGGTAGATGAAGTAAAGAGAGAGAAATTTGGGATGTGGTGTCAAGACTAAAACAGGCCAATCAGGAAGGCAGGCTGGACCTGAAAAAAAAATCATTTATGATCAGGTGCTTAAGCCTATTATAATGCATGTGCACAAAAGCTAGTTGAGTGAGGGAGCACTAACTTTCCTACCACTTATCTCTACAATAAAGATTTTTAAATACTATTTGTGTGAAATTAGGAATAGATGATACCATAGATAACGAAATATGACATCCTGGCAATGTCAACTCCCTCCCTTTAACAGAAGATGAGAACACACAACAAAGTGTGTATAGCTTTCACCTCTGCACGGACAAGTTTGGAAGTTATTCAAATAAAGTCTGGTTCAACACTTACTATCTTTTAAAAAGAGTAATTTTGTTAAAGACTGCCTTTAATTCTCCCTAGAACTCATTGCTATTTTTCTGATTTGCTTTATCATCACTAATCGCTACTAATCAAACCCAAAGCTTTTCCTTTCCTTCCTTCTTTCTTTCCTTCTTTTTCTTTCTCTTCTCTTTTCTCCTCTCTGCTCTCTCCTCCCCTCCCCTACCCCCTTTTACTTTTATTTTGCTTCCTTTACCCTTTCCTTTCTTCCTTCCTTCCTTCTCTTCCTTCCTTCTTTTTTCTTTCTCTCTTTTTCTATCTTTCTTTCCTTCTTTCTTTCTTTCTTCTGTTCTTTCTTTCTTTTTTTTCTTTCTCTTTAAAAGAATGATCTTTATTCAGGAGTATTAAAACATATGCTTAGAAAAGATAAGCAACTTAGAGTGGAGTGGCTTTCTAAATACACTAGATAGGCAGTGAGCTCAGACCTACCATGATATGTACAGCTGAACAAACAAAATGACTATTTCAGTACAAACTTAAGCATTTGGAGCTTTTTGTCTGATGACGCACTTTCCTATTTCAAGAATAGGTATTATTTAATATCTGTCTGAAGTAAGCAGAGGCTTTGTGAAATACATCATCTTCAATTAGTCTCAGCCTTACTGGAGCTTTAGTGAATACTTTTGTTTAAAAATAAACAAAAACTTCCAGCCCCATTTAATTAGTTGTACCCTTATAAATACCATTTTGGTTACAAGAGTCAATGGCAACTAAAGGACAAGATCAGAAGAAGACGACTAGTCCACACTGAGATTAGATAGCTCACCAGATAATCTAAGTCAATTTTTCAAAACTAACTAGTGTTTTGGTAAGCAGTAATGTATGCAGTAATGTTCCAGAGCTTGATTATCAGGAACTGGGTATTAGGATTTTCTGAATATCAGATTTCTTTAGATATATCAAAATGGACACATCACAGCAAGCCAGACTTTACCTTTGAAAATTTAGACTGTATTAAGACCTCCTCTGACATCTGTCAAGGACTTGGACGACACAGTGCCCCAGTTCAAAAACAACATGAGCAATTCAGACTGCATGTTATCCAGGACTGATGCTGTTCTGGGAACACAGTCATTAGCAGAGAGTAGGTGT
This sequence comes from Apteryx rowi, assembly GCF_003343035.1. Classification (NCBI taxonomy): domain Eukaryota; kingdom Metazoa; phylum Chordata; class Aves; order Apterygiformes; family Apterygidae; genus Apteryx; species Apteryx rowi. The sequence continues at coordinate 3,671,684 of NW_020450716.1, read as the reverse complement.
TTACTTAGACCATCCTGTAAGTGCTTCCTATAGAGATTTCTGTCTTTTCCATTGACTGTATAGGGACCTTGGGGTCCAGTCACCCACTCTCTGACTCCAAAACCCACCTTACTATATCTTGCATCTGTATACAAGAGCCTTTCATCACTTAAAACTTGGGCCTCAGTGCTTAAGTATTGGYCTTCTGGGAATACTGTTAAGACTGAGGCTGCTGGTACTTTGAGTGCTATGTGGATATAAAAAGTACCTAAAACTCAAATTCTGAGGAGCATCAGCACCTAACTGTTTTGTTTTCACTTCAAAATCACTCTGAGAAACCAAACACATAAACAAAGTATTCTGTCAACCACTCAAGGGCCTGTGTGGCAGGGGTACAAACTCAGCACACTTGAAATGGAGCTTGAAATCCTTATGGTATGTCTGTGCAGCTATAGTCATTGCTCTCCTGTATTTCAGTGTCAGGCACAAAGTCCAATTGCATGCCACATACATTGCAGCAGTATTGTGCGACTTCCCTCCCTTAAAGAGCCACTTCCAAATTATGGAAAAAAGGGGAAAGTGGAGCAAAAGGGCTTGCTCCACACCTTGCCAGTCTGATTCTACTTGTTTCATTTCATGTGGTTGGAAAGAGGTAGAGAGGTCCTCAGAAGAGAGAAAATGTGAGCATTGTCACCATGGCTCCACAGGCACCGATGGGTGGCAAAGAAGAAGCCAAAAAGACTGCAAACCTGTAGACTAAACTAATGCTCTTACAGCTCCGTAGAGGCTCTACAGCACTCAACAGTAAGAGGAGATGAAGCAAATGAGACATCAGAAACATTCCTATTAAAAAATAGTTTTAACAAATAGTACTGTGGTGCTGCAGTGAAAATGTAGGAGATATAAATGGAGAGTTTGTAACAACTCCTTGAGTGGGAATTCAAGAACTAGAGCTTTTTCAGGTTTCAACCTGAAGTTTCTTAGAAGTGGAACAAGCTTATTTAAGCTTATTTAGTACTTAGCTAGTGTGTGAAAGAAAAACAAACAAAATCCAAAAAGATGCTGCCTCTGTACTGTTTCTGGCCTGAAGCCTGATAAATGGAAATCTTGGAGACAGACATCTGACAGGTGGTATTGGAGACTGCTTTTTTAACACGCTGAAGAAAGAAATTACTTGGTGATTTTAGCTAAGAAATATGGGGAAAAGAACTTACAAATTTGTTCATCTGCACTCCTTCAAAGGCTCCTGATGAATTTTCAGTTTAAAAATAGATTTTTAATTCTACCTTATTAGAGGAATAAAGATCAGGAAAGAAGATAGATATTCACTGTAAATCTTGCAACTGTGTACGTGGGTCTTCTTGGGCTTCCTTGGAAAACTCTCTTGGACCATTTCCTTCATGTCTGGAGGAGGAGGGGAGAAAAGGGTGCAGTGATTTCTTACCACCCTCCAGTGTTGGTCTGTTATGTACAAAGATATACAGATATATATATATACAGAGATACCTCTGCTGATACATCTTCACTGCTGCAGTAATTCTTGACTACAAGCAGRAGCACATCCACAAGCAGGGCATCCTGCCTCAGCTCCCCACACCCTTTGCCTTGTCCCCACCTGCAGCCCACTTTGTCCGTTCACTATGAACAGCTGACTAGGTAATTGGGATAGCTATTTTTTCAGTTACTTTTCCAGGTGATTCCTTCCTGGATCTTGTTACTAATTTTCTCTAAAGCTGGATAAACACATTCTGTGAATTCCACTTCAATTTCATCCTTCCTTCTGCCTCATTATTTCTGGAAGATGCAGTATATCCACGCAGTTTATCCATGTATCCATGCTGTGTGAACAGGCAATCCTTCTGATGAAGCAAAAATATTAAATTATAATGTTGTTTATAAACAGTCTTATGACTGAACTTTCCTGTTATCTGTTCATTCTGTTAGAACTCATTTCCCATTGTGAATTGAATCATTTTATTGAATTTTTCATTAGAACTGCTCTAACCTGCTCTCAGACAGCTGTTTTACAAGAGCTTTTCCCTCTCTGTAGAAGAAAATAATTTGATAGCCACATTAAAACTTCTATAAAAATCCGAAATTTATTGGAAGCAACACAATAACTGACTTAATTCATTGACAGGCAATTAGCTTTCTTGATGGGCAGCTTTTCCCTGCTTGTAAGAGTCTCCAAAACTATGCTAGTTGTTTTATGAATTACTCAGCTTTCCAATTTAACGTGCTTTTCTTACTGGCTGGCTGATTTCTTTTTCCTCATTGCTCTTTTGAGCAACTTCTTTATTTTTTTAAACAAAACCAACAACTTTTCTTTCAGGTATAAGCTTATTTCTCTTTCACTGCCTGTAGGGTAGGGAGAGGACTCTATATCTAGTATGTCTGCTTTGGCACTGATAATCTAAAGGCACCTTTTCTACCTGGAACCCATTTTCCCAGAAGTTTGTTTCCTGCCTTTATTTGATAACGCAAACACATTTTGTTTTAGCAGCTTGTTTGCCATGCTCCACTAAAATCCTAACATAAGCACATGGTTTCAGTACATAAAGTATAAAAGTATATATAATATATTGAACTAAATTTACAACAGATTTATACAGAGTCCTAATATACAAAATACTTTAGCAGTTGCTGTAAGCAATATGACTTTAAATTCAACAGGAAGGATGACAATTTTTCTCAGCACTTCCAATTTTTTTTTCCAGGAGAGTTTTTTGCTTAATTAATTCTTCTACTCTATTCCATCAATGGTTAAATTTTATGCTTTCACTGTAAGGATTTTCCAGGGCATTTTCTACCTAAATAACATTATTTTGTTTGGGCAAAGCTTCATTTTTAGTGTAWGTATTCCATAATACTTGCTCATCTAATGATGCCTATCTATCTAATAAATCAAGTACATCTGGGATTTGGAAGTTAGCTAGCTGGCAATAGGCCAAATATTGCTGTTTGAAACCTTGACAGCTTCTGAACAAGCTCAGTTTAATCCAAGCTAATTTTGACACTTTTAATGGCCAGTTACCTATCTTTATAACCCATCAATTACAAGCTTAAAACAATGCACATGGATTAAAATGAAATCCTTCTGATGTGCTTATGTTGCTTAAAAACAGAGCAGTGATTTGAACAACAGAGACTATTGTCTTGAGAACTAATGAAATGAGGATTTTCTGAAGAGTGGTGATGGCACAGCTTTTTTATCCTTGACTCTTTACTAATTTCTACAAAAAACATTCCAAAAGTGCTCAGAGGAAAGAATTAGAAAGCCCTGTCATGTCCCAGGACAAGGTCTCCATCACCAGAAAATAGGTTCAAGTGTACGTGCAGATGGAAAATCCCTCTCATGATCCTCTCATGTCACAAGTGGGTCATTGGGCAGCAAATTTTGCAAGAGCTRTGAGCCAGAGGGAGAGCAAACAAGAAACAGGGCCATACAGCTTGGATACTGGGGCACCCCACTCAGATTTTATGCACAAACTTGTTAATATGATTCACAGCCCTAAAATAAGGGGCTGGGTACTTTCTATTTCCAGTTAGGTGCCCCAGTCATAAGGCCACAGTCAAACTCCTCACTTGCTCTTTTTCTTCCCCTATCAACAGCATATTATCTCCTACGCAGGGGTCTGATTTCAAGGGGAGGGGTAGAAAGCACTCCGACCTTGGCTTGGAGGCTAGGGTATTTTCCTGGAAGGTAGGAGATACCTCTTGAGAGAGTATTTCTAACCACCAGAATGCTATCTATTTCAACATTACCGGTTGCGTCTTCTTGTCACATTAAAAAAAAAAAACAAAAAAACAATGTGCTGCATTTTGTGAGAGGCCCGGTCTTGTCTGGACCCATCAGACGTGCTCTGCTCGCACCTGCTAGTTTGCATATGCTATAAGAGCTACTCGGCACTCTGGGACCTGGAAACTCAAGCAGAGAATTTAAGCAGGGATCACGCACCAGACTACTCAGGCCTTGGCTAGTCTATGCCCAYAGAGAAGCAGAACTGCAGTTATGCTCGGGTCAAACACAGAAGTACAGGGTAAATTTAGCCACATTCAGGATCAGGATGAGAGGCAAGGAATATATTGCTTGGTTCAGTATTTTGAATTTAAGTAGACTTAAGCTTTAGATATATAGGTATATTTATATGCCTAGGTATACCTTGATATATTTCAAGATGCCTCCCACAGTCTAGTATTTGCAATTATTCTATTCTATCACCAGCTCACAGCTGCAAAAGTTTTGAATGTTATACCAAGTGCAATGTGTTTAAAACACATTAGCTACTTGATTTGTGAAGTTACCTCTGGTTAAAATTTTATATCTTCTAACTCCCCAGCAGAAACACTGAAGAACAAATAAAAAATGGTTCTTTAATTTTTCAGCATAAATTTTTGTAACTGTCTTTGCTATTTATTTAGAAGTAGACTAGATATCATATCTAGCTTTAGGATAGAATTTACCTGGGTGCATAAAACCCAGATAAAATAGTGATGCTTACTCAGACACTGAGAACATTAGATTCACTCAAGGCTTGTCTGTACAAGCTGTTGGAAAAATCCACAAGTATTAGCCTAGTTGGCTCCCTGTGTGGGCTCTTTATTTCAGAATATGAGTAATTAAAGGCCTTTAAGACAGCCTTTGCTTGTCAGAGAATGCCATCACAGGCCTCATATGATGAAAATGTTGTCCCTCTTGACTGCGAACTTCATCATCCTTATCATCATTTATTTGGCCAGCTGATATTGGGATTTATTGATTTTTTAATACCAGTAGAGTTGTGCCACCTTGCACCAGTGCATATTAATACACATCCTTGTGGTCATTTCCTTACACAAGTAAATCATAGTTGTCTTCAGCACTGGATGGCTGCTCAACAATACAAAACATTAATCTGTATATAAGTGTTAAGATACAATGTCATTTAAGGAGTATCATCACAAATATGCATAAGAATTTAAACATTTTGAATTTAATATTGAATTCGATGTGACTTCAGAAGTAGCATTTAAGGTAGATTTGTCTATTCTTAGAAATATCAGCAGCATAAAAACTAGGCAGAAGTTGAATCCAGGCAACTGCAGCACTTGCGATAATCTATAGTGTCATTTCAAAACCAGAGAGTACCTAGAAAATACAACCGACTCTTCAGTCAGCAGTTTTTTGTGCTGCATCATTTCCACTGCAATTGGCAAATAACGAAAACCAAGCAAGCTCTTCATGTTCTGACAAAAATAAGATTCCTTTGGCACTGTGCAAGTGAGAACTTTCAACACAAAATTACAATGCAATGTGTATTTGAGAAGTTTCTACCAATTTATAAGTGGTTATAGTACAATATTTCCCACTTTATGCAACAGCAAATATTGGTAACAATGACACAGAACTTCTGAATTAATAGAAGCATGTGAGGCCTAGTCATCATGCCTTACAAATTCAACTGCCAACAACGCAGAAGCAATTACAAGTTTCTTGTTGGTAGAAGAACAGCCCCTAGTCCAAATAAACAATTGTGGTGACACATGACCAATTTCATTCAACGTGACAAGATTTGCACAATAAAGAGACAGAACTGAATGGAACTGGTAGAACTTCAAGCTGTATTTTATCTATTTATCACTTTACATTTTAGTTGATCTGAATGAACTTTTGATGGGCAGGTTTAGAAGCCTCAGATAGGGGCCAGTTGGGAAAAAGTAATTTCCCAAAGACAGTACAATTGGTGATTACTGATTATTACACAAGAGCGTTTTCTCAAAACTGTTCTTATACAAAATGTCTGCTATTTCTCATTTTGAAAGATCAGTGTCTCAGAGTCTCCTGATGATCCATTCTGCCACATGATTTTAGTCCTCCAAATCACATTGTGCCACCAATGAAACTGCCAAGCAATATTAAAATAATCCAAGTCAAAATGACAGACSAAAAAAACCCCTCTGATATTTCCTGATATAAAATATAACGGGGCACGTTTTGAATGGATTTTTAAATGCTTGGTAATTCAGATCTTAGTGGGAATACTCATCCGCTTAATGATATGTACTCTGTTAAATGTCTTATCCAATGAGGGACTCAATGTTTAATATATTTCATTTTACTTTGTCTTTGGAGTACTTAGTTGCCTAATTTTGCATAAACATTAACTATATATGATATGATATAAATTCCAGTTCCAAATCTTATATTCTCAGCTGGTGTGGCTGCTCGTTTGCATTCCTGAATTATTCTTTTTCATTTATTACTTTGTTCCACAAACTTTTTAGCTCCTGACTATTTATTCTCACCTATGCCTTCTAATCTATTATAAGGCAATAGTAACTATTGTGTATCTACATGCAATTTCTGCATGTATTTATTAAATTCATAGAAAAATACCTAAATGGTGTTCTACTTTGTATGCAAAAAAACTGCATGTTTTTGTTACTTAAACTAATATTTTTAGGATTTCTTCTCCCAGCAGTTTGTCAGACTTCAGCAGCTGTGCAGTTTCTACTACGTTTCTCTGCCTGAAAGGAACGTGCAGTATAATAGATCTCCTGATGTCATATAATGATCACCACACAACACTGTCACTAACTGCCTAAGTTCAGTATGTTCTACACTTTTTCTGAGATCTTGCATTAAATGTGACAGGCACTGTCATTTTTTTCTGCGTGGTGATTCATAAACATTTTAACCAGTATTTTGCTCTTTTTTGAGAGGGACTTCATATGAGATAATTACAACAATTTCTGACTTACAACGTTTGTCATAAAGTGTAAGGCATTTGCATTTTCTTAGGCAAGAACTTGCTTTCACATGGTGGGAATGCAGGCAAACAAGCACTCAGAACTGGAAGCTTGTGTCTTATCAGTACCGAACATGACTGTATTCTGCTGTGGCTGCACATAGAGATTTAAACAGGTTGTGTGTGACTTGCAAAGCTCTGCCTGAACCCCAGCATCCCAAGTTTTCCAAGTCACTCTTAGGTGGAGGGATGCAAGGAAGAGTAGGCAATATGCACAACATACCCCAGAGAATATTGCTCCTGCGAACAACTTGCACACCCTAAATTGATCCTGAGTGTCTTGAGAAGTTAGTCAAAGGGAGTCTGCTCTCTCCCCAAAGTGCTCCATCTTGAAGTCCCAACAGTAGCAGTGAACTTGGCAGAAGTATGTATGGAAGATACTGCTTTTGAGATATTATAAATGGACATATCCCTTAGAGAAGATGTAAGAGTCTTGACTTCTTATGGAGTATATGGTACCACAGGGAATGATCTTGCACAAAGTCCTAGTACAGTCAGCTATGCGCTGGGATGGTCTCTGAATTAATGTAGCCAGAATTTGCTAGGGAGACAAAAAGATGAGGATTTTGTACAGAAAAAAAAAAGAGATCATAGTGGCATATGAAATACTATGAGAAAATTAATCTCACGAATTAAATGACAGCCAGAAAACACCTTATATGGAATTTAAGGTCATGTTTCCAATTCTCCTTATCAGGAAATAAGTCTGTCTGCAAAGAAGCAATAAAAACCTATCCTTCTGGCTAAGTGGACCCCTGCTTCCCTCCCTCTGTCTTCCCTCCTCTTCCTCACCTCAGGGGGACCAAAGACCCTGTGTGAGCTCTTGCAGACTAGAGACAGGGGAAGCACTGTCATTTCAGGAAAGATACAATGTATGCCCTAGGAACTGTCACCAGAATACTTACAGGCTACTTTTCAGGGCTATACTTAAGCCTATTCACTTCACRTGAACAGTTTGTACAGTGAATCTGGCACAAGGCATAAGGTAACAGTAGGCTGCTGTGTGGGCCAGGATGTCTGAGTAAGCCTTCACTGACTTTTTCTGGTGTTTTTGCAGAGTGTTTTGAAAAGCTCCTAGGCTAGGTAAGCTCTGTCTGGGAAACACCCAAGATCAACTGTCATCGAGGGCAATTTTTACACATTTGCCTGAGAGAGAGCATGTCTCAGAAAGTGTTGCAATCACCAGAAAGTAGCAGGAACAGCACAAGAGGTTTTTGCTGAGTAGATCTGTTAGCTTAGTCCCTGCCTAGGCAGCTTGGCTTATTTCAGTTCCACTTCAGTGCTTCATCCCAGTTAAGGGAAAAGAGGAAAAGAAGCTGTTCCTGTGATAAGCTGTCAGTGAAAGTGGCTTCAAGAAGCTCCCACTTTGACGTGTGAGAATCCCAGCTCTGAAAGGTTTCTGGAAAAAAGTTGAGTGAGTCTCCTCCGGTGCTGGCAGTTCCAGCCTCCCCAGGCATGGATCATCAACTGTCCAAAGAAGGGAGAGGAAAAGCAGGAACAATAGGAAGTTATCAAGCAGACTATTGCATCCTAGGCAATACCTCATAAGACAAAAGACTAACAAAGAACCAGGTTATCAGGAAATGACATGATATAATCAGTTCCATCACTTCTATAACAAATTCCAGGTTTGCAAATACACTTTCCAATTGTAAACTTGCTGTTCTCTGCATCTTTCATTATCTGACAAGAGATGACTGCTACTCTGTGCATCACCTAATATTCTGTTTTTGAGACTTGCAGGCTTATTTCTCTCTTTTCATATGTTGATGGTGATACCTCCTTCTCTTTCTTTTTTCCATAGAGTTACCTTTTCCAGTTCTGGGCACTGTGTGACTTTCACAGAACTAACTAAGCTAGAGATAAAACTAAAACTAGAGTTAAAATTGGGCCTCATTTTCCTTTCGATATGAGTTGTGCATTTAAACCATGACTGATCATGGCTTGCAGTCACACCCAAGTGAACGACGAACCAACGGGCCAATCCTCTGCGAGCARGAGGAAACCCAGATAGACAGACCAGATGGGTTAAGACTGGCTCCCTTCTCTCACCGAATCACCGCAGTGACATGTAAGCTAATAACCACTCCGGTTTCTCAATTGAGACTCCAACTTGGTTAATCAGTAGCAGAAACTGAACATCTTCTGTTGTGGGGCATTTAATTTGCTGTTCTAAACAGTAGCAGGCACTGAATCAATTTTTCATTTGTTATGACAAATGGGAAAATGCACAACCCTCAGAAAAATAAATCCCATTTTCAGAAAGCTGTAATAACAGCAGAGTTAATATGTAGAGCAGTCAGATTCTTTTTCTGGCAAGTCATTGTGTGATCAATATAGAAGTGATAGTTTACAACAAGTACCTTATGTTGTGAAATTAAAACCCAGCCAAGTATTTGAATGTATGATATTCTTTCCAAATTTTTGGTATTCTTTCCAGTCTTAGCTAGGTCTTCAAATACATCATTTGCTTTTACAGTCATCCTGTACAAAAAGGCAAGCCAGGTGATCGTAATGAAGAACTTACATAAACAAAACAGTAGCTTGATTCTTTTTTTAATATTGATGTTATGCCATACTGCAAAGGATCATAATGTTACCTAGTCTTTTTGCCACTGTCAAGAGATCTCTAAAAGTAAATGCAACTTGATTATTACGTTTCTGATGCTGGTATATTTACAATAGCCTTCAGATTGCCTACATGTAAGTGTTTCAGAAGGTTTCTACTGAAAATTAATCTTTCTTTAGGCATTGGACTCAAAAGGCACATATGTTTAGATACACTGGAGTGACAATTCATTTCCMCATTTTCTTTCAGAGTGCTTAAAATGGTTCTGCCTAATGCCAGAAAACCTAGCCTTTTGAATCATTTAACCATTGTTTTTGTTGTTCATCTGTCTGTCTTGGTTGCGTCTGACCTCTGTAATGATTGTAATAGAAAAAACATTCAGCTTTTTTCCTTTGTTCACGATGACTCAACATCCTTCTCCTCTCAGGGGTATGACTACAGTTCTCAGGGAATCTTTCCAAAGTTTAAATCTGTTTCAAGTATTGTAGAGATTTATGAATCTGCATGTGTGTGAGAGACAAAACACTTCTATGCTACTTTCAAGGGCCTCAACTACAAACACTTGCTTCATTTCAGAGAACTCAGGGTACCTCCTTCCATGGAAATGACAAATGTTCCCTACGTTCTCATCTGGCGAGGGGTGTTACATTTTACTAGAAGAGCAACAAACTAGTACTCCAGATATCGCTGATGATAATGTAGTACTAATGAGCAGACTTCAGTTACAGCAGGTTAGATTAAAAACAAAAAAAAAAGCCCCAAAACAGACATATGAGAAGAATGCACTACCAGCTCTTAGTTCCCTCTAAACAAGGGTCTGGTGTGTATTAAGAGGCCACCCAGATATCCTAATTCAGGAGACTAGCATTAGACTACATTCTACACTAAAGAAAACAGATGGGCTCTTCTTTCCCTAGTACCGTAAAGTACATTTTTTGAAGAGATAATGACTCCCTTCTCTAGCACTATCTTTTCACAGGGAAAGGGAACACTGACACAGGACAGTGTAGTATATTTACAGTGCGGCCTGTGAACGAACACTCTCGGCCCCCAAGCATGAGGCATTTCACGAGGTCTCACTCCATCCTCCCAAAACCTCCATGCCTCCATGAATCTGTTTGCAGATCTGCACCTGGCTGAGAAATAAAGCTTCTGCTGGTTTCAGGCCTAGTGGTTTTCTGCTGCACTGAACTAATTCATCTGAAAGCCTCACAGCTTCTATCCCACAGCGTTACCTGAGACTGAAAACACTCAGCAAGCTCCAGACGATACATGCTGGCTTTCTCACACACACCAAAGTTCCCTCCCAGGCTTCAAAAAGGCCACTGTGTGATAATGCATGGGCTGGATAGTCTGACTACAGTAATTTCCTCTCACCTCCTGAAAATTTCTGTTTTCATAGATCCCTCTGATCAGGCATTTCTGTCACACAAAATTACAGCTATCACCAGTTTTTCTCCAGGTTTCCAGGAAAGCAAATCCATTTTCCAGGAATATATCAATTGTTTTTCTATTTCAAGGTAAGTACCCGGGTAGATCTTTTTAGCTGCCCTGCTGCAGTTCTCATCCCTTGTTTTTTTCATACATCTCCCTCAGCCTATCTAAGCAGACCTCTTATTTTCCTAAAATATCTAGCTAGATACTTTTTCATGTTTCTCATCTTTTTGCCACTGTTTACATGTGTTTTATAAACCCTCTCAAAGAATCAAAAAAATCTCGTTCTTTTGATGCAAAATTACAAAAAAAATCCAATTTTTTCCCATGGAAATATTATTATTTATTCTAAGGTTGCTGTTTTTTAAAATAGTATCTGACAAATATCAGTTTTAAGTGAGAGGCCACTTTTCAATTTAAGAAGCTTTGATGAGAATTTGGACCAAAGTAACTTTAGATTTAAGATAATCACTTTTATAATTGTATTTTTAAAGGACAATCTAATAGAATAGTCTGTACTTCTAGATGAAAGGCATTTTTTCCTCTCTCTTTTTTATAAATAGGGAATGTAAAAATATTTTCTTGTGATTAACAGTATGTTTTCCCAGAATGAACAAAAGACTTTTATAAGCAAGAAACCATAAAAAATAAGCATGTGTGTTCTTAAGAATTAGAACAGTACCACACACATACAGCAAAAGGCAGTATGGAAATAAATTTGCTTTGCTGCTTCATGTACATACTTAGAATAAAATGTGGGGGAAAATATCCTCTTTAAAAGTTTTCTAAAGTAACTTATTTAAAGACTTTTAAAAAGTCATTCTAAGAGTCAGCTTTTCAGCCCGTACATATTGACATAGCTGTAACCGAAGTTTTTAGTCACTTAAATACACTACATACTATAACAGCTACTTGATAGCTAGATTTACATTAGAAAATGTAACCTAAATGTAGATTAAAAAGTATCTTTTGTGTTTGCAAGTTCACATCAGGGAGTGGTTTGTTTTTCATTTACCTCAGTGTAAATGAGATTACCTTCCATGTAACAGAAGTCATACTTGACATGGATTTGCGCACAATAAGATCTTCAGACTCTGACCCATGAATTGAGGGTAGCAGTTACCTACAAGTCATTCCTGGCACAGCTCATGGTGTTCACAAGTGCAGGAATACACTAGAAGCACGTCATTAATTGTTCCAACAAAAGCAGCCCCATCCCAGTTGTGATCTTTTTCCGCTCCCTGCCTCTATCTGCCATCACACATGCACACCTTGCACATGGGCAATTCAGCTGCTGTACGTACGCACAGAAAATTTGCTGCTCCAGGGAAATATTGGAATTGCTGCACGTGCATAGATTTACTGTACTACTTATGACAGTATGACCAGTGCTTCCAGGAAAGCCTCAACCTACCGAGCATATGCTGTGCATTCAGTCTATGCACGTAAAACTGGTGTGTCCAGGACAACACCATGTCTACTACACCTGCTTTACTGTATGTGATCCGTGTACTCATTTGACTCATGACTAGAAATGCTGGGTTCATTATGTATGCCTAAGCAGTCCGTTAGAGGGTAGGCAAGGGACCAAAGACAGAAACCCTCTTTTGGCACTGAAATAAGCATCCTGCTTAGCCTCAAAAACTGGAGGTTCCATTGTGACAGGCGGGAGTTTGACCTTTAGCATGTGTTTTTTTTCCTGTAACTCTACAGCACTTTTGTTACTGAGTACTCCTATCCCAGAACCCTGTAAAGTACATATTGAGGCACAGATTCAATTAATTTGTAGTCCTCTATGAGTTACGCATCTAGTCTAACCTAATCACCTATGTTCCCGCCACAAAGGAGCGAGACAGGCATCTCCAGAAGGTGTTTCATCACACCTGTCTCACCCTCCTACCATAGGAAGGGAAGAATTATCCTGTGGTGATGCCTATCTAGTTCCATTGACTGCAGAGGAGCCTAGATAAGTAGCTTAGACTAGACAGCTAAAATTTAGATGGCTAAAGATAGGTGGGATGAATGTCACCTTTAGAGTTGGGATATGTTGCAATTTACCTCTGGAGAATTTACTAGCCAAGTTTCTGTGGTATGAATCGAAGTTCAGCATAGGAACTGAGGGCAAGGGTAGAGAAGATGAAACACAATATTAAAGATGTCCTACAACATTCCTTATTTCAGGCTGTGCCAGTGTCCAATACAACTAACCTCTAAAGATTTTACCACTTTCATCTCTCTGGGCCATTACCTCACATAGACTAGCCAGAACTCAGTGCAGTCTAGCCACAACTAGTACTAGCTGAGGCTGGGGCATCCACTGTGCCAGAGGCAGTAAATGACACTAGCAAAGAGATAGTTATAGCCATGCTTCTCAGGGAAATACAAGCACATCATATAATGGGCTTTAAAATCCCATTAATGCCTTCAGTGTATCAGAAAATAATTCTGTTGCCAAAAAATTAACGGGACATTATTCTATGTTTTCTAATTATGCCAGTGCTTTGGTGAACACTTATAATCTCAATTTATATATTGTTTAATCTTTAAAATATCCATTCCTCATATGCAGGAAGATCTACTTCCTTATTTTTCAGCTTATCTCACAGATCTCTTTTTTGCTGGTTTTACTTCTCCTTTTTAGGAGAAAAAAGGACTCTTTTTTTTATTATTTTTCCTCTCTCCAGTTGTGTCTAATTTCAATGAGGAAAGTACTTATTCAGTTCTTCAGTCTGACTATGAGCGAGCAACAAGTTATTACACCATAATTTCATTCTCTAGTGTGTGGGAAGTCAGCATTGCATCATCCTTAGGATTGAGAACAAGAGCTGAAGATCCCTCTTGGTGAGTGCGGTCCAAGATTTGGTAGCCAATTTTCAAGCCAAAGTAAGAGTTCTTTTTGTTTTGATTAGTTTCTTCCCTATTCTGTTCCCTCACAAGAATCTTAAGTGTAAGATCAGAAAAAAATCCTTTTAATGTTAAGGTATTTAAATTTTCTGCTTAGACTTAAAATTTGAGAACAGGTATTTCTATAACTCAAATTTTATGACCTAAACAGTCTTCCTAAAGCTGCTTTCTTCTTATCTGGAGTACTTGGGGATGGGGAATTACCAAAATGTGTAAGAGCATGAGAACTACAGGTCATGGAAAAAATAAGGAGCAACTGTAAAAACTTAAGATTCAAAATATGTTATTACTAAAAATCTAAGAACTGGTAGTATCCAAATCTCAAGCAAAAAGATACTCTTTGGACAATATTATCAAATAGCTGTCTCATAAATTTATTTGCTGACAAATTGCTTATGTTTTTTTGTAATGAAATTTTCATTAGTGAGGTGGAAAGCAGTTACCAGTCACAAAAGGAAAGTCTTTATTAGCCTCTATCAAAACTGAAAGCCCCAGAATTTTGTACAATACACTCTTCATATGAACGGCAGAGAGAACTACACCCTCCCTTCATTATGTGTGATTTTGCTAAACTCTGCATGAGATTACAAATCTCTCACATGCTGATTTTAAGATATAGTTGTAAACTGGGGCCATCAATAAATTCTTACTTACTCAAAATAGAAGAGTTGTATAAACAGAGGAATAATAATAGTTCTGTTACATATGAAAAGAACTGTTAAAGAGGGGTTATTTTAATCTACAAAGTAATGGAGATAACTTGTACCTTTAGCAGAAATACACATGGACAAATCTGACAGAGGAATTCCATGGAAAACTAGGGAATGGAGAGTATAAGGCAATCCTTCCTTCTAACGGAAGATTTTTCTTACCTAAAAGGCATTATATTTCCTTCTAAGACTGCTCACAAAGCTCATTTGTAAAATAAAGTGATACCATAATTTTAAATTACTAACTGAAGATTCAGATGTGCTCTTGAGCCAACACATATTTCTAAAGCTTCCATTCATTGTTTAGTCACACACTTTACACTGCTGTTTTCTTTATGTTCTTTCAACACCTCTTTTGACTTGATACCCTCCTTTGCCTCATCAGCTCCAACGTGGCACATGCACAACAATTTTTTTGTCATGGCCTTTAGCATGGATGATCATATAGGCATATAACCCTGCTTAGTGTAGGCCTTTCAGACAAAACATCAGTTGACTAAATCTTGTGTATAGCCAACACAGTAAAGATTATTTATTTATCCACATTGCTTTTATTTGTTTTGTATGATTGTCAGTTACAAAAGACAACTGGCACTCAGCCATACTAGCCCACATTAAAGGTTCTTGAAGAATCCAGGAATGTGTAAAAGCAATGAAAGGTGTGTCACTTTGGAAGATGGTTAAAGTTTATGTGCCAGGCCTACAGCAGGTGTTAACAAAAAAACAGACTGACTTTCACCTGGCACAAATCTAAATAAGGTGCCAATATCTACTTTGAATGTTGCTGACTGAGGAAAAGACAGCTTTCATGGTGCAGACTTTTCCATCTGCATGCACGATTTACAGCATAAGTACTGTGACTTTTCATGGCCTGGAGAAAGTGAGAACCCTTGCGTAAGTGATCTGGAACTGCTACTCCGGGTATGGTTGCAGATCTGCTTTTACAGTGCATTAGCTTGTCACTTTCATTTTAGGTGGAAATGAAGATGTCTGATTAAAGAAATGGAAACAAAGAAATATTAACATAAAACACCTTACAAAAGTTAGACTGAAGGACTTAGAGAAATGATCCAAGATACAGTGAGGCCTACCTGATGAAATGCAGCCACTCCCCATTAAAAAAAAAAAAAAGAAATATCCCATTCAGAACTTTCTCTTAAGCTAACAAAAGACTCAATAAACAAGCAGGGATTTCCTGTCTGTTATCAGTTTTAATCTGATATAATGACTATTAAGGAAAGCTATTGAAAAGTTCCTTTCTAATTTGCAGTGAAAATGAAACTGTTTTGAGTACAAGGGTTTCTTAGTTCACTGCTCAGAGCTGAATCAATTGTAGATCCCTCAAACCTCCTAGCTGTTTAATTTCTAGCTGCCTGGGCAATGGAAATAAAGAAGAATTTCATTAGATTTATCATTCTAACAGTAATTCTTTAACAAAGCAATGTTACTACATGTATGGGTAAAATAATAGATAAAAGTATGCTTCTAAAAATGACACTCGCTTGAACATACACGTTTTTCCCTACGTTTTCATCTGAGTTAGGCAAGTTCAGCCATTATGCCCAAATATGAACAGAACCCCCCTCCCCTTTTACACATACCTAACACTGACAAAAATTACCAGGAAGATCTTGTTTGTACCTTCCCCAAAAATTTGTGGAAGAGCTAAAATGAAGCGCAGAATTTCTCAGGGCCTGTCTTATTCTGTATTTATGAAGAATGAATGCAATCCCATAATTCAAATGTAAACAAAATTGTTGAACTCTATTTAAACATCAAAATGATGGTGCTCATTCCTATTCATATTATTGGCAGCATCATTCATGACTGTCATCATTAATGTTTTATTCAGGATATGCAGCTTCTGGAAGGAGGTTGCCTTCAGTGGTGTCTTTGAATAAACAGGGTTCGAGTTCACCCATTTCTAATCTGTCCAACAGAGAATTTACCTGCTTTTAATATACAACAGAGTCGAGTTTTTCCACTTTTTCATCTCTCAGGAACAACAGAGCAGTAAGTTTTCCTTTGCATTTCCCTTTAAGATGACACTGGGGAGAGGAAGCTACCCTCTGGCTATTTGTAGCTGCAAAAAAGACCTTGCATCTGCTCCAAGTTGCTCTGGAGAAGGGGACAAGTACCTAGCAAAGTCCAGAAAATTCTCCAGTCGTGACCAGGGTAACATCCCTAAAATAACTTAGACTGAATTTGTACATGTACACGGCACTGTACAAAAATACTAGGCAAGACCTGAAAGCAGTATGTTTTTCAAGGAGGAAAACTATGTCCACATAGTGCCAAGCATCCTAGTTTGCCTTTCAAAAGGGCTACTAGCTCAACAGTAATACCACACTGTTTTCAGTACTGGCATTAGCTTGTCCGTTGCTAGCTGAAGGCTATCTCTTCATGTCAACTTGTTCCAAGATATCTTTTGCCTTACTTGACATCTTATCTCCTCTTACATAGCACAGCACAGACCTTGATAGCTGGTTGACAAATCAGGCCTAAACTAGGAAAGGTCTCTCAGTGGGACACTTCCAGAAACTCATCCTCATATCAGCACAGCTTCCATTATCAGGAAGCATTTTAGCCACACACAGCAAGTAAACAAAGTGTACCAGCAAAAAGCTCCCTCAGGCCGGTAGCTTTGCAAAATGTCAGTTTACCATTCCCTAGCATAAAAACGTTAAAAATCACATTGCTATCCAAGACGCCTAACTGGCAGCATTTCCCAACACAGACCTGCCGCCGCATAGCTAGAACAGTAAGACTGTTCCCCCAGCAAAACACAAGCACAGCGGCTCCCCCCGTCAGAGGCGGCGCACGAAGCGACCGCCGCCGCCCCTGCCCGCCACCGCGCCGAGCGCCCCCCGCTCCCCCAACGGCCGCCAACGGCCGCACGCGGGAGAGAGCGGGGGAGGGGGGAGGGGCGGCGGCGGGACCCGGCGCTGCCGCGGGGTGCTGGCGGTAGCGCGCAGGCGCGGGGCGCGCCGCTGTAAGCGGCTGCGCGTCGGTGGGCAGCGCCGCGTCCAATCAGCGGGCCGGGTGCAGAGAGGGGCGGGAGGGGGGACGGGAACGGGGCGGCAAGGCGAGTAATGTTGTCGGGAGTCACCTGACTGCTCTCGCCGCAGTCGGGCCGCAGCCTCTGTGGCAGGAACAGCCGAGTCAGGGGGAGCGAGAGAAGGAGGAGGAGGAAGGCGGCAAAGGCGCCTGCTGTCCGGCCACCCGCCGGCCCGCGGGTGACGGTGCCCGCGCGGAGGGGCGGCGGTAGGTGCTGAGGTGAGCGGCGCGGGCCGTTCGGTGCCCGTTGGGACGGGCCGTTGGGCTGAAGCGGGGGCGGGGGGACGAGGGCAGCACCATTCCGACGGAGGAGGGGGGAAGCGGCGGAGGCTGAGGCATGTTTACAGGGGCGGTATTAGTCAGTGGTGTGTCGTCGTCGTCCGCCCCCCCGCACTGTGCGGCCGGAGTAGTGGCCCGTCCCGCGGCGGGGCAGGCGGGCGGGCGCTGTGGGAGCCAGGGCGAGGTCGGCGGGGTCCTACGGCGGGTGCGGGCGCTGACGGCCCCGCCGCTCTCGCGGGGACGTCAGGCCGGCGCAGTGCAGGAGGTGCCGGGCGGCGGCGGCGCCCTGCCAGCGTCGGGCACCGGGCGCCGGCCT